>NW_017729022.1:101147-105533 GCF_001723915.1 Gavialis gangeticus
GGGGTCCCCCAGGGCTCCATCCTTGGGCCCGCACTGTTCAACATCTTCATCAGCAACTTGGACGAGGGGGTAAAAAGCAACCTGTTCAAATTTGCTGATGACACTAAGATGTGGGGGGATGTGGGCACGCTAGAAGGGAGCAATAGGCTACAATCGGACCTAGACATGTTACAAGGGTGGGCAGATGAGAATAGGATGGGATTCAACACCAACAAGTGCAAAGTGATGCACCTGGGGAGGAACAACCGGCACCATACCTGCAGGTTGGGGAACTCCCTTCTTGTCAGTACAGAGGCAGAAAAGGATCTTGGAGTCATCGTTGACTCCAAGATGAACATGGGCCAGCAGTGTGGGGATGCAGTGAGGAAGGCCAACTGTACCTTGTCATGCATCCACAGATGCATCTCAAGCAGGTCCAAGGAGGTGATCCTCCCCCTCTATGAGGCACTGGTCAGGCCGCAGCTGGAGTACTGCGTCCAGTTCTGGGCACCGCACTTCAAGAAGGATGTGGACAACATGGAGAGGGTCCAGAGGAGGGCCACTCATATGATCGGGGGCAGCAGGGCAGGCCCTATGAGGAGAGGCTATGGGACCTGAACCTGTTCAGCCTCCAGAAGAGAAGGCTGAGGGGGGATCTAGTGGCCTGTTACAAACTAGTCCCCCTCAGCTCTGTCAGTAATCTGGAGTGAACTGGCCAGGGAGGGGGTTTAATTCCCCCACTCCCTGTCCCACTGGCACAGATCCAAGCTGGGGTTTGCCAGGCAGTTCTCCCTTGCTGCTGCAGTGGTGGGCATGGGGGCGTGGCCAGACACTGGCAGGCATGGCTGCCTGAGGCAACGGGGGCAGGGAGGAGTGTTATTTCCCCCTCTGCCCCCATGAGACTGCAGCCAGGGTCTGCCAACCCCAACCACCGCCGCCACTGATTGCTTCCTGCATGGGGACGAGCAGCAGGATAAGACCCCTCCTGCCCCCTCTGCCAGATGCCAGAGGGAGAGGGAATAACCGCCCTCCCTGACCCCTCACCTAAGGGGCCATGCCAGCCAGCCTCTGGCCACACCCATTCCCCTGCCACTAGAGTGGTAAGGGGGCAGGGCCCTGACATGGTTTCCTGGGGAGCCCAAGCCTCTTCCCAGTGGGGGACCCATGCTGTGGGTGGGCTTGGGAGCAGGGGGGTCAGAGCTGCCACAGCCTGCACAAGGCAAATGGTGGCACCAGGGCTCAGAGGGGTGGCCATAGCCCCCCAACCTCCCTTCAGCACTGCCACCACTCACCCCACACAGGCTACAGAAGCTCTTTGCCCTGCCCCTGCCCACAGCTTGACCCCGCCACCGAGAAGAGGCTCACGCTCCAGGATACCATGATGAGATGCTGCCTCCATCAGGGTTGCTGCTCCAGTGGCAGGGGCAGGAGTGCAGCCAGAGGCTGGCCAGCATGGCCCTTTAAGTGGCAGGGGACAAGGAGGGGAATTATTCCTCCCTCTGCCTCCAGGGGACCACAGCCAGGGTCTGCCAGTCCTGACCACAGCTGCAATCACTCCCTGTGAGGGGCGAGTGGTGGAATAAGCCCCCTCCCTGCCCCCTTCACCAGATGCCAGAGGTAGGGGAGAAATAACCCCCCTCCCTGCCCCCTTGCCTGGGGCTGTGCTGGCTGGCCTCTGGCCTTTGGCTGTATTCCTGCTACTAGAGCAGCGAGTGGCAGGGCCCCCTGTCATGGTGTCTAGGGAGCATGAGCCTCTTCCCAGTGAGGAGGCTATGCTGTGGGCAGGGGCAGGAGTGGGTAGGGAGAGCTGCCATAGACTGCACAGGGTGAGACTGCATCTGGCTGCACCGCTGTCCCCGTCACTGCAGCAATGAGATAGGAGTGCCACGCAGACCCCAGCTTGGGTCCATGTCAGTGGGACAGGGAGGCAGGCATTAAACCCCCTCCCTGGCCAGTTCACTGGATGCTACTGCTGGGTTTTGCCATCCCCCCCAACCCCAGGACAGTTTCCCTGCAACTGAGGGCTGCTCTCGTGTCTCCCGGCTTCTGGACTGAGCCACTTCAGGCATGTGCCTACATTTCTGGAGTTAACAGTGAATGCCTATTTATTTGCAAATTGGTTCAATCTAGTCAGGTTAGACTAACCTGCAAAGACTGAATCAATTCAAGCTCTGACTTTTTGAATGTCTGTCCCCAACCTACGCAAACAGATCCCTGGACGCACATGGAGCTATGTTGAACCCAGTGGTGTTCTCAGAAAGTATTATGGCGTAATGAGGATCTTTGTTTCCCAGACTAAAGAATTAACTGTGAAACATGTGCTCCCACTCTAACTATCCATTAACCATGCCTATAATAATAATTTCCAAGAAAATAAACTTACTAGTTTTTTTGCTGTCATTCAGGGAAGGCATTAGGCTGTGCTAGAATGGTGTTCCTGACCCTTTCCAGTCTTCTCCAAGGTGTACAAAATTAAGTCTTGAGAAATATCATTAGTATTTTAATGAACACCATTGTCATTGTAATGAGCATGTTTTAATTGAAGCACATTAAATACACATGATAACACACAGAGAGAGCATAACATGGATGCCCAGATGTACCATTAAACAGCATTTTATTTAACATGTGCACTCCTAAACACGGGACTGAGAGCAAGACAGCAGTTTGGCTTTCCATGCATGCTACCATTCTGACACATAGATGGTGATCTGAAGCAGTGACCCCCTCTTCCTGCATTTAGTAGACACATTACAAAGAGAGACATATAGGTTGATTCTCACTTACATGAAGGCTCTGGTAGAGTAGAAGGACCTTAACATGTAGTTTACATTTAATGTAATGTTCTGTTATGCTGCCAGCCTGCTTTAATAGAATGCTTAAATTGAAGTGAGAATCAATCCTACGTATGGTCAAACTTCTTTATTAAAATAGACTTTCACTAACACCAATATTTTTTCAGAAAAAATAGTAGTGTCTAGTTCAATTCTCAGGGTGATTTTGTACCCTGCGTTGCCTTGAGACTATGCAGTGTTAGCATTGTTAGGTGTGCAAACATGATTTATAAGCTAAAACAAGAGATTTCAAACAAGAATGTGTGGTGTTAAAAGCAGTCTGACCAACTGCAGCCTCTCTAAGTTCTTCGCAATAGAAAAATTACTCTATTTTCCTGTAATCAAAAAATGAGTGAACACTAAGATCAGGCATTTTCCAAGGGGTGCCTTGAGTCTAAAGAGGTTCAGAACCACCAATCTCATTCTTATATACATTTTTCCATCTGTAGATCTCAGCATTATACAAAAGATGGTGTCTTTTTTTCTCCATTTACAAATGGGAAAACTAAAGAAATGCTAAGTATGGGATTGTATCTGAAGTCCTGCCTTTCTCAAACCTAGACACCAATCTTGAACAGAAGCTGGGAGCTTAGGGATGGAAACTGAGGCAGACAGCTAGGAGCTTGGGGGGCAGATAAGTGGTGGCAAGGAGGAAACAGTCAGAAAACAGACAAAAACACAGCTCAGGGTTTCAAAATAACAGGTTTATTAAACAGACAACACACTACACAGCCCCATGAAGTTATTGGTTCCCACACACACACACAAGCACTCACAATGGCAGCAGAAAGAGACTCAGTGGAAGGGTTGGAGTCCAGGTGGGGAAGAGAAGCAGAGTCCAAGTCCTTGGTTGAAGAGAGGGCGAGGGTGATACCTACCTATCCAGGCTGGAAAGGGGTCTTTGTCCAGTAGGTGTTGTTCAGAGGGGGGGTCATCAGCAGGGTCTCTGGGTGGATAGGTGGTGTGGCATGGTGCTGGTGCAGATAGAGAGGGCATCCCAAAGAGCCAATCTTTACTACCCCTTTTTATGGGGCAGACTACCTATGATCTTCTATGGAGAGGGCCTGTCCAGGCAATGTCAGTCCTGTTCCAAAGGGTTCCAGGTGTTCTTACTGAGCATATGCAGCCTGGCACAATGGTGGGTTGCCTCATCTTTTGTTTCTTGAATGCTGAGGGTGGTTCCAATGGCTGGGTTGTTGGTCCAGGTATTGGTTTTGATGGTTTGGTCATTCAAAAGCAGCTATTTTTAGAGCTACTGCCATTGTCTCTCAAGCACCCTCATTCATCCTCATTCAGTCAGGAACCATGTTACATTGGAGGGGTAGGTATAAGTCATAGGTTACACAACCAGGCCTGGGGACAGGATAGAGATTTGACGTACAAAATGGAAACTTGACATGACTTATGCTAACTTACATATGTAGGCCTAAATCATATAGTATCAGTAAAACAGTAATATAGAACAGTAAA
Source organism: Gavialis gangeticus (assembly GCF_001723915.1). NCBI lineage: Eukaryota > Metazoa > Chordata > Crocodylia > Gavialidae > Gavialis > Gavialis gangeticus. The sequence continues at coordinate 105,431 of NW_017729022.1, forward strand.
AATCAATATAAACATAATAATTATACAATATAAAGGAGAAAAAACAAAACAAATACAACTTTCTACCAAAATAAAATGCTGAAGCTTATCCTATGTCTTAGCT
>NW_017729022.1:105543-107413 GCF_001723915.1 Gavialis gangeticus
GAGGGAGAGAAAAAGTCAGAAATAGTTGGGGAAGGGGAGGGAATGCATTTTAAAATTTAAAATTTAAAAAAATAAAAACTGGTGGTTTTGCTACACTTCCTGGACACCCTCCAAGGAACCCCATTGGAAGGAGGATTATCTCTTGCCATGTGTCAAGGACTATGTTAAGGAATAGATGTTATTAAGATTGTTCATGTTTGCGCCTTATATTTTGTAATTGAAAAGTTGTGTTGTGATGTTGTAAATAGTGTTATTTAGGGTTTCACTTTGGTTTTTGGTTAGTGTTCTCTGTTTAAGTATATATATATTTAATATATATTTTATATATATAGTTTTATGTTTATGTATATTATAACTAAATAAATTGTATATAGTTAAAACTTTGGGCTTGAACTATTTCTATAGAGGAAAAAGGGATCTACTTGAAATTCTGGCATCCGTGCCACAGCACCCCCTCCTGCCTACCTATCCTATTCAACTGAGAATAGGGCACACGCTTGGGTGTGCCTGGGTTACACGCATAAGAAAGAAATGAAGCATCTAGGAGCATTTTACAACAACATAAATGTACATCTTTCTCGGGTTTCCCTTAGTGTACTATTCCCCCCTTCTTTCCCCCTTCCTTCCCAAACAAGATGTTATTAGTCAGTGAGCTAATGAAATAACTAATCCCCAGGAGCGACCATGTAACTTGCATTTTCTCCTGTCTTAATAAAAATGGGTGGCATTGCAGTTCAGAAACTAGTTTTTTGTTTTGCTTTTGTATTCCATTATTTTATAAAGCAAATGTTCATTATTTAAAAAAATATTTCTACTGGACCCCAGACATGTGATCTCTTAATGGGTCACTGCTTCACTGATTGATTGAGTGAGTACTTAGTTGGTTCATGTATTACTTACAAATATACATGTAATGATATACTAGTTTGATTTCATTTATGTCAGAGTCTTTCCAAAGCAGTTGCCTGTGGAGTATACTACAATCTGCTGAGCCTTGGGTTGAGTGATTTACACATTGTTTTACATTAACCTGAAGTTCATGCATCACTGAGTGTTTTCCTCTCCTAATTGAAGACTAGCCAATTTCAGTATTTTTAATTAGTTAACTTGACAAGGAGTGATGTTGGGAGAGATGAAATAAAAACATTCAGTATAGGCCAGTCTTTTAATTAACACAACAATGACTTGCAGGAGAAAGGAATCCTCAAATTGTATTTTTTATTGTTTTGCTCTTTTGTTGCTAAATACAGAACCTTTTTCCCCAAATTTGGAACATGATATTACAGAAAAGCCCAATGCATGCTAACCATTAACACACATTCTACTGCTGAATCAGATAGCAATAAACATTTCCAATTACACCTGTTCTTTCAGTGGAACAAGAATAACTGCCTCATATTTAAAATTAAAATATTCATTCCAACCTAAATGTTCAAATGCTTCCCTCCCTCAGTTTTCTCACATTCTTTCCCCTCAAACTGCAGATGTCCCCTATCTCTCAGATATAACTTCTTTTACTGATTTATCTGTTTGAATTTTGGAAGAAATCAGCAAGGGCGCTTGAGCTCTAAGGGAAGGCTGTCTTTTGGTACTTTCCTGTGGGGAACGTGTGTTTCTAAAACCTGCCAACATTCCAACACAGTCCCTCAGAGTGCTCATATTGGTACAGATTAACCAAAGTAAAGTATATTTTGGCCTTGTTCCTTTTCTCTCCATTAACTCTGCTAAATAAAAATTCATACCTTAGTGCTACAAGGTCCTTTGGGTAAATCCGATATCCTTTATTAAACCAACTCAAATAGTTGGAAAAATTCTTCTTAGTAAGTTTTTGCTTGCAAACACCCTTTGTCAGGCTGAGGAAGGGTCTGCA
>NW_017729022.1:112413-125318 GCF_001723915.1 Gavialis gangeticus
CCACAAGCCTTTTTTTGTTCCTTGTGAAGGAGTGGAATGTAAAAACAATCTCATATAAAAATAGCTCTTATGTGGAAAAAAACCAGTCAGGGAAAATGTAGTTTGAGGTGGTCAGTAGGTGAGAGACAGTGGAGGGAGGGGAAGGGTGGGGGAGAAGGGGGAATGAATGTAGCTGTAGTCAAAGGATGGGAGGGTTGGGGGGAAGGGAATGAGAATAGCTGGTAAGAAAGTGGGGGGGTCACCTGGGGAGTCAGATGTTAGGCAGGCTATAACGTGTCATGAATCCAATGTGTATATTTAGTCCATGATTTTTTGTGTCCAGTAGATCGCTGAAGTGAAGTTCATATTCAGGGACCAGTATTCTGTAAATTCCCTTTGAGGATTAGAATTGAGAGATTGGAGGTCTAATAAAAGATACCAGATTTACCAAAAAAACCTTGTCTACCTATGTCCTTAGACCAACACAGCTAAAACCTACACCCCTAATACATTAGCACTAGGAGGACATCTATTAAATTGTCTCTGTGTCATTCAGAAAACCCTCATTTACAATGGGAATAGTCTAGATGTGGCTCCCTTTTGCTACTGGAGTTTTAGTATTCCTACCTACCATTACAGCATGGCTGTGAAATTCACCTTGTATTCCAGGCTGGATTCAGACCACGAGGTTCCCTAAAGGCTGGATCCAGTTGGGGGCATGAGTTTCCAGCTCCAGCATGGGACCCATGTTAGGAGCCAGTGACTGCAAAGGTAGGACCACAACAGGGAGACAGGCCAACCAGCTGTTGGGTAACTGGGACTGTTCACCCTTACTGACTCCTCTGCCATATCCAGCAGAGCTTGAGGGCCCTAAATCTGTCAGAAGTCAGCTCCCCTTAGCCATGCCCCCCAACTTCTACTGGCCTGCCAATAGCAGCAATGGCAGGCTGGATAGAGCAGCATTGTTGGCTGGATGTACCCCATGAGCTGTATGTTTGGCACCCCTGATTTACAATAATAGAATTAAAAGCAAAATTAGCAAGTTCCTATGGGATTGTGGACTGAATTCTCTCATCAATTAATGTGATTTTACACTATCAGAATCTCCAGAGTAAAAAGAGGGAGGGGACATGCTGAGGGAGTTTTAGGGGTGTGATAAGCTAGATACACAACACAAGAGAGTTCTGCTGTGGGATCTTCTAGTTTAAGGTCCCTGAATTGCTATGCAGTACTAACACAAACCAAAACTAAGGTGACTTTATATTAAGGGATACATCCTGCTCCTACATTCAAATGTTACAAAGTCTTGTTTGCTATTAAAAGAACTAATTTCCATTATATTGTTGCATTAATAAATATATGGCAACATTATTTATTATAATTAAACTATATATACTACTTGCTATATGCCTCTCAGTCTAGCTACATTTCCATAAATCCACATTATCATCCAAGCAGGTATTTTATAACAACATCTAATTGAATCATCCATCAGATATTGTTACTCAAATCCCCTGCATCACACTATCATAGGCTTTATCAAACTCTAACATAAATCAATGTAGTATAACACTAGACACCTTTTAAGCTCTCTTTTTACATATTCAATTTTACCAAATTAGCAGCGTGCCTAACTGTATATGCTATTCCATAACAAAATAAGGAGACAGAGCAAAAATGTGTTGTGTGGTGCACATTATTTAGTCTAATAAGGAGCAATGGAAGGTTACAGGGACTGACATCCAGCTAACACAACAACCAGGTTTATGAAAGGTACTTTGAAAAGAAAGTATAGTGTTGTACTTGAATAACCTGAAGTTTATTGAAACATACTTTCATTTTTAAGGCTTTTGTTTGTGAATTTTAACATAATATTATAGCAGCAGGTAGGTAAAGCAGAGAACTTGAAATTCATAGATCTAAGTTCTACCATGTGGCACTCTGTCCTTGACTCATGAGGGCTCTTGGTAGGTCCCAAAGCCTTTCTTTGCTCAGTAATCCTTACCAGGGACAGATCCAGATCTGGTGGGTATGTGGCAGTGTGGTCGCACCCTCCCTTTGGCCATGCTGCATGTTAGCTCTTGCTGGCTGGCACCTCTGATGCCCTCCTGTCTCCTGAAGTGAGGAGGGAGGGTGAGGGAAAGGGCAAATGGTGGCAGTGCTCACCCCAGGGGCTCCAACCAGCCCATGCCCTGATCAGTTGTTGAGTTCAAAGCTCAGAGCTCTCACAGAGCTTCAGCAAGAGCCTTCACTGATCAGGCAGTGAGCTCAAAACTCACCGCATGTGCAAAGCACAGGCAAGGTGGGGGGCAGGGGTGCTGTACCCCTATTACCCCTCTCCTGGATCTGCTACTGGTCTTTAACTCCCTTAAAAGTACTGAGAGAATATTTGATGAAAAGTGCCATATAAAAACAAAATGCAATTCTCATGATGTGTACATAAAGGATATGCTAAAGATGTTGATCCAAATCTTGATCATATTTATACATATGCAATCCTCTTGAAGTCCATAAATTTACCATGGTACAGGCTGGGGACTGACTAGCTAAACAACAGCTGTGCAGAAAAGGACCTGGGAATTACAGTGGACAATAAACTGAATATGAGCCAACAGTATGCCCTTGTTGCAAAGAAGGCTAATTGCATACTAGGCTGCATTAGTAGGTATTGCCAGCAGATCAAGGGAAGTGATTATTCTCCTCTTTCCAGCACTGGTGAGGCCACATCTGGAGTCCCATCCCCTGTTTTGGCCCCCGCCACAACAGAAAGGATGTGGACAAATTGGAGAGAGTCCAGCAGAGGGCAATGAAAATGGTTAGGAGGCTGAGGCACATGCCTTAAGAGGAGAGGCTGAGGGAACTGGACTTATTCAATCTTCTCTGCTCCAGACTAAGAGGGGATTTAATAAATAGCAGCCTTCAACTACCTGAAGAGTGGTTCCATAAAGGATGGAGCTAGACTGTTGTCAGTGGTGGCAGATAGCAGAAAAAGAGCAATGGTCTCAAGTTGCAGCAAGGGGAGTTTAGGTAAGATATTAGGAAAAAACTGGCTCATAAGGATGGTAGTAAAGAACTGGAACAGGTTATTTATAGAGGTTGTGGAGTCTTTGTCCTTGGAGGTTTTTAAGACCCAGCTAGACAAAGCCTTGGTGAGATGATACAGTTGGGGATGGTCCTGCTTGGAGCAGGGGTTGGGCTAGATGACCTCCTAAGGTCTCTTCCAACCTTCATTTTCTATGATTCTGTGATTCTAAGTTGCACAGATGCAACTAAGATCAAAATTTGGCCCCCTTTCTTCATTCAGTTTGAATTGCTGAGGCTAGGAAATAATAGATTTTATTAACTACATATAGGCATTTAGACGAAGTAGTTGTTACTCTCTACATTTTAGTCCAACTTTATGAAAAACATACCATTTAATGTGTTATGTTTTGCCTTACGTTTGTCAAAAATCCCTAAATTTTATTTTTAAAAAGCTATATTTGAAATACATTGATAAACTTCACCCCAGTCATTCCATTACTACTTTTACATGAAGCAGTAACTTAATTCTATGTTGGTTTAACCTCAGTGGGGGGGGGGTTGTAAGATAAACACTAGTAAATACAAAGTTACAAGCTGGTTAGAGTCACTGAATGGTTTGTCCTTGGAAAAAATATTGTCCTCATTTGCTAATCTAACAACATGGTTGGCTGAACACTGACTGATGTGTTATATGTTATTGACTTTTCAGAACTCATCAGCCAGTTCAACCCCTGCATGTTAACAGAACCATAAAAGGATGCACACTTCCTAGTAAGTCCTGGTTTTTTTTCTAATTGCAGTTCATATCCAAGTTTCTGTAATCAGTATAGACCCTAAACTGCTTCAGGTTAATATGAACTTTATAGGGCTAGCAAACTAGTTGCAAAATAAGATCTTTCTTTAGTAAAGATGTTCTAGAAAGTCATAAAAATAAATTCTGTTTAAAAACAAAACTTTTTCTTTCCCATACCTTTCAGTTATACCACCTCACTTAAGTGGCTGAATAATATGCAAAAATGGTTTAATGTAATTACATTTAAACGTATTATGACATTTATCAATTGGTATCATTCCAAAAGAAGACATAATATGTCATTAATGATAATTGTACAATTCTTTGAACTTTTCAAAACTATAAAATCAACAAGGATTTTTGGGAAAGTTTCAATTTTTGCATGCATTTTGCATCACTTTCTCCCCCTAAGACAAATACTTCAGTTTAGAAGCTCAAAATCTTCCCCTCATAACTGTTAAGAGAAGTTCCTGTGGCATTACTTCAATCTCTTCAAAGCAGCTCCAGACGTTGATCTGTTTGGGTTTTTATCTAACCTCTCTATTTTTACTAAATGCATCACTGAATAAATAGCAGTGTATCTTACAACAGGATTAATGTATCTAAAAGTGATAATCATTTGCAGGGAGAAGGTCAGGCAGAAATTAAAATCACATTGAGAAGGGAGAGAGGGACAAAGGAACAAAGAAAAGACTTAATCAGTTTTCATAAAAACTATTGAAAATCTTTCTTCATTCACAGCCAACATAAGATGCACACTGTGTGCCCAATTAGGGATTTTATAGAAATGTTGGAAGAAATTCTCCTTTCTATCAGCCCCAAATTATTCTGTTGTGGTTAGTGTGTTTTCTTAACTGTGTAGAAGAACAGAGCTTGATCACTTTATTTCATTTTACTATTCTGTAAAAAAAATGGCCTTCATTAATATAGTCTGTTAGAAAACTTAGTCTTTGCTCTTGTTTTACATCACTTGACTTATACAAGTAGTCATCCCTACTTTGTCAGAGTATCCTTTGAAGCTGCCACAGAGGGCATTTAAGGTAAAAGGATGTTCAGATAATTCAGCCCCTCTTTTTCAGACTTTATGAACTTGGCTGCAAGTTGGAGGAAAGGTATTTGTTTAACAATCTGCTTTTTCCAAAGGAACAATATTTTGTGTAGTTTTAAGGGGCAGCTAAAAGAGTTCTGTCTGGATTGATTCATGAAGAATGTAAAGGCACTTTTTTATTTATTTCACAGGGTCCAAAATGTTTAGGGCCAGATCCACAATTTGTATGAAAAGCCACAGTCCAACAGAAGTCAATGATATAATGATATTTCATGCTTCAAGAAAGCAATGTTCTAGCCCTTGAGCGTTTGATTTATTTAAATGAAAGCACAAAAAAGAGCCAGAAACAGATGCTTTATTTTCCATCCCTTTTTGTCATAATTTTGGATGTGAAATAGTTTTTATAAACAATGAAATGATTGTCAAAGTTTTTTTGTTGTTATTTTCTTAATTAAGGTCTTTGTTATTTGTAGAGCTGGTGGTCAGATGAATACAGACAAGTGTAACAGATTAAATATTTACACCAGGTAAATAGCATAAAACTGGTGTAAGCGAGGAGTGGAGACATGATGTAGATCTCTAAGCCAAGATAACTTCAGCCAATCTGAAGAAGATACTGAAAGAATCCAGTATCTTCTGTCTGCATCCATCCTGCCATCGCCATTTGCTAGCTACAAACGGGCTATATTACCTGCTGAGGCGGGGATTTGGTAATATTTGAAGGATGATTATAAAGGGGATGGAAGTAAACTATTCTTTGTGGCTGCAAAGGACAGGACAAGGAGCTCTGATCTTAAATTGCAACAAGAATTAACTTTCTCACTATGAGTGTAGTTTAACATTAGAACAAACTACCCAGAAAGATTGTGGAAAGTCCATGCTTGGAAGTGTGCAAGAGCACATTAGACAGACATTTGATTGGGTTGGTTTTAGCTGATCCTGCCTGGAGCAGGGGGCTGGAGTAGATGACTTCATCAGGTCCTTTCCATCCCTACTTATCCTATGATTTTCTATGAAAAATAGATCCAATTTGATGCCAAACAAAAACATTTAAATCATTAAGTCTGTGCAGTACACACAAGGCATTATCAAGGTTGTTTACCTCAGCCATGCCCCTTTCAAGACTGAAGGATTGTTACAGAGGTCAAACAAGCAAGACCAGCAGAATGAGAGGTGCTTAAAGCAGTAAAATTTAATGTACTGTTAAAGGATTTGGCAGTAAAAGGATTCTGCACCTTGAGCAAGCTACATTGGTTTGTTTTCTGGATTCTTAGTTCAATAAAACTAAAGTCTGAGAATTGTCTGTCTGGGAATGTAACAGGTTATTCCTAATCTGTATTTGTTGTCACTGTTCATAATAGTGAGAGAATACTGTAATTTACATTTTGGAACCAGGGATTTTGACAGAACTGAATTCTGGGCTCAGGCCTACAGTGATGTGGCACAATTTAGAGGAAAATAGTAGAAGCTGGACTTTTCTTTTCATTTTTTTAAGTAAATCAAAACATATCATAAAACATTTCTGAATAATTGCTCCCACCAAACAAAAATTACTTATGGCTCCGTCCTTGCCTGTGCAAAAGAGGTGAATTGTGCAAATCTAAACTAGATCCTGCCATGACCTCTTGTGTAACTAACAGCCCACTATGTATATTTATTGTATTTGATAAGCATTTCATGACTAATGGTATACTTCCAAACATAATATTCTTAGGACCCCTCAACATATTACATTTATGCCACAATTAATATGATAATCACAGTGTAAATGGCAAGGGTACTACACAAGTACCCAATTTAAGGCAACATAAAATGGCAAACCATCCATAAAAATGTTCCACAAATAATGTAGATTGTCAGCATCAGTCATAGTTCTCCAACTGGGCCCCAGGGCTGCCCAGGGGTGTTGCATTGTAGACTGTGGTAAAGGTAGCTGCAAGAATTCCTGCCTGGGGGAGTTTAAACTCCATGCCCAGCAGCTCTGGTGGGGCTGCTGGGCATGGGAGATCAGAGGCTCCTTGCAGGGGGAGCTGAAGAACTTCCCCCAACAGAGACTTTAAACCCTGCACCCAGCAGCTCTGGGACATGACGTTGTAAGTCTCTATGAGGAAGCCCTCAGATACACTGGGGCTGACAATCAGATGATTGTTGAGTCTGAACCAGACAGCCCCAGGTCTTGACCTTGAATTGCCTGCCTGGACAGCTCCAAGAGAACCAGGCCCAGGAACGTGTGGGTTAGGGCCAACAGTCAGTTTGGGCCCCAGTCTCTGGACAGCCATCAGTTTTGAACCCAACCTGGTGCTATGTGGGCCAGGACTTACAATCAGCTGATTATTGGGCATATGCAATCAGTAGATTTTTGGAGCCCGATTTATGATCCTGAGCTCCTTCTGCACTGGCAAGTAGTAATAGTGTGGTTTGGATCTGATCTCTGATCCCCAAATCACACTTCCTGCCATGCACATATATCATGGCAGGAGGTGTAATTGTTGGAAATGGTGATCAGATCCCATCATACCGTTACAGACGTAGACAGAAGAGCAGCTCCCTACTGAAACTGAGAGCACTTTGCAGGAAGTGTTCTGAGTTGCACTGATGCCCCAGACAAAACAGAAGTTCACTGTTGGTTCCAGGAGGAAGAGGAATCTAGCTGTTGGCTGCAGCCTGCAATTGGTTTCCCCTAGCAATGCCAGCCCCCCATCCCCATGAGCCTGCAGAGTTTTCAGAATGGGAGGGAGGGAGGAAAGGGAGCAGAGGAAGCTTGTTCTAGGTGTGTTTCAGTCAGTGCGGAGAGTGGGGTGGGTGAATTGGAGACCCCTACCTCGGCGGGGGGAGAGCTGAAGGGGGGCTCCACTATACCAACACACCTTCTAGCAGAAGCTGAAAAAACCTCAGACTGAACTCCCTCCGCTCCCTTCCCCCACTCCCATCCTGAAAACAGTGACAGGCAGGCAGGCAGAAGTTACAGAAGACACTCTGTTTTGAAACATCTTCATCTGACTGCTCTGATTTCACTCTATCTGCCAATTTTGAAGCAGTTTGCAGCTATGCACTTGCTTGGTCATGGTTATAGACCATTTTCTGTGGGCAGATCAGGCAAAAATTGTCACTTCTGTTTGCTCCCTACATGAATATGTGCTAGGCACCTTAGCAAGCATCGGGAGGCCCTCAGCTAGTTAGGATAATAAGCACTTATAATGCTGTGGATGTTAGTAAGTGACTTTAGTGTGTCAACAGCAATCATTTTAATGAACAGAATAGAAGGGAGACAAGCAAAAGTAATACTCATTTAAAAATGACTGTTCCTCACAAATTATTTCTTAAAGTCTTACTGTCATTCATAGCAAAATAGTGTAAAAAATAAAGGGACACAAGAATCATGTGTGGAAACTCCTAGGACAATTTTCAATTACACAGAGGCTGCTGTATACTACTTAAGCTTTTACATTGCATTACCCATCTAAGAGAGTCATAAATGTGTATAAAAATCCAGTTATTCCACCAATCAGAATGAGAATTTGGCCAATGGTTTCTCCCTTGAAACACAATGCAGTATTGTAGCAGTTTGATTGTCTAAATTAGATTCCTTTTGTATCCAAGATCAGCAATGCCCAATAAGAATGGGGCTGTTGAATGAGATGTATTTCTTCTTTAGGGTCAATAGATGCCAATCATGGGAGCCATTCATGATGGTGGAATTAATAGAAATGCAAAGAAAAACCTGTTATTAGCTGGAAGGTACAAAATGTGCAACTATTATTGATGTGCAGTGAACTATTTGCTTTTGAAGAACATCTCTATTCTCTTCTGTGTGTTCATTGACATTTGAGTTCATCTGTGACTCCAGTGTCACTGAGAGAATATGAATTTTCAAACATCTGAATGTGATCACGTTCATCCTCTATATAAGGGTCCAGCGTACACCTTTATGTGGCTTCCATCAGTCTGCACAGGCATCAGCTGCATAGGACACAAAGACAGGCAAAGAATACCAACAAATGCACAAGGGACAAAGTGGATACAATATTCACAGACATTTTTGTATCTAAGATGAAGGCTTTCTCTTTTATGAAGTCTGTTTTTAAAAGATTTTTTCCTAGGCTAGCCTCAAAAAAAATAAAATGTGATGATGATGATGAAGATTATTACAAGCCAATTATCTGTCAAGAATGACATGGTGGAGTGGCGAGGTGCCACCCAATGCCCTATGCTACTGCCACTTTGCCCCCTGCCACTCGTCTGGCTCTGTGTGCCCTGTGGCAGGGCACTGCGGGTCCCTGCCACTTTAAGGGCCTGGGGCTGGCAGCTCCCAGGTGCCTAATGAGGGCAGCCATTTTGAACCCTGGGCTGCCCATATAAACAGGGCAGTTTTGCTGCTTGAGGTCAGGCAACAACATTGCCTGGCAGCAGGGCTGCTGGTATCATCTGGAGGTAAGGGTGGAGCTGTAGGGGATGGTTTTGGAGGCTCCTGGTCCTGTGTACAACCTAAAACTGCACCCTGCTGGGAGTGGGTGGCCTGGTGGGGCTCTCAGTGGCACGGGCCCCCCCCCCCCCCCCCCCGCGAGTTACCACCCTGGTGAAAGGTGAGTAGGGGTGCCTTAACCCCAGCCCTCACCTTTGGGTGGGTAGAAATAACACCTGTGGTATCACCACAACCTGCTGCCCCGAAGGAGAGTGAGAGTCCCCTGTGAGACCCTGGGGCACCAGTTGTAGTGTGAAGTACCCCAGCTCCCCACGTCCAGGAAGGGGGACCTGGAGAGACGGGGGCTAGTGAGGCTGATGGTAGAGTGCCCCTCAACTGATCCAAGCTGGGACCAGGGCTGAGATGGTCAAAAGGGCCGGGGCCCACCATGAGGGGCATCCCAGGTTGTGGCCCTGGGACCCGGTCTGGCCTTGGAGGTGAGGCCAGGGCCTGTGTATGACCGAAGGTCCTGAGTGGGGACCACACCTGAGAGGGAGCCAGCTATGAGGAGCTTGGCAGCCTGGATGAAGGTGGCATAGGCTGCCTGAGCAAAGGGTTAAAAGGAGGGTCCTGCCAGGAAGATTCTGGAGTCCAGTGTGGGGCTTGGGTGCTTGTTAACATCTGGATGCCATCTGTGAGGCTTGGACGGCAGTGTTGGAGTGATACAGAGCCACGGGCACCCCCCTAATATTGGGGTACAAAGGAAAATGGGCAGCCTCCCACCTTATTTACCAACTTATTAATTTCCAACAAGGTGTGTCAGGTGAGATAAGCAGGCGGTATGCCCAGAGGCAGGTGGGGGGGCCGCAATGGCTAGCCTGAGTGCAACCCACATTGTCACATGCTGCCCCCCAACCATGTCCGCTGGCTCCAGCTCCAGCCCCACGCAGCCCACCTCAGCCTCCATGGCAGGGACGGTGCCAGCATGACAGTGGCAATTGAGGGGCCAGAGGCCCTTTTCCCACCCCTCAATTCCCAGTGTCATGGGGGAGGCAGAGATGGAGCCCCACATCCAGCCCCACCCCCACTTCTTGTCTGACCCTGTTCCCCAACCCAACCCCTCACTCCATGGCCAGTTTCTCCCCTCACTCCATGGTCATTGCTGGGGGGGCAGAGCTGGGAGGGGGGTGTCCCCTCCCTACCAGCTATTGTTGGGGGGGGAGGGTGCCAGCTCTTGGCTCCAAGAAGCAGACCCTTCAGCTCCACTGACCCCTCAGTCCGCACTGTCAAGGCAGTGCTCTGCCGTCTGTCTCTGTCCATGTAGAGCATTCTGATTGGCTGCTGAGACAGCCAATCAGAGTGCAAATAAAGCATTATGGACAGATAGACTAAGGCTTTTATAATATTAGAATTATTATCATTTTGTTTTATTTTGGTGTATAAAAAAGAAATGTACTGTTTTGCAAAACAAAACCAACAAAACACTTTTCTCACAAGATCTAGTTGTTCCCAGTGTAAGGGAAAGTGGAAAATCTAAATTTAACATGTACACAGCACCTACGCAGAAACTAATGCACTATTATTGATTCTAGAAGGTGTTTGACCAGCTAAATTGATAGAGAATTTCCAAGGTAAAAAACCTTGCTTAAGCAGAAGGAAAAACAGTAAAGTGTTGTGTAAGAGGATTGTAAGGAACAAGAGGATTGTAAGGAACAGTTGTATCAACCTTCACATGTTAGAAAAAATATTGATATTTACGCTTATAAAACTAATAGACTTTATGCAGCAGGTATCAGATTAATGAAGATCACAGCAAATATGAGCACCCCCACATCATTTTATTTTCTTAATGAACACATTGACTTAGCTTGCGTGATACTAGCAGGAATTTAGAGAAATGTTACTCCCTGATATCTGGTGCCCCCCTCCCCCAGACTCGGGAGGCACCAGTCCCCCATGGGTTGATGCGATCTGTGTCTCCAATTTCACTGGGACAGGCAGACAGAACAGTAACTGCTTATGGCTGTTTGGAGCTAATCAACAGGTCAGCTGTTTAACAAGTTTAAAGTAATGGAGAGAGGCCATTGTTTTGCCACTAGAGTAATAAAGATTGTTACCAGTATCAGCCCCCAGTTGACTTTCTTGCCTGTCAGTTTGCTGCAAACAGTATGACGAAGCAGGGAGAAATCAAAAAGCTCCGTATTATCAACAGATGCATGCACTGCACCCCCACCCCCATCTCACCCCTTTGCCTCAGAGTGCTAGCCCAGGGCTGGAGGCTGGCAACACTCCCACCCCTTGAGCCGCCAGTGGGGAAAAGCCTGGGACCATGCAGTCAGAACCCCCATAATGAGAGAGTCCTGCCAGGGCCTGGCTATCCCCCTCCCCACCTCAGCTCCCTGCAGGGGGTGGGGAAGGGAGGGCTGCTCTAGTGCTCCACAGCTTCTAGCCTGAGCCCTGCAGGTATGTGCCTGAATTTTCTCAGTCCAGAGATTATCTCTGTCTGGTTTTAAACCAGCTCAGCTTAGCCAGGTTAGACTAACCTGCAAAGATTGATTCAATTCAGGCTCAGGCTTTTTGAATGTCTGTCCCCAGCCTCTATGAAGAAGTAAACACAATTCCTAAATTGGTGTATGGCAGAACGCAGTTTGTCTGTGTTTGAGGTTTTTGACTTCGCAATATTCCAAGCATTTACTTCTGGCAAGAGAGGTCTGCTATCTATCTAGTTTATTATTAAACTCATGCTTCACCATACCATGTGTTCTCAGTTTTTAAAAATAAAAACTTGTGAATTAATAAGTTAATAATAAAAAATTAGCAGTTACAGAAGATCTAACTAACATCTTCATCTGGACAAGCATATAGGTACTTAGGCTGCTTGCAGACATTGAATAAAAAATCATAACAAACAAAATGCACTTTACTTTAAACTCTGCACACTCCTGCACCAAGCCTAACGCCTGCCCAGAAAATGCAGTGCATCAGTTGGACCTGGTTCACCTGATGTCTGTATAGATCAGACACTTTAGTGTGGCTTTTTTGCTGCTTTTCATAATTGGTAGGGTCAGAAGGGACCTGAGCAGCTAATCAAGTCTGACCCCCTGCCATGGGCAGGAAAGAATGCTGGGGTCAGATGACCCCGGCGAGGTGATTACCTAGCCTCCTTTTGAAGACCCCCAGGATAGGAGTGAGCACCACTTCCCTTGGAAGTTGGTTCCAGCTCCTAGCCGCCCTGACTGTAAAGTAGTGCTTCCTGATATCTAGCCTGAATCTACTCTCAGTCAGCTTATGGCCGTTATTCCTTGTTACCCCTGGTAGTGCTTGGGGGAACAGGGACTCTCCCATTGCCTGCTGGTCCCCCTTGGCAAGTTTATAGACGGCCACCAGATCCCCTCTCAGCCTTCTCTTGTGGAGGCTGAACAGGTTCAGGTCCCATAACCTCTCCTCGTAGGGCCTGCCCTGCTGCCCCCTGATCACATGAGTGGCCCTCCTCTGGACCCCCTGGATGCTGGCCACATCCCTCCTGAAGTGTGGTACCCAGAACTGGACACAGTACTCCAGCTGCGTCCTGACCAATGTTGCATAGAGGGAGAGTATCACCTCCTTGGACCTGCTCGTGATGCATCTGTGGATACATGACAAGGTGCAGTTAGCCTTCC
>NW_017729022.1:130318-142793 GCF_001723915.1 Gavialis gangeticus
CCTGCCTCTAATGAACCCATGTTGATTGCCTCTAAGCATAATCTCCCCTGCTGGTCCCTCACAGATGTGCTCCTGGATAATATTCTCAAAGAGCTTCCCCAGGACCTAGGTAAGACTAACGGGCCTATAGTTTCCTAGGTACTCCTTCCTCCCTTTTTTGAAAATGGGGACCACATTGGCCGCCTTCCAATCCTCTGGCACCTCGCTAGAGCACCACGAGTGCTTGTAAAGCTGTGCCAGAGGTCCCGCAAAGCCCTCTGCCAATACCCCCAGCACTCTGGGGTGGAGATCATCAGGACCTGCTGATTTGAACATGTCTAGTCCCACCAGAAGTTCCATGACTAGGTCCTCCCCTGGGTTCGTCCAGGATCCCAGTGTGGGGGATGACCTGGTCCCTGATCAGGAAAATGGAGGCAGATAAATTGTTAAAGAGGTTAGTTTTGTCATCTGGTGTGACCACAAGATTTCCAAGCATGTCCTGCAGAGGCCCCACGTTACCCGGTACCTTCTTTTTACCCCCTGTGTATTTGAAAAAGGACTTCTTGTTATCTTTGATCCAGGTCGCTAGTCCCAGTTCTGTTTCTGCCTTAGCCTTCCTAACAGCCCCCCTACAATCTCGGGCAATGGAGGTATAATCCTCCTTGGTGTTGGCCCCTCCCTTCCATTGGGTGTATGCCTCCTTTTTAGCTTTGAGACATTCCTGGATGCTTTTGGTGAGCCATGAGGGCTTTTGAGTACTCTTGCCGCCTTTGATCCACATGGGAATTGTCATGCTTTGGGCTTGAATGATTGTCTCCTTAAGGAACAACCACTGTTCCTGAACTCCCAACTCCTGTCCCCTCCGGGACCTCAGTGCTTCCCTGACTAGTCTCCTTACCTCATTGAAATCCACCCTCCTGAAGTCCAGGGCTGCTGCCTTGCTGCAGGCCTTTAACACCCTGCACTGGATGGTGAATTCTAATAGGCAATGATCACTATCACCCAGGTGGTTGAGCACCTGCAGTCCCCTCACCAGGTCATTGCCTGTGGCCAGGACCAGGTCCAACAAGGCATATCCCCTGGTGGGACTGTGCACCTCCAGGTTTAGATGGAGGTCCTGTAACTCAGTTAGGAACCTACGTGAGTGATTAGACTTGGCTGACTACTCTTCCTAGCAGATGTCCAGATAATTTAGGTCACCCATGATGACCATGTCCCTTGACTTAACTGCCTCTGCCAGCTGACCTGAGAATTCCCGGTCCAGCTCTTCCCCCTAGTTGGGTGGCCTGTAGTAGACCCCAACCGTTAAGTCCCTTTCCCCACAACTCCCTTGTATTCTGACCCAGGGCACTTCAGTCTGCCCCTCCTCTGACCCAGTGCTGTTTTCTGAGGCTGTGTATTGCTCTTTGACGTAGAGTGCCACACTCCCATCTTTCCGGCCCATTCTATCCCACCTGTACAGCCTATAGCCCTTGATGTTTACTGGCCAGTCGTGCATTGGATTTCACCAAGTTTCAGTGAGTCCCACTATGTCTGGGTTTGTGTTAGCTAGCAGGATGGCAAGTTCCTCCTGCTTGTTCCCCATACTATAAGCATTAGTGTAGAGGCATTTGAGGCCTCCTGAGGGTGTATGCACCGCCCCCCTAATCCCAGGACTATCTGGACCCCAGTCTCTTACCTGGGTACTTCTTGTGCTTGTTGCCTGCCTTGGCTGGGCTGTTCTTGTGGGTGTCACTTGGTTGGGTGTTCTGTGGCTCCTTCCATCCTCATCCTCCCCTCCCCCAATGAGCCTAGTTTAAAGCCCACCAGAGGAGCCAACCTGAAAGAGAACACATGCTTAACTTTGGGGGAGAGGTGAAGCCCATCCCACCTGAGCATGTCTCTTGTTCTGAAGTATGGGTCATGGTCAAAAAAGCCGAAGCCAGCCTCAAGACACCATTTCTGAAGCCACAAGTTGACCTCCCTGATGCATGTCTCATGGCGTCATCCACGTCCACTCACTGGAAGGACAGATAAGAAGACCACCTGTACCCCTGTCTCCTTCAGCTTGCTCCCCAGAGCTTGGTAGTCCTTCAGGTGATCTGAGCTATTAGAGAAAACCACCAAAATGCCCTGCTGAAGTGCCTGATCTATAGACTGATCTGTTCACCCAGACCCACACGTGCCCCCCCCGGTGTCCACAACCATACCCTCTCCTCCACCACCTCCCCCCATTCCTGTATAGCATGGAACCTTCCAGTCCCCTGCCTGCTGGGGAACACACCATCCAGGTGTGCTGGGGCAGCAAGAGTATTAGTCCAGATGTCCCAGCACAAATGACCATCACCTCTCCACAAGGACAGTTGGCTGTCAACTTCACCCATCCAAAATCTGAACCCATAGACTTTACCCTCAATGCCACCAGCTGCCCTGAGGAATGTCCCCTATCCAGCTGTGGCACCCTAATGTATGACTTCTCATTATCCAGCTCTGGACTGTGGAAAGCTTCTACTTCCAAGGACTCCTCAACCCTAGCCACAGAAATCATAATCCATGACAATGCAGAAAGACATGAGATCAGACCTTTCATAGTAAAGCAAGATATCAGTAAATCTTTATTGACTAATATGACACAATCCCTATGGAATGTGACTCTCAATCTGCAATCCCACAGCATCACGCAGTTCTATCCAGTGTGCCAAATATGTCATCCAGCTAAGTGCTGGATGGCAGGCATGGACTCAGCAGGTCACGTATGAGCCCTCCAATAGCTCTGAATCCAGTGGCCCATGATGCCAACGATCACTAGACACAGTGCTGGGAGCAATTGGGACTGGCACTGGTGTTCTTAATACCATGAACACAGAGGTGCTCCAGAACAGATTGGCAACTCTGGGAAATCTGCTTCACCACTTGGACGGACCTACGAGGGACAATTTTGAAATCTATATTCAGTTAAGTGTCTCTATTGCCTCCCTTACGCAGTGGATGACTCAAGTAGCTTCCTAGGATTCCCACACTCTAACTGAAGCAATCATAGCCCTAGGGCAAAACACCTCTCTTGCCCTCATATGTACCCAGGCCCAGGTATGGTACCTAGATGTAATTAATGGTATCATACTCCAAGGCCTGAAAGGACACATCCCCCTAGAACTACAAAATCTGTTAAGAAAGGAAACCAGGCAGTCTCCACAGTTAACCCCTTATAACCGGCTAATACAATTCAGGTTTGATCCAAATTTGTGGTCCATCAATCTTATAGTCATGGGGGTGGTTAGTGGTAAAATAAATCAAGTATTCCCAGTAATAACATTGGGGAGCCGAATCAATGACACTTTCATGATCCCACAAACAGGCAAACATTGGGCTCTAAAACAACCTAATGGCCAATTTAAAGCCATCACTGTCAATAACTGTGAGGATGTTGGCTCCAGTTTCCTTTGTGAAGAACTTATGTTTCAGTCGCAAACCCTTTCTTTTGACCCTGATTTTTCAATTTGTCCCTATGTAATGTTCAAAGACCCCAGTGCTCAATCCCTACTTGTCAGCATTGGTTTTGGATGTGTTTGTCTCCATACCCTTTGTCAATCCATTACAGTGAATGAATTTTATAATATTACTGGCCTGCAACACAACATCTGTCTATGTAATGTCAGATCCATCACTGGGTGTAACATTCAGTACAGAAAGAGGACCACACTACATCAGTCAATCACCCCACAGTACAGCTTTTTGAAATCTAAACTTACCCCAGTCCACGCAGGTATATCCTGCCAAGCCCTCAGACATGCTACCACAGACCCAGAACTCCAACAAGTCCTGCAAGCATTACAGTCCCAAGCCAACAAAACCTATACTATCATCCAAACTAATAACCACCAAGTCACCCAGGTACTCACCAGAATCAAAGAAGTCACCCAGTACAGCCCCTGGGAAACTGTCCTGGGCTGGTCCCCAACTGCCACTGGTATTCTGAACCTCATGATGCACCCCATTGTAATACTCTTCACCCTAATGATATTTTTAACATTCCTAACTATATTCCTGTACTGTAAACCCATTGCCACCCTATGTACTCTACATGCTAAAATAGATGAAGCTAAAGCATTAGGCTGAATATTATAGTGACATCACCCTGACGGCTGATTTCAAGGGGAGCAATAATGTAGCAAGAAACCTTTTTGCCTGTCCCCCCTCAAATGTGAAGCTCCTCCATATGGCAAAAGCCCCTTTTGCACTATTTGACCCCTTTTGGGGATGCTTTCTGTTTTCTACCTTTTCTTCCTTCCTCTCTTTTTTTCTTTTATTATATTATTATTATTTTTATATAAGGTGTACTTGTAGTGAAAATAGAGCTTGTAGATGCTTTTACAAATGTACTTTAAGTTTTAAAGTAAGTTGCACCATGTAACAATGTTAGCGAGGGCAGGACTCTCTGTATGGAGCGGATCCCTGAATGAATCATGGTTGATTGTGTAACAGAGTAGCTAGACTGGATAAACAAGTCAATGAGTGGCAATTAACACCTACAAAACTACAGACCAAGAAGAGGAAAGAATCAATACAGAGCCAGGAACTCCCTGAAACTTCACTGTTAAGGGTGCGGAAACCCCAGTTTGAACTAATCAACGCTGGAAACAGACCCTTGGGGCTGGAATACCCCCTGATCAACCACTTCCAGAGCTCTATTCATCACGGCAGTGAATCAATCAAAATTCATCAACAGACTCCTGAGACTGCACGTACCTGCGGACGTGACCCCGGGGGCTGAGAGCTGCCATCCAGCAACTACCAAGAGGGATATCCCTAGAGGTCAATGACCCCTTGATTGGGTAAGCCCGAGAATTGGGGAGTCACCAGTCTGCCAGAGAGGGATAAAAGGCAGCGAAGAATGACCCCCAATGGCGCCCTCTTTGACCTAACCAGCACCCTGCCTGTCTAGCCAGAAGGACCAGCTGGCAACCCCCTTCTGAAGCAAAATCGCACTGAAAGAAGTCTTGATTGGCCATTGACGGCAGACTCTAGCGCTTGGGGATAGGTATATCTTGACACAGGTGCTTAGTGTTCATAGCTAGCTGCTGTGAGTGTGTGTGTGTGTGTGAATGTGTGTGTGTTTGAGGGGATCAGCACCAAGATTTATGGTCTGACTTTAGCATCCGTCCAATAAACTAGAATTTTATGATGATCCTGTGAGTTGGTGCTTTGTACCCAACACTATGAGTCTTGTTCGTGTTGTGGTAGTGCCTGGAATTCCAGCTGGCAATTGGAGTCCATTTGTCCCAGGCATCGTACACATCTATATGAAAAAGAAGGCCTTTTTCCCCAACATTTTACTATTTGCACATATGAGGAGAGTCAACCAGTAGGTTACCAGCAAGAGGCAGAAGAAGCCCAAGGAAATAATCACATAATTATAATTTGCATAATAAGAAGCAGTCACAGACTAGTCAAACAGACTAATCAAACAGTGCAGCCCTTACACAAAGTCTTCCATTATCTGTTATTTTATCATTGTACAAAAAGATTCAAGGACAAAAATGTTTCTCCCTGCCTGCCTGCCTGTATAGTTATATTGAAAAAAAATGAACATCTTTCAACTTGAATGTGTACAAATTAAGATTAGGACTTCGCTGTAGTGTTTCTGTAGCTAAATAACAATTTGAATTTTAAAAGCAAATAACATGAGCTGTACTAGAGAAAAAGTTGGGTGTGAGTGAATGGAATGCCAGGCAACAGACTTGCTAAAAATGAGCACATGTTCATTGAGTAAGAAGTAGATAGCTCAGGAAATTGGTAATTCTCTTTATATAGAATATTGCCAATTTGAATAAAACCTACATTGGTAGTAGCTGAAAGCCTGATTCAAGGTGTGAAATGCACAAAAAGTTTGGCTGCTTACAGGCATGGGGGTGGGAGGGAGGACAACACTTTACTTTCAGCCTGGCACCCCTCACACCAAGCACAGCGCATGCCCAGAAGAATTGTATCAGTTTGACCCACCTCATCCAGTGTCTGTACAGCTCACGCACTTCGCTGGGGCTTTTTGGCACTTTTATCTAACAGCTGATTCAATCAGCTATTAAATAAAAGTGCCAAAAAGCCCTGCTGAGGCTTTTTGGCAATGACGTGATGCCTCTTCCAGTAAAGTACTGGTTTGTTTTCTTTTGGTTTTTTTGTTTGTGTCTCTCAGGCAGGGGGAGAGGCACATCTGTCAGCACTGTTTATAGTTTATGGCATTTTTATACACATCGTACTATTGGCTGATTTTTGTGGACAATGATAGCATCATTTTGGCAGGAGTTATGTTGGAATAGAAATCCTACATCATGATTTCCAAGTAATAATTTGCATTTAATGCTGAGTAGTCTTTATTTCTTTGTGTGACTGTGATGATACACTTAAAAATCTTTTAAACTTTCTAATAAAACAAGAGGCCCCGTAAAAATCTACCATTAAAAAATTAAAATCACTTTCTTCTAAACACTATGTCAATATCAAAGGCATTTTCTGCATATTTAATACCGTAGATGCTTAGTTGTTGTTACTGATAGCAAGGACCAAGATATATGAGGATCCTTCCACAGAAGGCAAACAGGCCAACATGGAAGGGAATTTTTTCTTTCCCTCCTCAAACATTCCAATAGACGTCTAGCAGAAGAGAACAAATGTGCCGAAGGCAACATCTTCAATGAGTTGGGGCAGAAACCAAAGAAGTGAATAGGCTCTCAGACGAATTCCTCTGTCTACCAAGTTAACTCTCTAATATTTATTTTGATTTAAGGCTATAACTTCTGTAGTATCCTAATTAGGCTCACATCCCATTCTGCATTGTGTATTAACAAATAAGCCAGCGATTCAGAGCAAGGCAATCTGTTGCTCTCAGCTGTCTGCTCTGAGCTTATGGGCACAGACAGAAGTGACAATTTTCACTGGATCTGGCCACAAAAAGCAGTTTATAGCCATGACCAAACACAAGTGCATGGCTGCAGACAGCTTCAAAAATAGCAGATCAGGTGAAAATCTAACCCCTCATTTCATGAGGGGTCAGATGCAGATGCTTCAAAACAGAGCATCTTCTGTAACTTCTGTCTGCACTGCATATACCCAGTGGATGGGGCCTGTCCCTGAGGAATGACAGCCTGATTACCTCCAGCTAGAGCCTGGGACCTGACCTGGCCCAGTTGAATGTTGGATTATTACAAAAATATGGGCCTGATCCAGACTGGCTACCCTAACAGGACCCTAAACAGACCATAATTATATGGGTGCCTATCTTTCAGCTAACCTTTACTGTAATCTAATTTGAAATGGGGGAGGAACTGAAGTCCATAGAATAGTTGTTCTCAACCTTTTTAGACTCAAGGTACTTCTTGCTAGACTCAAGATACCCATTGGAAAATGCCAACACTTTGTTTTTACTCTTTTTGACTACAGAAAAACAATATAGCAATTTTTCTGTTGCAAAGAACCCAGACTGCAACAGGGTGTTTTGGACATTATAGATTTCTATTTGAAATCTCTAGATTTATCTTGTTTGCAGGCCTAGCAGTGGTAACATTGTGTGATACTCCATGGCATCATTAAAAGGATCTCACTCAAGGCACCCTGCTTAAGCCCTAGAAAGACTCAATTTGTTAGGCATCATTGGAGCATGCCTACCACATTGTCAACATGGATTTTAACTCAAAAGTGGTGGTGGCAATACCGATTTTTTGTTTAATATCTAAGTAAATATAGCATTCACCCAGGAAGTGGGAGTCCTTTGTTCTAGTGTCAGCCTGAGGGGACTTTGAGCCACAGCTCCCCCTTCCCAGGAAAGGGCCCTAACCGCTATGTTCTAGAGTAGAAGGTACCTGCACTCAGATTATTCCTACTCCATAAAGAAGTTGGGTCAATGGACAACCAATAATCCAAGAGTGATGGGGCTGGGAAGAAAAAAATCATGAAATAAATTAACTCTGTATCTTAGTAGTTAAGGTATTCAGCACAATGAAGAGAAACATAAGTTCTGGTCCATGCTGTCATAGTTATTGATTTTTTTTATAGCCAATGACTGTTTAATATTCATTTCCTAAATTGTCTTGAGAACTATTTTCTTTCAGGGAAGTGCTCTCATCACTTGTCTACAGAGTCACATTCTCCCCTTTCTTCTGACCTTAAACTCTTGCACTTTTGGCTGTCAAGTGGCCCAGCTTCAACAGAAAGAATGGAAGGTGACTGCATCCAGACTATTCTATAATGTGATGGCTTGGACACTTTCCTGGGAAGTGGGAGATGTGGATATGAATCCAGGTCTCAAGTCAGATCTCCTTCCTCTGGGGTGAATGTTGTAGTAAATGGACTATTGTGCAAAACATCAGAACTACGAGCAGTGAGGTGCCCCCCTCAGCAGCAGGACTACACATTCTGGATCACAAGCAAATGAAGGTCTGTTGTGCAGCCTGGCATCCAACCTCCTGAAAGAGCAGAAGGTAGGAAGGGTGGCAACTCTAACTGGTTCAGAGAGGCATGAGCTTTTGTGTGTATAACCCATTGCATCAGACATGATTCATAGCATCTGCCTATGAAAGCTCATGCCTCGATGAACCAGTAAGGTGTCACCCTGCCCTGACTTTTATCTGATATCCAAGTTAGGGTGGGAGTTCAGACACAGGCAAGTACTTAACATTTCTTAGTGGTTCCTTCTACAAACCTTCCGACTTTCTGGATCATTTTTCAGATGCCTAAGTCTCCCAATGTATAGGGATTTTAAGTTACTACACCTGCTCAAACTGAATCATCTTCCTAAAGCAAGGGGTCTAGGAGTTCCAGCAACCAAGCCTGGGTGATTACATTGCCAAGCTGGATTTATTTCATACTCCCAATCTGAAAGTGTTTATAGTCTGAGGTAAAAACCAACATGGTAAGTGGAAACAATGGATGCAATAAAAACAAGTGATAATGTATGTTTATATTGCTTAGAAAAATACATGTTTCCTGTTTTGTTTTTAAGTTAAGAAATGCACATCAGCTTTATACTTTACTACCCCCAAATTACTTTAATAAGTTGACTGTTGCTTGGAGGCATCATGAATAGAGCTGGTCAGAAAATGTTTGTTTTCTATGGAACATTTAAAGTGAATACTCAAATGCCTCAAAAAGTGGTGATGCTGCTACTGGAGTTGTCATCTGAGTGCCTAAGGCCCCATCTACATGTTACATATATTATGCAATTACCTAGTAATTCGTTGTGCAATTAATTTATAGTGGCTACACGTGCAAATTAACTATAGAGCCTTAGAAAGGTCCAACCAGCTAGAAAGTTACTGCTGGAAAATGTGTAATAACTTTATAGCTGGTTTCTATCCAACTTTAATTTGTATGTGTAGCCTGTGCCCCCATAGCTGGGAGACTACAGCTGCTGCAATCTCCCAGCCATGGGGGTGCACCATTTAGTTTATGGCTTGCATGGCTGAAAGTCCTGCAGCTGACAGAACTCTCAGCCCATGCTTCGGCACCCCACATTCTAACATATATAGTACTACTTTGCTTTGGCATATTCAAAATATTGGATATACCAAGAATCTTACACTTTTAACACATCTTTGTTCAGCACTTCTGATCTGGTATAAACTACAGGAAAGGTTTGCATGATAACACATGAGGTTATAAAATTACACCACTATCAAGACTACTTTCTTTGGGCCCTCCACTGCAGATAGGATGTAGGCAACTTGGAGAGAGTCCAGCGGAGGGCAATGAAAATGGTTGGCAGGCTGGGGCACATGACTTACAAGGAGAGGCTGAGGAAACTGGGCTTATATAGTCTAAAGAAAAGAAGACTGAGGATTGGAAGAGACACAAGGCTGGTCACAAAGAGGATGGAGCTAAACTGTTTTCAGTGGTGGCGGATGGCAGAACAAGAAGCAATAGTCTCAAGTTGCATCAAAGGAAATTTAAGTTTGGTATAAGGAAAAACTTTCTCATGAGGAGTGTAGTAAAGCACTGGATAAAGTAACCTGGAATCTGCGTCCATTTTGAAGACCCATCTAGACAAAGCCTTGGCTGGGATGATATAATAGTGGATGGCCTTGCTTGGAGCAGGGGGTTGGACTAGATGATTTCCTGAGGTCTCTTCCAATCCTAATGTTATATGATTCTGGTCAATGATTATATGATTAAAAAGACACCACTTTCAAGATAATTCTTTGAGCTGAAGACAGTCCATCTCTAAATATAATGTATTTATGTAGTAGAAACAGGAAAACATGTACTACCCATTTAATAATGAGATGTACAAATTATCCAGTGACCAGATGGGAAAGTACAAACTAGAATTCACAGAAAACTATTCAGCACAGATCAACACCTCCAATATGATTCCCACACAGAATCACAGAAATGCAGGGCTGGAATGGATGTCAACAAATCAGTTAGTCCAGGCCCTGCGCTGTGGCACTATTAGCAATGAAATTTGTGGGCAGGGCAATAAAACTTCCACAAGAAGTTTGTCCAGAAAAAAAGGTTTCAATAATTACAAACTCCTTGATGCCAAAAGAAGACCCAGAAGAAGCCCTATTGAAAACCAAACCACAGCATATATCATAGACATGAATTCTTTATGAAGCTACTAGAAAAGCATGGAACATGAACATTCCATAGCTCATAGGAGAATTCACATCTCATTGCAAGAAACCCAAAAGATACATTTCAATAACAAGCATAGACAATTCGGACTCTGAGGGAAACTACAAAGAAATTTATGTTGTAAGGCTGCTCAGATACAATGGTGGTGGACAAAGTCTGAGGAAGAGTCAAATAGAATAAAATATGCAGAAAAGTTACCTGTAATAAATGTGATGAATAAAGATCGATTACATTTTTTTCTATTTTTTAAAAGCCAGAATATCTTAACATTTTTTCTCTTTTAATTGCCTTTAACTTTTATACCTCAAAAAATCATAGATCCTCATGGTCTAACACTCATTGGGCATGTCTACATGCACATTTAATGTGAAGGAATAAACTCCAGAGCATATTGCACCACAGTTCCTTGCTCCCAGGTGCACTGTTTGAACGTGTACCCAGGATTGCAGCACATTCAGCCAGGTTGGAGCAGCCCTGGCTGGCAGGAAGTCTGGGGGGTCAGCCTGCTGGCTGGCAGCTACTCCTGCCCAGCTCAGCAGACTGTGGAGAGGTTGGCTGGGATGTGAGAGTACTCCAGTATAGGGTTAGCTGGCAGGCAGCCTCACCAACACTGAAGCACCCTTGTGCCTCAGCTGTCCATGTCAGTGTCTGTACGTGCACTGCTGCAGAGTTAATTAGTTTACTTCTGCCTAATAGCAGTACATATATAGACACAAGACATTTTCTGTGGAGCTAATTAATCTACTCCACACTGAATGTCTCATGTAGACATGCCTGGTTTGAACACTAGCCTAGGAACAGTATGTTACAGAAACACTAATGCACCTGTCTCTGAATTCACAGACTTTTTCCTAATTTGCTCCACTCCACGTTGTACAGCTGAGCACATGAGCTGCCATCTGAGATCTTATTTTCCTTTGTAGCTTTGAATTACTACTATACTCAATTATATAGGCCTGAACTCATCTGCTAGGAAGCACAGCAGAATATAATGAAAGTCTTCTTATTCTTTCCAGAATATCTTTTGAGTCTCTACGTGATTGTCTGCATTTTATTTGGAGAAGTGGGTAAGGAATCTTAAAAAATGAAACTAACAAATGCCTGTATCCTCTAAGAGAGTGTTTTCAATTAAATGGTAAATGATGGTGGGATCCAAAGAAGATATATTTGTATTCTGTCTTTTGTATTCACTTGCTTTCTC
The DNA here is from genome assembly GCF_001723915.1 of Gavialis gangeticus. Lineage (NCBI taxonomy): Eukaryota > Metazoa > Chordata > Crocodylia > Gavialidae > Gavialis > Gavialis gangeticus. The sequence goes on from NW_017729022.1 coordinate 142,104, forward strand.
AGTAATATGAACTTCTGAGTATGGAAATAGTGTGATTCCTATAAGAAGTGTCCTTGCAGCTTTACTCCTGTGCAGAAAAGAAAGGGCATGAAAAGTATTCTGGGAACTGTGTATATATATATGTTAATCTTTGAACTTTGACCATAGTCAATGGTATGCTTTTGTTTGCAGAAAGGATGATTTTAATAAGAATTCCTGCTATCTTATTTGATAGCTCTAAATATGAATTTAAGTTCTTGAGAGGTTATAAGTAAATTTTCCTATGAATCTGCATGGGAAAACAGCAGCCTGTGATATAGCCAGGTCCCAGCCCAGCCATACATTTGTACCAGTTATGAGCTCAGAGTGACTGGAGGGTAGAACAGCAATGTGGTCTCTTTTTGGTGGTCTTTTCTACCATAGAAATGGGCTGCTGCAGTTATCCCAGCTGGAATCTCAATGATAGCTTCACTTTGATGTCCACAGGTACCAAGTTATATAGCTAAGTAATCTGGGGGTGGCAAACTAATTATAACTAGATCTTTCCCTGAGAGATTTTGGAAGAAAAAAAGAAGGCTATTCTCAATGTTCTACCTTTAAATATATGCATATCTCCCACTGGTAGCAGTGGATGGCCATGTGTTTGCCTCAAGACAAAATTTGGCCAATATTTCAGAATTTAATTTTCTGTAGGCATCAGAACACACACAC
>NW_017729022.1:147793-153195 GCF_001723915.1 Gavialis gangeticus
ACACACACACACACACACACACACACACACACACACACACACACACACACACACACACACCCTCTTTTTCTTATGTCTTATCATTTATATTCCTATGCCTTTTCTTGTATGTTTTATAACTTATATTCCAATGTTCCTTTAGAACATTATTTGACTTTTAAAGTTGTTTATTAAAATAAAATTATGTTGGCTGTTGTGTTTATTAGTTGGACATATAAAATATAATGTGCAATGTTATGTATATATACACATACACATCTCATGAAGAAGACATTTAATCACATTTTCTACAAGAATTCCTGAGCTACTGTTAGGAGATTTATTTAAATTAACCTAGCTACAGAAGAATTAACTCCAGGAAGTAATAAGGTTGGCAATGTCATTTTCTTAGCTAATATACAGTAATCTTTCATACTTAGATTCTGATTAAATGTTAATTGGTCATTTAAATTTCAGTATATTATTAATATATGGGCCCTTAAGTTGTAAAGTTCTAAATGACACCTCCTCCTTTCTTCCTCACATGTTTTTTTTACAGTTAGTCAGTGTTAAAACTCAGCTGTTTCTACAATTAATTCTTGGGATCAGAGCTGTGTAGCTGAATTTAAACCAAGAATGCAAAAGAACCTTTGCAGTTCTGTCTTATAACTTGAAGCAGAATGTGAAGTCTCTGAAGTAGATGCGCGTCCCTCAAATTCTGCAGGGTTGAGCTTTATTGAGGTTCTTTTTCTATTATGGAAGAGTAAGTTGGAGGGATAGATCATAGAAATCATAGAAAATTAGTGTTGGAAGGGTCCTCAGGAGGTCATCTAATTCAGCACCCTGCTCAAAGCAGGACCAGCCCCAACTAGATCATCCCAGCCAAAGCTTTGTATAGCTGGGTCTTAAAAACCTCCTAGGATGGAGATTCCACCACCGCTCTGGGTAACCTGTTCCAGTGTTTTACTACCCTCCTAGTGAGAAAACTCTTCCTAATATCTAACCTAAACTTCCCTTGATGCAACTCGAGAGCACTGCTCCTTGTTCTGTTATCTGCCACCACTGAGAACAGCCCAGCTCCATCTTCTTTTGAACCCCACTTCTGGTATTTGAAGGCAACTGTTAAATCCTGCCTCAGTCTTCTCTTCTTTAGACTAAATAAACCCAGTTCCCTGAGCCTGTCCTCAGAAGTCATGTGCCCCAGCCCTTCACCATTTTTGTTGCCCTCCACTGGACTCTCTCAAATTTGTCCACATCCTTCCTCTAGTGGGGGACCCAAAACTGAACACAGTACTCCAGTGGTCTCACCAGTGCTGAATAGAGGGGAATAATCAATTCCTTTGACCTACTGGCAACACACCTACCAATGCAGCCCAGTATGCCATTAACCTTCTTGGCAAGAAGGACACACTGCAGGCTCATGTACAGCTTATTGTCCACTGTAACCCCCAGGACCTTTTCTACAGAGCTGCTGCCCAGCCAGTGAGCCCCCAGCCTGTACTGGTGCATGGGATTGTTCTATCCTACATGCAAGACTTTGCACTTATCCTTGTTGAACCTCATGAGATTACTTTTGGCCAAATCCTCTAATTTATCTAGGTCATTCTGAATCCTAACCCTAGCCTCCAGTGTATCTACTACTCCCCCCAGCTTGGTGTCATCTGCAAACTTGCTGAGGGTGCACTCTATGCCATCTTCCACGTCATCGATCAAGACATTGAACAAAACTGGCCCCAGGACTGACCCCTGGGACACTCCACTTGATACCAGCTGTCAACTAGACATTGAGCCATTGATTACTAATTTCTGAGCCCAATGCTGTAGCCAGTTTTCTATCCACCTTACAGTCCATTCATTCAGCCCATACTTCCTTAGCTTGTCTGCGATAATGTTGCGGGAGACTGTATCAAAAGCCTTACTAAAATCAAGGTACACCACATCCACTGGTCTCCGCACATCCACAGAGCAAGTCACCTCATCATAAAAGGCAATCAGGTTGGTCAGGCTGACTTGTCCATGGTGAATCTATTCTGACTGTTCCTAATCACCACCTTCTCCTCTAAGTGATTAAAAATAGATTCCTTGAGGTTCTACTCCATGACTTTTCCAGGGACTGAGGTGATGCTGACCAGTCTGTAGTTCCCTGGATCTTCCTATTTCCCTTTCTTAAATATGGGCACTATGTTTTCCCTTTTACAATCATCTGGGACCTCTCCTGATCAACATGAGTTTTCCATGATGATGGTCAGTGGCTCTGTAATCACATCAGCCAACTCCCTCAACACCCTTGGTTGCATCTCATCCTGCCCCATGGACTTGTACACATCCAATTTCTAAATTGTTCCTAACCTGCTCTTTCATCACTGAGGGCTCCTCACCTCCCCAGACTGTGCTGCTAGGTGTAGTAGTCTGGGAGCTGACCTCAACAGTGAAGACTAAGGCAAAAATGGTATTGAGCACTTCAGCCTTTTCTGCATCCTCTGTCGCAAGGTTGCCTTCCCAATTCAGTAAGGAACCCACAGTTTCCCTGAAGTTGTCCCCAGCACTCTCCAAAAACTTCCTGGATTGCCTGTGCACTGCTGTATTGCCCTCCCAGCAGATGTCAGGGTGATTGGAGTCCCCTATGAGAACCAGAGCCTGTGATCAGGAAACTTCCATTAGCTGTTTGAAGAAAGCCTCATCCACCACTCCCTAACCTGAGACTCTCAACAGGCCAATCTCCAGTTTCACACCGGAGCTCTGATCAATCATATGGCTCTTTTACATAAAGTGCAACTCCTCCTCCTCTTTTCCCCTGCCTGTCCTTCCTGAACAGTTTGTACCCATCCATGACAGTCATGCTCAAGTCATCCGAGCTATCCCACCACATCTCTGTTATTCCAATCATGTGACTGCAAGGACTTTCAGTTCTTCCTGCTTGTTTCCCAGGTTCCATGCATTTTTGTACAGGCACCTGAGGTAACTAGTTGATTGCCCTGATTTCGCAGGAAGTATGAAAGCACCTTCCGGTTGCCCCCTCCTGCTTGCTCTTCCTCCAAGTCTCCCACATCCCTGCTTACCTCTAGGCTTTTGTCTCCACCCCCCACCAGCAAACCTAGTTTAAAGCCCTCCTCATTAGGTTAGTAAGCCTGTCTGCAAAGATGATCTTCCCTCTCCTCGTCAGGTAGATCCCATATCTTCCCAGCAATTCTTCTTCTTGGAAGAACATCCAATGGTTGAAGAAGCCAAAGCCCTGCTGGCAACACCAGGTATTGATCTGCAGGGTGCATCTGTTCCTGCCTAGGCCCTTTCCCATGACTGGAAATATCAGCAACACAACCTGAGCCCTAGACCCCCTTTCCCTTGCACCCAGAGCCCAGTAGTCACTTTTGATACTCTCAGCGACTCCCCTGGTGGTATCATTGGTGCCCACATGAATGAGCATAATGGGGGTAGTAGTCAGAGAGCCAGGTGAGCCTCAATAGTCCCTCCGTGACATCTCGGGTCCAGGCTCCAAGAAAGCAGCAGACTTCCCGAGACAACAGTTCAGGTCAGCAGGTGGCTCCCTCTATTCCCTAAGGAATGCAGTGGATTTCACCATACCTAGCCAAATACTGCTGCTGTTTAACTGTCTACAACAAAGACTGGAACTTCCTTGGGCCTTTTGAAAAGTAAAGAATGTCCCTCTGTATAATTGTATTGTGTTTTATATCTTCAAACTGCTTTATAAATCTTCAGAGCCAGGTATGGTCAATCTCAAGTAATTAAGCATCCTATTCCATACGTAGCAGCACTGATGCTAATGAGTTTGGTTGTAAAGTAAGGTGCTATCCAGTGTAAGTAAGAGTCTTGAAATCTGGCTGAAATGATTAAATAGAACCAGGACTAGGATATTTTGCTTTTGATCTGCCCTATTGATTCTAGGACTCCTTGATTTACTTGTAGTCAGGCACAGGTTTGTAGTTCTTGGTGTGGCTAAGGTGATACTGGGGCACAAGTTAATGACAAATTTCCTTTCAAGTTCAAGTATTAGTTTTCATGATAACCAGTATAGAATAAGATTTCTGTTTTAAAAAAAGAGAAAGGAAGTAGTAACTTCTCCTTCCTTTGAGCACTGTATCACTTATCTGAGAAGTTGTCATGTGAAAAATTTGGCAAGCAGATAATTTATAATACCTCTTTACAGCTGACATTTCCTTGAGTGTGAAATGAAGATTGCAGAAAATACAGATGTCTTGGTAACACTCTAAGCTGGATACTAATCTCTGAAACAGGAGCCTATATTATGAAATCATCTTCTGTGCAGGTCCACACCTAACCAAAAGCTGATTTTACAAGATAGATGGAGTACATTTTTCTTCAGATTAGAATTGAGCCCTTACTGTGAAACCATGTTGACAAAGCAAATTACCCTGAAAGATAGAGAAAAAATATTTAAGAACAAGTACAGAAGAGTGAATTTCCTAACCCCAATATTTCTCTTCTCTTGAACAAGTACTGGTTAAAACCCACTGTAGTGCAAAAACCTGTCTTGCGGCCCCACAAAAAGCTTAACCTACTGGATAAGAACATGATTTTGATCTCACTTTTTCATCTGTTTTATATTAATGTCACTGCATTTACTTCAAGTTACTTTCACTTATCTGGGCATATCTGGGAGGAGCTGAGCCCCTTATTACAGAATAGAAGTGTTGCTATACAGGATTCATCTGACAAGAAAATAATTTTGTGAAGCAAATTCATATCTAAACATTTTCATATGTTTTAAATGCTGCCCCTTCCATGGTGCCCTATGGGCTAGCAAATATGGCAGACTAGCAAGTGTGGCATAAGACCAGCTTGGCTTAGCACAGAACTCTTCAGTGAGCTAAAATACAAACAGGAATCTTACAGAAAATGGAAATTTGGACAAACAACTAGGGAGAACTAAAAGAGTATTGCTTGGGCATGAAGGAATGGAATTAGGAAGGCCAAAGTGCACTTGTAGTTGCAGCTAGCAAGGGACATAAAAGGTAACAAGAAAGGCTTCTACAAGTATGTCAGCAACAAGAGGAAGATCAGGGAAAGTGTGGGTTCCTTACTGAATAAGGGAGGCAACTTAGTGACAGATGACATGGAAAAGGCTCAAGTAACCAATGACTTTTTCACCTCAGTTTTCACAGACAAGATCAGCTCCCAACTACTGCATCTGGCAGCACAGTTTGGGGAGAAGGTGATGGCAAAAGAACAGGTGAAGGACTAGTTAGAAAATCTGGTTGTGTATATTCTATGGGGCCAGATACGATATGCCTGAGGGTGCTGATGGAGTTGGCCAATATGATTGCAGAGCCACCAGCCATTATCTTTAAAAAGTCATAGTGACTGGGAGAGGGCAAATATGAGCAGTATATTTGCCCAGATGATTGGCAAAGGGCAAATATAGTGCCCATCTTTAAGAAAGGGAA
>NW_017729022.1:153467-154131 GCF_001723915.1 Gavialis gangeticus
TTGACCCCAGCATCCTTTCCTGCCCATGGCAGGGGGTTGGAGTAGATGATCTGCTTAGGTCCCTTCCAACCCTACCAGCTATGAAACTATGAAGTCATGCCTGACCAACTTGATTGCCTTATGTGATAAGATGACTAGCTCTGCAGATAGAGGAAGAACAGTAGACATGATATACTTTGACTTCAGCAAGGCTTTAGATACAGTCTCCCACAACATTCTCGCCAGCAAACTAAGGAAGTATGGGTTGTATGAATGGACTGCAAGGTAGGGCCCTACCAAATTCACAGCAGAAGTGGGCTGTGTTGCAACTCTATTAATTTTGCAGGTTTTCCCACATGCCCCCACCCAGTTAGTCAAGGGGGCCTCACTTGCAGGTCGTTCCTGATAGGCAGGGAAGCTAAAACCATGGTTTTAAACATGGTGCCATTTTTGCCTCCCCACCAGTGAACAGCAAGCAGTGGGGATGCTGGAGACCCTCAGCCAATCTGTGATCAGGAGGCAAAAAAGTTTCCATGTTTAAAACTGTGCTTTTCACTTCCCTGCCAATCAAGAGCAAGCCACAAGTGGGAACCCCCCACCAATCAGCAGCAGAGGACTGCACAGGGAGCCTGCAAGATTAAAGGAGCCACAGCACAGCCCACTTCCACTGTGAATTCAGTGGGGC
>NW_017729022.1:159131-170654 GCF_001723915.1 Gavialis gangeticus
ACTGCACAGGGAGCCTGCAAGATTAAAGGAGCCACAGCACAGCCCACTTCCACTGTGAATTCAGTGGGGCCCTATAGATAGGAAACTGGCTGGATCATCAGGCTCAAAGGGTAGTAATCAATGGCTCAATGTCTATTTGGTAGCCAATCTCAAGCGGAGTGCCCCAGGGGTTGGTCCTGGGGCTGGCTTTGTTCAGTATCTTTATCAACAACCTGGAAAATAGGATAGAGTGCACCCTCAGCTAGTTGCAGATGACAGCTGGGGGTGTAATAGATACACTGGAGTGCAGGGCTAGGATTCAGAGAGACCTCAACAAATTGGAGGATTGAACCAAAAGAAATCTCATGATGTTCAATAAGGAGAAGTACAAATTCCTGCTCTTAGAATGGAACAGTCCTATGCACCAGTACAGGCTGGGAACCAACTAACTAGGCAGCAGCTCTGCAGAAAAGTACTTAGGGATTGCAGTGGATAATAAGCTGAATATGAGCCAACAGTATGTACTTGTTATGAAGATGGCTTATGACATGCTGGGCTACATTAGTAGAAGCTTTCCAGCAAATTGAGGGAAGTAATTATTCCCCTCTGTTTGGCACTGGTGAGGCCACATCTGGAGTACTGTGTACAGTTTTTGGCCCCCCACTACAGAAAGGAGATGGACACATTGAAGAGAGTCCAGCAGAGGGCAGTGAAAATGGTTAGGGGGCTGGGGCACATGACTTATGAGGACAGGCTGAGGGAACTGGGATTATTTAGTCTGGAGAAAAGAAGACTGAGGAGAGATTTAATAGCAGCCTTCAACTACCTGAAGGGTGGCTCCAAAGAGGATGGAACTAGACTGCTCTCAGTAGTGACATATAACAGATCAAGGAGCAGTGGTTTCAAGTTGCATCAAGGGAAGTTCAGGTTAGAAATTAGGAAAAACCTTCTCACTAGGAAGATAGTAATGCACTGAAAAAGGCTACGCAGAGATGTTATGGAATCTCCATCTTCAGAGGTTTTTAAGACCTGGGTAGACAAAGCCTTTCCTGGGATGATATAGCTGAGGATGGCTGTGCTTTGAGCAGGGGGTTGGACTAGATAATGTCCTAAATACCCTTTCAACCCTAATTTTCTATGATTGTTTAAATCTATTAAGTGGCTGTCATCTAAATATTTTTTATCACATTTTCCCATGTGTTTCCACTTGTAGGTGTGCAGAATTATTAATTACATACCAGGCTGATGTTAATCATACTGCTGAAAGAGGACAGACACCTGTCTGCTTGGCCTGTAGAAATGGAAATAATGAATGTATCAAACTCTTTCTGCAAGCTGGAGCAGATCGAAGTATGAAAACCATTGTAAGTTTAAAAGACTGTGTTAAGCCACATATGATTATAGAACTGAATTAACTGCAAAATTAAGAATGTTTCACATGGAATTCTTAAGTCATCTTTAATTTAGATATTAGGAAGAACTTTCTCAGGAGGGTAGTAAAGCACTGGAATAGGTTATCCAAAGAGGTTGTGGAATCTCCATCCTTGGAGGGTTTTAAGACCTGGATAGACAAAGCCATCGGTGGGATGATCTAGTTGGGGATGGTCTGCTTGGAGCAGGGGGATGGACTAGATGACTTCCTGAGGTCCCTTCCATCCCTCATTTTCTATGACTCTATACCCCATGGTACTTTATAAAGACTCCTATTTAGAATGGAAAGCTTTATGCTCCACTTGCTGTGAGTTTCAGATATTCACTAGACTCACCATTTGACCAGATCAAAGAATTATTTTCTGCAAAAGGTCATTGTTTTTCCTATTTACTTGTACTCATCTGTCAAAAGATATGTGTTTTCATTCATCTTTTATTTTGCTGTAGATCAGTAATTTGCAGTTTCAATACCATCTCTTTAAACATGGTACATCCCAGAATTTGTTGATCTCATTCAGACTTGCCTACTGCATTTCCCAATGTGAGTGATGATTTAATAAGAGCATTAATTAAGTGGCCCCAAGCTACAACTGTAATTATAGTCAACCCTAGTTTGAAACATTCATCTCTGGGGGGAGGGAAAAAAACAAAAAATACAGGGTAAATTTGCTTCAAAGATGCATATTTGCAGAGCTATTTTATGTTCTCACACTTTTCACATTCATTACATGGTTCCTTATTAGAATAGTGAATCCATAAAGGAAAATAATGAATTGTGTGATTCCCATTAACTCCCATCTCTCCATGCTATGCAACCAGCTATTCTTTATTTCCTCCTCTTAACTGCATGCAACCCAATAGCAATCACTCTTCTGATAATAAATGTTCTCTTTAATGTTCAAATGTTCTTGTTAAAATGTGAGAAATATGTTTAAATCTACAGCAACCAGCTCTCAGGTAGTGAAGTCCATTATGAACAATTCTCTTATACCATATTCTTCAATGCAGTACACATGTTCATTAGACCCCCTAGGCACTACATGACATTGGGAGGACAGAGTGCCTAAAATAATGAGTAGCCACTGTGCAATAACATGGCATGTTACAGCAGGAAACCTTTGTTTGGTGGGCACGGTGCCACAGAAAGATTGATTAAAACCAGATGATAAAAATGCATTGCAACTAGCACCCTGAAGAGCTTGTTTGAATAGTTATTAAAATGGTAGGATAGTCTTCTTCAAAATATGTGTATTTGCTGCAGACTTCCACAGTATTTTCCGTGTATTTTCACAATTGCAAACTTTGGTACAAACTTTTGTAGTGGTTTGAGATGGAATATAGCTGACTGGAATGCTGCATGGCCCAATAATTATCTCAGTTATTTATAGCCCAATGATTATCTCCCTATATAACACAAATTGAGAAGAGATGTCTTGTAGTCAAGAACTACCTAGCTGGACTAGAACGCAGGAGACTTGGGATCAATTCCTGGCTCTACTCTGACCTCTATAAATTGAGGTAAGCCTGTGAGTGATAGTTATAATGGACCCATTGCAATCAATCACTGATTTCAGTACAGCTAGGATTTCAGTACAGCTAAATATCTCTCTTCTGCATTTGTAAAATAAATATAAATATATTTCTTTTCTCCCATTCTGTCCTGTGTAGTTATTTAAATTATACATTCTTTAGGGCAGGGATTGTTGCCATTTGTCTTTACTGCAAAGTTAACTCAAGTTATAAAGAGAATTTTACTCCTACTTGGAGTCCTGTAAACATGTAAAACACTTCACTTGAGAGCAGTGTAGTTTTTAACTCAAGCTATCTGACCCATCAGGGGGCAGAGCCTAATGCTCAAGTTAGAATAATATGTCAGCTATTAACATGACCACTCTGTAGTGCTGATGCAATCTAGCTCTACTCAAATGCCATCAGTCCTCCAATGCCTTTCTGCAATTCTGCTTCCCCCACCCCCACCCCAGTGCTCAGAAAGTACATACATCTTCCCCCACAATTCACTAGGAAAAATTCATGGCTCAGCTTATGGACACACAAAGAACTCTGGGATTGGTACTAAACAAATACAGCACCAGTCTGCCTTTGACAGTAGGAGTATTATTATGCAGTGTTGCTGTTCTCCCTTGAGCTTCATTACCTCAAGAAAATGAGCTCAAATGTAAATCTTCTTCTTGTGTCCTGCTACCACAGTTATTGGTTTTTTTCCCAGTATCAGGCACATAATATGGCCCAGTCCGTAGCCCTAGCCCAGCTCCTCCAGAAGCCAGCAGATCAATAGAAATCCCATGGTATGTTTCCTTGCAGTCACAGGTACCTGGACCGTTAGAATAACCCCTCTTCTGCAAGTTAACTTTTGACTTGTTGGTTTTTGTTCAAAGGTGATTTCAATATGAGATGTAGATAACTCAAGTTAAGTCTAAACCACCCCCCGCCCCCGGCCCCTGGAAATACAGAACCTACCAAAATGGCCCCTTGATCTCATTTGAGACCTCTTACTGTTACAGTGACAAAAAGAATATTATTTCTAATTCCACAACACGTTGTGGAAATGAGCTCAGAGATGTATTTGGTAGCTGTGTTGGTCTGAGACAAAAAGAAATGCAAAAATCTAGAACTCTTAGATCAGAGATGATACCTTTTATTAGACCAACTAAGAAATCACAAAAAAATAGTCTTTTTCTGCAGAATTTTTTTTTTTTACAATTTTTTAGTTAGTCTAATAAAAGGTATCATCTCTGAACCAAGAATTCTAGATTTTTGCATTGAAATGAGCTGATATTTAGCAATTTTAATCCTACTATAGGAAGGCCCTTTTAAACAAGCTAAAATGAAGTGAGAGATCTCACCTGTGGAAGAACAATAATGATTAATGACACCTGTAAAATCTAGGGGGGGAAACTGTAACAGTGAAGTATTGAGCATTATTAAGCAAATAATTTTAAATATTTAAATATAGAAGCACTTATTTTGTCCAATATTTTAATACAATATTTTAATTGTATTTGCAGCTTCTACTGCAGTGAAGCAATTTATTCCACTGGTGAGGGCTTGTATTTCTTCATCCTAGCAATTCCGTCTTCCAGTGCAATGTGTCTTGTGTTAAAGCACAGAAGTGAATAATTTTCCATTGTATGTAGGACTGTTTTCTCACCCCAGCAGAAAAGTGCTTAATTTCCATCTCACTAGTATTTAATTCACTTTGGGCCTATTTTACATTCAAGTTAGTTGAGTAATTCATGATCATCTGTTTCTCTGCAAGTCAAAAGATCACTTTTATTTCTGTTCTGTGTTTTTCTTTCTGAGTACTGCTGTAAATCTCAAAATATTTTTGGTTGACCACTTGTCCATTACCATTTGCTTCAGAGGGTATATGAAAAAAGAACATTAAAGAAAGTTTTCTTAATTCCCACATGAGATACTTCACAGTGGGTATGAAAATCTATGAAAATCATCTTTGGCCATGGCAGAAATGCAAGCAGCAATTTATCAAAAGTGCAGGGTTTCTAGCATGCCTTTATAGTCAAAGGTGAATTCTAGTTTCTAAATTTGAACCGCTTAATATAGCCTCTTAAATCCAGAAGAATTTACAGTACCGAAAGAGATCAGACAATCCATGCCCTAGTTCTACTCTTCAAAATTGTATTCAGGTCTTGACAGTTTCAAGAAAGCAGCACATATTAAAGATAGTAGAGTAAAGCAAATAGGACAAATACTGGAACTGTAGTTATTTAGGAAAAATTAAAAATTGTGAAACTTTTTTTGAGGGTTCATTATGAAACCAAATAAAAGTCACAGGAAAATATTAAATACATTTTATATTTGATTCCAACCACTGTGAGGTAACTTTTTAATCACATCATGTGGAGGTAGGTAAAAAGACTCATATTATATGAGACAGCTTGGATTATGTCTGCCCATTTGTAATACTCATACCATGGGCCCTAAGGCCCACCTGGCTAACTAGTAACCCCTTGTGGGGCTAATGAGTGAGTGGTACAACTAAATTCTTGGGATGACTAATGGAAAAAACAGGATAGGAGTGTTGTGTGGGTCAAAATGTGAAAATAAGTGCGCCTGAGGGGGACACCAAGCAGAGCCCCCTGGGCTGCACCCACTGGTCCTCAAAGGCATCCAAGAAGCCAGTGGATGCTGCCCACTGGTGCTCTGCCTGGAAATGTGAGTGGACAAGTGAGAAGAAAGCAGCTCTGCAGTCTCCAGGCACCTTCCTGGCCAGAGCCTCCTTCCTGGTCAAGTAACAGGGCCCACTTGGCCAGGGCCAGGAGGAGGTTGACCAGGAGGTCCCGGGACTTGGTGGGGCCGCAGATGGGGTGACCAAAAACAAAAAGATGGGGGGCGAAATACAACCAGAACCTCAGGAGAAGGTTATGAAGGTGGAGGTAGAGGGGCTGCAGCCTGGCACACTTGAGGGTTATGTGCGCCAGGGTCTCCCTCTGCCTGCAGAAGGGGCAGGAGACCAGGGTGTCTGTGAAGCTTGCCATATGCACGCCTGTGGCAGTGGCTCCATGGAGGAGCCGCCAGCTGAGGTCTCCAGTGGCTCATGGGATGAGGGTGCAGTACAGACTCAGCCACTGGGGTTGAACTCTCTGTAGGCATGTGAGCACCAGCTGTTTTTTATTGTAAGGAGCCTGGCCACTAGCTACAAGTGCAACTCCACCTCATAACCTCATTGGTTGGCAGAACCAGCAGATTCAAATAAGAGGAAGGAGCCAACAGGCAACTATTGGCTGTTCAGTATTTCACAGGCCTGTTGCTGTGTCTGCTTCCTGGCTCTTCTTAAGCATTCTCTCTCAGCTTATTCTGACCTACATCTTCTGCCCTAGATCCTGCCTTAGCCTTGTCTCCATCTGCTGCTCTTGTTCCTGTCCAGATGCCCCTGGTATTCTGTACTCCTTGGATCCTGACCTCTAGCGTTATCTTGGTTATAGTTTTTGGCTCTAGGTCTTTGCTTTTGACACTCGGGTTCTTGACCCCTGACTCTGGGCTGGATTGTGCCTTTGATTCTGCTTGCTCTAATCATTGCTTCACCAAATGCCTTATGCTCTTTTACACTCTTCTACTTCGTAGTGTAGGGAAGGGTGAAATAAGCTGTTAGGGCCTGTGTTTGCATAGGGATTTAGGTGGGATGATACTGAAACTTACCTTTCTCAGCATCTGGTACCTAAAAATCATAGCATTAACAAACCAGAGAGAGGCACTTAAGAATAGGATTCACAATGTTGAGCCTGCTGAGGAGGGGTCTGCCTAAACCAGCCAATAGGAAATGCCAAAGAAAGGAACGTCTTTTGTTGAGCTCTAACATGAAAGCTTGAGCTATATACATATCTCTAGTTAGTCAATACAGTGCAAATCTACCCTGACTTCAAACTAACCTGGCTAATCTAATCTCTCTCCCATACTTGCATACTTTTATGAGACTGGGACTTATATTCCCAAATGCTTCCTGAAGTTAGATACCTAAGTAACCCCTTTGCATAGGGATAATTGTCTCACTATTTTCTTTCAGGTCACGCTCAGAGGAGGAGGTGAGGGTTGTGTCCATCTTTTGTATAATAGCCCAGAGGCTAGAGTACTTCTGCAGGAAGTAGGAGATGTTCCTACTTCTAGGCATTGCTTAGCCTGAGAAGATTCAGGGTCACATCTCAGAAAGTCTCCTACCTGATAGATTAGGACAGGGAAACACTCCACCTCTTCTGTTGAAACTGGGATACCATGGAGCCAAGAAGGCAAGTTTCATGTGGGCAGGAAGAAGAAGCATGGCTGTAGACCAGTAATGAGGGTACACCCCTCAGAGGCAGGAAGTCCCGAATTCTGGTTCATGTTCCCATCACTATATGAGTTCTAGCCAATGAATCTTTGATGCATAATGCATAAAAACTCCCAGATATGTTAATGCGTTTGAGCTCTTCCACAACTGCCTTACCCCTGAGCTGTAAAATTAGGATGTCTTTTGCTTGCTGTCTTGGCCCCATGCCTCTTTCATTCTTGGCTGCAAATAACCTAACTCTTAACAGCATAGCCTTATTACACTGAAGAGGGCCTAGAACATAGATCTCCCACTACATGTGAATTTCAAATGGCCTTAGGTGGAAGGTAAAGTGAAGGTAGTTAACTAAAATAATAGTTCTGGGCATGTCCAGTAATAGAACTTTTAAGTTAAGTCAAGTCAGTCCTGAATCTGCCGCAAGTGTTGGGTCTCCTTTGATGCTGTAATAACCCTCCTCTACTCCAAGGTTAGTTGGTGGCATCCATCTCCTGTCCAAGTATGGATAGCCATTGGCTCACAGGGAGCTTATCTGCCCTTTGACAGATCTTGTTTTTAGTCCTGCTGGGTGTCTACACACTGTCTTCATCCAGGCTAGCCCAGGTGGGGGCGTCAGTTTAGTCATCAACAACCTGACCAATGGAACAGGCTGTACTGGTTTACATGATACCAGATAGGAAACCAAAAGAGGCCTGCCCTGACAAGGAATAGAAATTTAGGTACCTACATTTTTGGCAAAAATCCTTACATAAGTATTTATACGTCTTCAGGCACCTAGGTGGCTTGCTGGATTTTTTTAATGAATTGTTCACTTGGACTTAGTCACCTCAATTCCATCCACGTTGTACTTTAGTACATCTTTGTATCTAGCCCCAAGTGCAGGGGTCTGAACTTGCTCCCTCCTATCTCCATGGAAACAACAAAAACACCACAGTCTTGGAGGAGCAGTACCTCCTGGGCCTTTGCCTGGGAAAGAGTAACTTACCAGCATGCCATGCTCAGAGTTATGACTAAAGTTGCACACTAGCCTTTGGTACTCTAGTTTCTCTGAAGTTGCACTTTCTTATTCCAAACTTATATGGAAATTGCTACAGTAGGTAAGTCCAAGTAATTTCACTGGCCCATGCTTAGCTTTGGCAGAAGTCACTATTTTGTCTTTTTCATAAATGCACGGAGCACAGAATTAAAGTGGATCTGTTGCTAGCTCCCACCTTTGCTTAAGAGTAAGCTAGCTCGAGGCTATCTTCCCTTAAACATTCCTCACTGTAGAGCTCCTAGAAGAGGTCCAAAAAGACATTCTCTGGTTGCATTTATAGCACAGTGCAAGTCCTCTTTATTTCAATAATCCTGGCTTTGCCCAATTTGTGACATCTTCAGGATGAGTAAAAACAAAACCAGCCTGGGGAGAACATTTCAGATGATACAATTAGCCTAGAGCATGCCAGGACAGGACTTGGGGAGTGTGTGGTCAGTATTTGTTTTGAAAAGATCCCTGTAGCCTGAAATAAAAACACCCCTTTTAATTTTCCATGCACATGTAACTAGTTGCAAATTGATTTTTGGGTGGAGTACAGTCTTTTTTTATATTCAGCTAACTGCTTTTCCATTTAAAATGTAGGGCTCAATTCACTGCTGTACAGGGTAGTTCCTTTGTTCCCTGATTTACAGTGGTGTGAATGGAAAATCCAGCTGAGTGGGGCAGGAAATGATTTTCCTGTCCTGTTAAAACGCCTATATTTTTAAAAGTATTTTTCATCAGTAGTGTTGGACAATTTTCAGCATCTCAAATGAAATAGAAAAAGCCCTCCTTAGCATAATTAACAGCCTGGTGGGTGGCTCTTTCACTCACCTGAGATGCCATTTTAGCCTGAATCAGGAAAGGTAGGCACTTGAACCTGGGTTTACCATGTGCCACTTCTGCAATCAAAGGGACTGGCTGTTCTTTACATGAGACTAAATCAATCTCAGTCTTTCCCTCTCCCCTCTCGCATGTTAAAGCCACTAACCCCAAGACAATTTGATTTTGACTTGTTGGCATTTTCCATTGCTAAACACTACATTGAGAAGTACCTGATCAGCTCTGGTTCCTAACTAGTCCTTAGCATTTGATTCTCTTCTCACCTGCCCATTGTAATGAGGAACACTTTCTCTGATCCAGAGATGATAGTGGCTTAGAACAGGCCTATACAAATTCAGAATGGAACCATTGCTAATTTATGGTTTAATCAATCTATACTGTAGTTTGTCTGATAAACGCTGTACATTAGATTAATCTATGCAAGTGTTTCATAAGTTCCCCTATCAACTTGCACAGGCAGGAAGTACATTAAAAAATCTATCTTTCCCTAGCCTGCCGTCAGAAACCAGCTTTCTTATTATTGGGATTAATTTATTTAAAAATAAAGCTTGAAAATGTTAATGCATTTGAGCTCTTCCACAGTCACTCTCTAAGTTGAGAAGGGTTTTGCATTGACTCTAAATAGGAGCTTGGGATTCCTTTTCATCTCACCTGGCACTGAGTTTCATAGCATCCGGAATAAAATTATCTTCTACAGGTAAAAGTCTGCCCCTGCTTATAGACAACTTTATTTTCCATTAAAGGTAATCTTCCATGTGAGGTCATATTCACGTAACCAGGGTGATCTGTATGACCAGTACCATACAAGACTTTGCAAATCAGTACAGTCTGAACTGTGGTTTGTCAGAAAAGGGAGCCAATGTGCAAAGCAGCAAAGCTGAGATAGCTGTGTTCCTACTTATTCACCTTAGTGAGCAGACAAGTTGCTACTCTATGGACCTGCTTTCTGAAACGTCTTGTGATAGATGACCTTGAAATAGATTGAATAATTAAGTAATAGGTGGTTATCTTTCACTAAGAGTTAAAGGTCATTAAACAAATTTACTGGAGAAGCATTCTTGGGCCCACACAATCATTTTATTAGGTCTGTTAGTCTCCGTGGATTATGTGGGCATACACGATCATTCCTCATGCAGTTCAAATTAGGAGCTTCATACTATATCATTTGGGAGTCAAATTACTTTATTTCATTACATGATTTTTTTTTCAAATAGAAATATTCCTCTCTGAGCATTGCGAATTCACAATATCTTGGTGCTGAAAAAATATCATTATTTTTCTTTCAACAGCATCCCTTAACTTGTTCAACACCACTGGACAAGTATATAGTGCAATACAATTACAAAATACTTACTCCACTAAATAGTCTGTGCTAAAGTCTTGCAGTTGCTCAGTAACAGTCATTAATCGACTATGTGGAGAGGATTTTCCTACAATAGTAGGCTAACAGTATTGGCTCTTTAACATAGTAACCACTTTAGTTCCTTTGGGAAAATCAGTTCATTGTGAAATAACAGCACTTGCTTCCCAAAACAAGGACACATCATGTATTTTTAAGTTAATAAATAATATCCTCAATATTGCTGCATTTACTTGAATGCAAGCTGAGGTCCGTCTCCAGCTCCCCACCCCCTCGCAACAGCATAGGGGAAAAGCCCCTCTTATATTTACATACAAGTAAACCTTGTTAAATACATTGGTTATCATTAAACTACTGCCAAAAGCAGCATGTGCCCAGTAATGGAAACCAGCTATGAGGGTGACTTTAATGCAGGCAGCACTGAATATAATTATAAAACACATGGCCTGTATTGGCCACAAAAATAGGTCCATGAAGCCCATCTGAATAATATATATAATAGTGCCACTGCATACAGTGTCCCTGAGCACTGAGTTTTTTTCAGGTCATAGTCAGCCACTACATTTCAACTTCTTCACTCCTACAGCTGGGCTGTACCTTTCTTTCTGTTTCCACTGATTCCTGTTTCTTCACCAGTCTTAAATGTCTAGCAGCCATCACCAAACAGGGTCCCAAACAGTTCACACAGAATCCCTCTGTCAGCTCCTCTCTCAGCCCAGTGCATATGATTAGTATGGTCCCACCCTCCATGAGGCAGAGCTAGATCAGGTTGCCCTGCACCTCATCTACATATACATTTTTAGAGGATCCAAGGACTCATGACAAGAACATCCAGTTTCAGTGATGAGTGGGGGACTAATTAGCACACAGATCCTTTGTGGTGGGTATTTGGAGCACATACATAGAATCATAGAATCATAGAAGTAGGGTCAGAAGGGACCTTGTAGATCTTCAAGTCCGACCCCCCGCCTGGGCAGGAGAAAAGACTGGACTCAAATGAGTCCAGCCAGGTAGTCATCAAGCCTCTTCTTAAAGATCCCCACGGTAGGAGCCAGCACCACTTCCCTAGGAAGTTGGTTCCAGCTCCTAGCCGCC
>NW_017729022.1:175654-175908 GCF_001723915.1 Gavialis gangeticus
GTGCCCTCGCATTGTTGGCCCATGTTCATCTTGGAGTCAATAATGACTCCAAGATCCCTTTCTGCCTCCGTGCTCTCAAGAAGGGAGTTTCCCATTCTGTAAGTGTGCTGCTGGTTTCTACTGCCTATGTGCAGCACCCTGCACTTGCCAGTATTAAAACGCATCCTGTTCATGTCAGCCCACTCTTGTAACCTATCCAGGTCTTGTTGTAGTCTTTCCCCCCCTACTAGTGTGCTCACCTCACCCCAAATTTT
>NW_017729022.1:175919-177325 GCF_001723915.1 Gavialis gangeticus
TCCAGGGCCCTAAGTCGTGCCCAGGAGGGACAGGCATGGAGACCGCCAGGCCCCACCCCCAGGACCCCACCGAGCCCCCATAGCTCATGCTGAGGAGTGGTGAGCTATGGAATTACCATGGCTTGAAATGCTTTTGAATCTGCTGGAGCCTAGTCCAGTGAACTATATGGTAAATCATGAGCCTTTTGTATTTGAACTAATATAATGCATAACAATATTCACCGAGCTGGACCAGTGAAAGCCCAGAGATATAGAGAGGGGCAGTTGGGGAGACCCAGCTGCCTGTGGCCCAACTGCTATGGGGCCACTGAGACAATTGATCACCTCCTCTGGCTCTACACCTGCGCCAAGGAGGTATGGAAAAAGGTGAAACAGCTCTGTGAAGTAGTGACAGGTGTCAGCTGGCTAACCAGAGAAGAGGCGCTGTACAGGCACTGCACCAAATATCAGGGGAGCCCATCGCCCCATTTCAACCAGTTTGCATCGTACATCAAGAGCTCTTTGTGGAAGGCCAGGAACCTCCTGTTGTACAGACAAATGGACACAGAGATAGTGGGCTGTGTGAAAATGGCGCTGAGAGAACTCGAGACCTACTACCAGAAATCGGTAGCAGAGGCTAGAGAAGACACAGCCAAAGTCACCTGGCACACAGACATGAGGCACAGGATCCTCCAACCTTCCCTGAGTGCAGAGGAGGGCAGAGGCAGTGAAGAAGAGGAAGGGACAAGTGGAACAGAGGACAGCAACAGCAGCAGCGGGTCCTCCAGCTGGAGTGACAACAACGGAGAAGACACTTGAACTGAGTATGTGACCCTGAGAGCGGTGCAGGGGGGGAAAGGAATTGTGGCCTGGCCTGGCCTGAGGGACCAGGGTGAACTTAGTTGTTTGATGTGTGTTGCGCGCAATGCGTATATTGTAACAGGTTTGGGTGGCCAGCGGGTGCGATTTTTGTAATGGGAGAGGTTTTTCCTTTTGTGGGATGATAGGAAGAGTGTAGATATATATAACCTTACACACACACACACACACACACATACACACACATATATAGACATATATTTTTCCAAAAAACAAAAAAAATATTCTTGCTGGCTAAGTTCAAATATAGTTAGTTGCTGCACTGGTCTGCTACTGAACTAAGATGGATTTAAATGGCATTGTGTAGTGGAGGGTGGACCCCTGTCCAATGCACTGCCGAGAGGATGCCCTACAAGACTTGTAATTAGCTGCCCACTGGCCAGCTTACAGTGACAGGATCTTGGCTACATGCCTACTTTATGGAAATGGGGAAGTCCTCCCTAGCTTGCTCCTGTGGCCTTTGATTAAGGGCAAATGAGACTCAGAAGCATCTGAACCCCAAGCCCCTGGGCTTGGGCCTGCACATAGGATACCCACCAATGGATTTA
>NW_017729022.1:182325-192505 GCF_001723915.1 Gavialis gangeticus
TTTGATTAAGGGCAAATGAGACTCAGAAGCATCTGAACCCCAAGCCCCTGGGCTTGGGCCTGCACATAGGATACCCACCAATGGATTTAGGAGTATCTGAAGCCCCAGGCTGAAAAGTCTGGGGTGGAGGATATTTGCCAGTTGTAGCACTACATATAGTGTTTGAATGATTGAGTGTTGCTCAATTAAGAGGATTCGGAACTGATTTGGCTAATTTGACCTAGAATACAAAAAACAATTCCAAAAATTTGTACTAGGTACAATATTAGTCTGCTAGGTAGCAAAGTACTGCTTAAAAGTGTTTTTATTGGGTACCTGTGCTAAAACTTGCAGCAATCTCAAGAAAGGCAAAATGCATCAATTCTGGATAAAGTAAATCTATGGCTGTCTATAATAATTTTTCAGTGTTTTCAAATTTCCCCTCACTTCCATGTGTTCAGGGAGAGTGGGGACTGATGGTAAGGATATGGGAAAGAAGTTGGACAGCAAAAGGAAAGAGGGCCACTTGATCCCTTATATTTGTTTTCCCTGCTGTAGCAGTGGGAAGGGAATAATTCAGGGCAAAACTCCAATAATTAGATCCTGTACCTGGAAAATTATAACAAATTTATAGTTTTTCCATATCTAGAATCTAATTATTGGGGGGTTTTATTATATTCAGTGTCATCTTATTTTTGAGCAAATATGATATTTATTATCACATATCAAATATACCAGGGGTTGTCACTGGGGGTATGTGTACCCCTAGGGGTACTTAGGTCATAGGGGTTACACATGGGTGGGCAGGGATGGAGTATACCTGGAGAGTGACGGCAACATTTCCCCCGACGTATTTGCCTTTTACCCAAGGAAGGGGGAAGGGAAGGGATGTGCCAGGTGCCACTGGCCCCACACGGCACATCATGGCACGTCCCCACCCCCACCCATTTGAATGGCCATGAGGGGGCGTTATGCTCACCCCTGGCAGCGTGTGACTGGCCAGGCACAAGGCCCATCAGCAGCCCATGGAGCCACAACCAGCCATAGGAAAGCTGGGTGGCACGCAGCCAAGTGGGGTGGTAGTGGTGGCTGCTGCATGTGAGCCCCGCCTCTGTTCAGCCCCCTCTCCCAGTACTGCCACCATGCACAGCCCCATTCACTCAGCCCATCTCCTTCCTGAGCCCTGCTCCCTCCCTCACCGCCGGAGCCTCTATCTGCCCCTCCCCTACCGCTTTCCCTGCAGACTTACCTACAGGGGAGGGTGCGCCTGCATTTTTTTCTCCCTCTGCCTATGCAGCGCCTGCCCTAGCCCCACTCCCTCCCTCACCAATGGGAGCCTTGATCTGCCCTCCCCACCCCCCACTGAAAGACAGAAAAAAATACAAAGGAGTTCATGAACTGAAATTTTGAGATGAAAGGGGTACACCTGTTAAAGAAGGTTGAAAACCCCTGAAGTAAACCAATGAAATGGCTTTCAGTTTTTCCCTACAAAGAGTCCCTTCTTGCCTAATCAGGACCTAATTGAACCCACTTCCCATTTCATAGTAAGGGAAGAGCGGAGCAGAGTGGCTGAGTCTTTTAGCCCTGTTCACAACCCCTTTGGTAATTGTGACCCAAGATTAATAATCCCTGGTTTAGTGATTGCTAATGGTGAGAGCTCTTATCATGGGTAACCTGTTGATTAGTTACTTTTCCCTGGAGTTCAGACCTGAAAAGCTTGTGTGCCTTCAGTTCTAGCCATCTCCAAAGTGCTGCATAAGAATGGATCGTCCTCAGAGTTTGTGATTATTGTTAACCTTGTGCAAGACACAGGGATTTTTATTTCACTTCCTGTGAGTTGTGAGTTTTAGCTCATTTCAGAAGCAAAAGACAGCACAGAAAGCAAAGAATCAAACATCACCTTCGCAATGGAGTCTGCAGTCTGAAATAGATGCACATATACACTGGCCAAACTTAAATGAATCACCTGTGCATAGATTCCCAAAATTATCACAGGTGTTTTGCCATTTTCCTGTATGGTAGTTCAACAGTAATAAAAGCAGAAGGGTGATCAGCTGCAATTCCAACAATAAAAGTAAGTTTTATTTTCAAATACAGGATTTTTCTCATCCCATAGCAATTAAAACTTTAGGCATTTTATAAAACAAGTTAGGTGGCATGATTTCCTGTGATCCACCGGGGTGTTCATAGCTCCTTAACAGCTTGTGGCATTTTCTCTCTACTACATCCCCAAGTTCCTCAGTACTTTGGCATTTTTAATTCTGCCATGAGGTTTCTTCTATTTCTGCAGTGATGTTGTCACCAATAGTGCAGGCTTACTTCATATCATATTTCTTTACATCAATGAATACATTATTTTCTACTGCATTTCTTTCATTCCTACATCATATACATCATTGTAATTATATGCAGTCAATGAAACCAACAAAAATTTCTAAATTGCCAGAGTATTTAAAACCAATTAATGATCTGAACCATGCTCCTGCTAATTTATGAAAAATTACAGTGGGAAAATAGAGCATAAGTAAACATTTTAACTGGAAAATGGGTAGAAAGTTCTGAAAGTTTGGACAAGGATTTCAAACAAAAACAAGAATTTGCAAGGAAAAGTCAGAGAATACTAGTTTCACAGAAACTGAATCTTTCTGAAACTTAAAAGCAACATGATGGCTTAGCTAAAAACAACAGAAGGTTTAGAAGATCTACAGAAAATTCTTTTTTGCTGTTGTTCCAGCTTTGAGGTTATTTCATTTTGTTACTATAGTAATGTTGGCTAGGGATATGAAACCCCAGTCTCCAGTATGGGGTTCTGTCTATAAAACTGTGCAAACATGGCTGTAGCCAGAGACTCCATACTGTAGATGGAACCTTAGATCCCATATTTACCATGGACTATCATGTGCTTAAAACTCAGGGAAAGTCTCATTTCCTGATCTACCTTTCTGAGAGCTTTAAATGAGCTGTACTAACTCTAGCCATTCTCACAAATATCAGGGACATCAAACTTGCCCAGGATCCCCAGGCCAGATCTGCACTGCAGGGCTCCTTACAGGCCAGTTCCGGACCACAGGGTTACTTGTGGGCTGGATCTAAATGTATTTGTGGGGTTAATGCAGTCATCACTCAGTCCCCACCACTGACACCTGTCTCCTACAGGGTTTCAAACCTTGGATTTCAACAGCACCCTTGCTTACTCCTCATTCTTGGGCCTTCTAGGATTCCCACAAGCCAGATGACACAGCTCCCTAGGCCAGATACAACCCACAAGCTGTACATTTGACACCCTGGATCTAGGTCAAGAAAATCCACGTGATATTTGTTTTAGCTTTGCTAGCCTAAACATTTTGGCCGTGAATGTGTGCTGAAACAGGCCTCTATTCCCTGACAAGTAGGAAATCCGTGAAGTATCTCTGAAAGGCAGAGCAGCTGAATGAGCCATATGGTAGAAAAGGACAAAATACTCTATAGAAATGTCATATTGTTCCTTTGCTGTAATAAATCCAGCATGCACCTACCTAGTTTAATTCTAGTAAGTATAAAATGAAAGATATTGGTCAGACAGATTTATTTTAAATTGATTTTCTCTCTGTGTTCTTATTAAACCTTTGTTTTAATAAGCCCTTTTGAATTCTAGGTTGTATGGATATGATGCCATGTAAGTGAAAGGAGAAGGAGAAAAGAGGTAGGGTTGTTGTGCAGTGACAGTGTGGAAGAGATTAAATATAACTGAAGTATAGCTCAGAATCAAAGAGCAAAGAAACTCTTCCAGTCCTATATTACTACTGTCACTAACTGCAGGCACTCTGGCCATGTTTGAGAATCAGTGGGTGCTGTCTGAGGCGCTCTGCTCGGTGTCCCCCGAGGGTGCACTTGTTTTGACCCTCTGACCCACTTGCACATTCCTTTTTTGTAATTTTTTTGTCCTCCATAATCAGTTAGGTTCCTCATCTCTCTCGCTGCCCTTAAGTGGTGGCTTTCAGTAAATCAGTGAGCCTAGCCCATGTGAATAAGGTCCCAAATAGGCCTACTGTCACAGGAGCATCCAGTAAAGGGGAGACAAAATCCCATGAAATGACTGAAAGGGGGAGCCTAGGGTCAACAATCATTCCATGCTGATATGGTAAACTTACTATTTCCAAACAATGGTATTCTCAGGCATCCTGTGCTGCTCTGGATTGGCTGCATGCTAAGCCAGGAGAAGTGTAGGCACATGTTTGTGGCCACACTTCTTTTTGCCTAAGAGGCAGCCTTCAGGGAACAGCACAGCATGGTTGAGGCTTCTTTCACCAGGAAGAGTGAATTAGGCAATGTCTATACTGGTTGAGAGCAGTCTTTAATGGGTGCCACCAGTACTGATTGTGCTCATTTGGGGCACAGGTAACATTGATACACTACAAGAAATGGGAGAAAGAAGGGACCACAGGTTACAGGGTGTCTCTGCCTCTGACATGTACCAGAATCTCTATCACTGAAAGAGGCCAAGATTCCCTTTTGCTAGTTGCCCTCTGTCTGCAGCACCCAACCATGGCTGACACTGCCCAGCTGGCCCTTCTGGACACAGGGCACCTTGGGGAATTTTTTGGACTCAGCTTTGCCATACAGCATCAGATTCTGGTTTGCCTGAAACAGACTCCCAATGTAGTAGAGTCAGTGAATGGATCTACCCTCTCCCCATGCCCTGTCACCCAGGAAACAGTCCCCTTGGAGGTATGGATAGGAAAATGCTGGGAGCTCCTTTGCATTGCCATTGATTTAATTCGTTCCCCCTACTTTTCAATCATCCTGGGGATACCCTGGCTGTCCCTGCATAACCCAGATATCCTGTGGGGGCAGAGGGACCTTCAGTTTGGTTCCGCATAGTGTGGGCAGCCATGTTTTCCAGGAAGCCCGTTGGTCAAGGCCGAGATCAGGTATAGAACCGAAACTGGTGGGCTCCTCATGCCATTGGCAAAGGGATCACATCCTGGACCACCAAAAAGTGCTGGTCCAATAGCTATTTACCCGTCTTCCCAGCAAAATACCAGGACTTGGCCTACATGCTCAATAAGTAGTGGGCAGATCAACTTCTCCCACATCGCCCATATGATTGCTCCACTGATATCATGATGGAGGCACAAATCCCCATTAGATGAATCTGCTTCCTCTCTCAGCCAAACTCAAGGGCCTCAAGGAGTATATCAAAGAGAACCTGCAAAAAGGATTTATTAGGCCCTCCACATCCCCAGCTGGGACCCCAGTTTTCTTTGTAACCAAGAAAGATGACTTTCTCTGACCCTGCATGGACTATAGAGCCCTAAGGAAAGTCACTGTTGAAAACTTCCACCTGCTCCCATTGATCCATGAATTGCTGGACCAGCTTCACTCTGCCAAGCTATTCAACAAATTGGACCTCTGGAGGGGCCTACAACTTCATTCACATTCATCAGGTGGTGAGAAGTCTGTCCTCTGGCCACGATATGACCATTTTGAGTACTTGGTGATGCCTTTCAGATTTTCTAATGTTCCTGTAACCTTTCACAACTTCATGAATTATGTTTTTAAAGACATCCAGGACCAGTTTGCAATTATCTATTGACCCCAACCAGGACAAACATCACATCTGAGTAGTGTTGCAATGGTTAAGGAGCCATGGCTTATACACCAAGTTGGAAAAATGCAAATTTGATAAGACGACAATTGAGTTTGTAGAGTATGTGATCACACCCAAAAGGTTGTCTGTGAACCAAAGAAAGGTCTCTGCCATCTTAGTCTAAGTCCCCATCCATGTGCCTACTTCTCTAGAAAGCTGACCCTTGCTGAGTGCAATTATAATATCCTAGACTAGGAGCTTCTAGCAATCAAGGTAGCATTCAAAGAATGCTGACACTATTTAGAAGAGCTGCAGTTCCCAGTGCTGGTACTAACCGACCATAAAAGTCTGGAATGCCTGCAGACCTCCTGGAATCTCAACCAGAGAGAGATCCGATGGTCTCAGTTCGTTCCCCAGTTTAATTTCATAGTCACCTAACATCCCAGGACCAAGAACAGTAAGGCAGATGCCCTGTCTCAGAAAGAGGAATATTCAGAACCTCTTCTTACAACTTATTCCATTTGAACTGAAATGATATGGAAGTTTCATTAGAAACTGTTCCTAATGACAATGACTAACTGGGGGGAGAACCCCCACTTCTTAACAAAGAACCCTAACATAAGCCTAATCAACTATTTTTAATATGGAAAATGAAGGAGGGTAAAAAGTGCTTTAGTGTATGCATAAATCCTGATGCTATGCCCAGGGTTCTCTATCAAAAAATTGGATATTGCAAAAGACATTTCCAAGAAATGTAGCTGCTCCTCCCAAATACCATATAAACACAGAATATGTAGAACACATTTCTTCTCTTTTCTTTTTTTTCTCTAATGCTATCTAACCACAGACAGAGGCTAAAAAATAAAAACCTATTCACAGAGAGAGGGTTTAAGAAGCTTTTGTAAAGTTACATGAAGTGGGGCAGTCGTGAAACATCCTGTGTTAAAAGGTAATGGTTATTTAATTTGCACCTGGCTCTAGGCTCTCATAACTTTGCTCAGTTTTTTTCTTAAGGTGCTTTGTGGTTGACAAGTCAGAGCAAACAACTCTGTAAACCTTTGGAGCCCCAAAAGGTCCTATGTTTCTATCATTATGGAAAAATAGGTTCCTCCACTCATGCACAGAGAGCAGGAGTTCGCCTTGTTTTTCTGCCTAATCGATGAATATAGTGGCAGATCTTCATGTCTTTCTGAAAGGAGGAACAGAGAACTGGCATACCAATCAGTGATGGCAGCAACAAAGACTACATCTGGAATTGCTAAGCCTTCTCCCAATCACTTGGGAGGCAGCTTTGAGATTTTCATGCATCCAGTCCTTTCGTTGAAAACCAACATGAGTGTCCAGGCTTATCATTATCACCTACTAGAGAAAGGCTTCTGGTCCAAATTCTTTCTGATGCAACCCTGCTTTTCTGTTACCTTTTCTTTGTTACTCAGCATTATGGGAACTTGCAGCACTACAGTATCAGTCAAACGAATAACCTGGTTTCTGAAGCATTCTATGTGGGATGTTTCCTTTTACAGTTTGCTGCCAACAAACCCATCACAGGGCAGCACTGCACAGGAGAGAGGGATAGGAAGGGCTTGATTCTCCACTACTCTGGATTTTTTATAGCCATTCATATCTGTACAAAATCAGTGACAAAGAGCTGTCTTTTGGATCTTGTAGCATATAGTGTTCACTTTGTGCAGATATGAATTTAGGTGAGAGAAAAGGCAATGGAGGATCAAGCCTAGGATACAAACCAAAGAGAAAATGGGAAATACAGGTAGGAAATTCTTACCTGGTCAAAGATTCCTATTGACCCACTAACTTCTTCTCAACCTCTTCCTCTCTTGCTTGACAAAAAAAATGATAGAAAATTTCTTACAATGTGATGTTTGAAAATCCAAACATTACTTTCTATAATTTTCATGTCATTCAGTTGAAGTAGTGGGGGAAGCAATTTTTTGCCTATGTATTTTGTTCCATTTTGCCTTTGTCACTTTACTGAAGTTTCCAATGAGTTGCCAGTTTGGTTTTCAGTTCTGGTAGCACCTTGCTTTCCAGCAGCCAAATTCTGCTCTATTGCACTGGTGTAAATTGGGAGTAACTGCACTCGTTCTGTAGGGGTTACCATGGATTTACAATAAATAAATACATAAAATTCTGTAGAGCTAGTACTACAAACAATAATGTGTAGGGCAGAATTTATTTCAAGATTCACACAGTTGCAACAAATCTATGTTTCATAAAATGCCATTTGTTAGGTTGCTGTTGGGTTGCTATTGCTTCTTTTTTGGCAATATGTAGTCAGCATACACATTTTATTTTACTGCTTTCAAACTCTGACTTTTAATATTTGTAAAATATACAAAGCTGTATATTTTTGCCCATCCACTAGCTTGTGCAGCCCAAAGTGAATAACTGTAAAGATCATTCTAAACCTGTGTGCCTTAATCAGGCAACCAAAGAAATGATATTATATTTGACTCCTGAAGTTCTTAGATATCTTATCATATTCATATTACTGTTGTTCAAATTGCCTTGCTGCAATTACAAAAATTAGCATGATAGAAAGGAAAAAATATTACCCTAGGCATAGTAAATCAACCTAGAACAATCTGAATTATGAATTTTCTACAGATTAATAGTACGTGTCTATCAGAATGCACAATGACTTACCCTATGACGTGTCTAATTACATATTTTTTGAACCTTCTAAGGAAAAAGCCCCATGACAATAATTAATACCTAATGGTATAAACACCACTGCTTTTGTTGTTGCCTGGCAACCTACATACTGTAGACCTGTCAGCCTGCTAAGGGGGGCTCAAATAAATGAAAAAGAAGGATCTGTTTCTTCCTGAGTTGGGTGAAAGGCAGCATTGTTTTAGACTAGTCTGTTCAGGCTATTTTCTAAAGTGATCTCACTAAATTTTCCTTGCGTTTTAGGTATTACTAATATCTTTTTTCTCACAGCTAAAGGAAACAAGATGGTGTGGAGGAAAAGGGAAGAAAAAAACCTGTAATTGAATTAAAAATACTGTAACACTTTATTTACACTTTAGGAGAGCTTTTATAATTAGAAAGGCAGCTACAATCTTACTGTCATCTCACAACAGTCAAAACATGTCTTATTTCCAAGGAAAGTGTTTTTGCAGGTTCATTGGTAGTTCTGACGGCAATGGTTTCCCCCTGCCTTGTACACAGAAGACAGATTTTTTGTGCAGTAGTCTTAACCCTTTGCCAATCATAAATTTGAATTTAAAAATGGTGTTCTTTATGAAGCCACTGCAATTATTGCTAGTATGTCAGCAGTATGGGGAGTATGAAATGGAATAGACTCCACTAGAAAGCAATCTCTTTCAGCTGGGAAAGTATTTGTTTATTCTGATGTTTAATCCTCCCACAGAAAGTACCCGTTAATTTTTTGCTCTTTGCTTTGGCACAGGGACCTCTAATTCTGGTGCATTTGGTGTATATATGTACGTAGATGGTCTACTCAACAAAGGTATAGGATTGGGAGTCAGTGCTTCTCAGTTGCTTGTCTCAGTTCTTGTCACTGACTGGCTGTGTAGTCCTGAGCAAGTCAGTGCTCTTTCTGCATATGTTTTTAACATTCAAATAATGAGCCAAATTATCTGACTCAAAAGGCTCTTGTGAAGCTTAATTAATATTTATAAACGGTTTTGAAATCCTTTGAAGGGAAGGGTCCCATATACCAGAAAGTATTATCATTGTAACTCAGCAATACATATCTAGTCTTACTGTAAGATATTCAGCCCTGTTTGACTAGAAATGATGGGGAGGCGGGGTGGAGGAAGGGACTTAATCTAATTAGAAAGTGGAATCTGATTAGTTTATAAATGGGATTATATGATGTGTTTGCCTACCTCAAGAGGTCCCTTCCCATCCTGTCCCACATTCTTATTAATCTTATTTTCTCATTTTTGGCAATTTGTACTGTTTGTAATTCCTATTATTTTTAAATAAGAGTTTTAGTATTTAATAATACTAAAATATTTCTTATTCCCAACACAGTATCCATTTGCCCTCTTGGTTGCATCCCTCAGTAAGGTTAGTTAATTTGTTGTAAATCTCTGTACAGATGCAAATTTCTGGATTAACTAGGTATTCTGAAAAGCTTTGACTTCTATGATTGTACTTGGTCCTGTGATTTGTGGGGAGATTCTAAAGGGCACAGAGGGCCCAATTGCTATTGGAAGTCGATGTGAATTGCTCTTTGTACCTTTGAAAGTCTCCCACTTAAGTGTTTATGCTCTTCCCAAACAACCAACTAATTCACACTTTCAGGACATGTCTAGATTGCAAACTACCTGTGTCAGGAAATGGCATGTGAAGACATACTGTGTTGCTATGCACATGCTATTTCTTCAACTAGAAGCAGTGTAGCCATTGCAAGTTGGCTAATTAGCACTGCTTACAAGCAGACAGAGTACATAGAACAGCACAGTATGTTTGTGCATTTCCCTGCCTGGCACAGGAAGGTTACAGTGTTGATGTGCCCTCACTTATTTCATCCTATTATAATAAGTGTTTCCTGCTGCCAAAAACTGACCTAACTAGATTTAAATCTCAATAAGCAAAGCAATCATCACTTGGGGAAGCAGTTGTCAGACACTGGCGCAT
>NW_017729022.1:202703-214443 GCF_001723915.1 Gavialis gangeticus
TACATACATACATACATACACACACACACACACACACACACGTGGGGGGGTTCACATCAGTATAACTGAGGGTAGAAACTTGCTCAGGAAGATTTGGTACTGCCATGTAAGTTCCTAGATCAAAGGTTTTGTCTAGCTGTTGAAACAAACCCTCAGATTACTATAATGATAATAGAGTTAAGTTTGAGATTTGGGAGCACAAGTGGTTCATATTGCAGCATCCAGTCTCAACAGTGAGCAAGCTCATAGTTTCCAAATGACCACAAATGCTGTTCATGGCTGACCGCAGGTGCTGGCTTTAACCCATGAGGGAGTTAAAACTTCCCAGTGCAGTGATGCTACCCTGTCAGCAGCCTGGGAACTAAGTCCTCAGTGTTGTGGTGCTATGATTTCAGTGATGGAGCTAACAACTTAGTGAAGCATTTTCATTTCATTAACAAGTAAACGTCTCCCTAGTGATGCATTTTGATACAAACAGTATTTCATTACCACCTCCCTTTTACAGAGTTTTAATCCAGCTGCTAAGGGAGTTAACACCCTAGTTTGACCAATGCTTCTTGGAAGAGAATTGAAGAATATCTCCTGATACTTTATTTTTTCATTTACAGGGTCAAATTTCTAATGAAGATGTTTCATGAAATGGGTTCCCATATTCTTAGTACAATATTGCAGCTGCACTGTGAGGTCTCTGAGTAGCTCAGCTCTGAAAGAAAAGATAACCTTCTTGCGTGCATGTCTCATTTAAATTTGCAGTGGAATTTATTCTCCAGTACAGTGGCTGGATTTGCAGTGATACGGTTTCAATCTCACAGGAGAGGAGTTAAGGATCCCACTTTATGAACAAAATGGTAGTGGTACAAGAATATTTTTTAACAAATAGTCTTTTGTATAATGAATATAATGAAATGGCAGACATGTTGGCAATACCAGGTGGATTTTTTAAAAGAAAATATTCTGCGAAAATATTATCTGACACTCATTGAGGAAATCAATTTCCCTTCACAGTGGTTTGAAGGTTAAAAGTTAAATTCCAAAATGAGGTAACACACGCTCCAGAAGTGCAGATCACTGCATCACATCTGTCAATAAGGGAACACACACTTCCAATTCAAGCACAAATTGCCCTGCCATAGCCACTGCAGCCAACATGATCACAGAAGTCTACTTTTTTATTCTGTCCAGGAAAGACCAAGTTTTCTGCCTAGAGGTGCTGATACCTCTAAAATCAAATCAGTCACCCATGCCTGCTTATCTGAGAATTCTTAATTCTCTCACCTTTAGTCCTTCAGTTAACATATGCTTGCAGGCTTCTTCACATTCCTTACCAGCACATGCTCTACAAATTGCATAAGTGGGCAATAAGGTAAGGCCTTAGTTTTTCTGGACATTCTCAAACATCTCCAATCTATAATCTGCAGCACCCAACTCTCCAGCATATTTCAGAGACCTAGAAGAAACAGATATCTTTTTTATTGTTCTTTCCAACACGACTTCAATACCTAACATTGTTCTCATTAGGGTTTTCCCCCCACTATCACAGACCCTGAAATATGCCCTTAGTTTATTATAGAATGATAGGCCTTAAGGCCAACAAGACCCTTGTGATCATATAGTTTGAGTTCATGCATGACACAGGCAATAAGAATTTTCTGAATTAATTTATCTTTCAAGATTAAAGCCATACCAGTTTCTAAAATTAGGATCAATACCATCTTTAGGGTTTCTTCTATTTTGGATATTTAAAAAAAAAGTTCTAATTTTCCTTAACTGTGCTGACAATGGACTTTTTTTCTTTTGTTTCCTTTACCAAATGTATACAATCTCTAGATTCTAATTCATATTTTTTACTACTAACCTCATGTTTTTCCATTTGCTTATGTATGTTGTTGCTTCTCCTCTAAGCTAGGCTGTTTTCAAAATAAATGTAGCCTTCTTTCTTGATTTTCTTTTTTGGTATCTAGAAAATTGTTCTTAAACAGCTTCCAGTTATCACTCGTATATTTATTTTTAAAGCCTTTTTTCTTTCAGCTGATTTGGCCCATCATTCATTGAAATTGACCCCTTTTGTTACTGGTTGGGACTATGTTTTAGTTTACTGATCACTTGCATCAAAATAACCACTGGCTTTTAGAATTGTGATCAGCTAGAGGGAGACCCAAAAAAGGACTTAGATGCCTTAAGTGAACCTATGACCAAAATCACAATCCAAACAATTACTCCTGAGCAGTGGCCTAACCCTGGACATGCTTCAAACTCCAAAGTCATTGAATTTATTCCCTGCTTGATCTTTAAGTTCTCTAAGCAGTTTTGCTTCTGTGCATGCCAAAAACTATCCCTGCCTGGTCACCTAGAACATAGGTCTCACCCAAACCTAATTAGTTTCCAGAAACTAAGCAAAGTATAAAGCCACATATAGGTGTTACATTTCTTCCAGGACAATCACCACTCTCCCAATAGAAACTACAAGTGTTCATTCAGTTTCTCTTGGGAGAAACTTGTCTCCACAAGAAGATAGATCTTTCAGGTTAATACCTGGAAGGTCTCCCTCGCAAGAGAAACTCTCTTCCAAGAATGATCACCTGAATGTTTTCCTCCTGGTGTGGCCTGGGAAGGCCCCACTTTTTCCCCACACCAGGAAGTGCCTGATATGGAAAATAGGAAGAGGGTTTTTCCTGTTGCTCCTCCCATACCAGTCTGGAAAGGGATGGGAGCAGTGGGAAAAACCCCTCTACCTGCTCCCCAAACCAGGCTCCTGGTCTGTAGAGCAGGCAGGAGTGCTGCCATGCTGCTCTCTCTGCTCTGTTCTCACCAATTGGGACCAAAGCAGAGGAGCAGCTGGTCCTTGGTGCCCCCCCAGCTCTTCAGACCAGAGTTCCTGGTCTCCCCTACGGGCACGGGCACCCCAGGGAGTTTCTACAGCCTGTATAGTTCCAGCTAGGGGGCTGGAACATGTATACACCTGCTCCCATGCAGTTTTTCTGTTGTAAGAATTCCAGAGAAATTCTTAATGGTAGAAATGAATGCCCATCTGTAGCCTAAATCATCTGATGAACTCAATCTGGCTGGCATACAGGGAGCATGCCTAATACAGCGACAGAAACAGACCCCTCATTAATGCACTTGTAACCAGAGGAAAAGGGGCCGCTCCTTTTTTTTTTTAATTATATAACACTTACCCTCCTTTCTTAGCTGGAAGGGATTCAAGCTCATATGTCTCACAACTCTACCCTAACAAACAGGCTATAGCCAGGCTGGCATGTGGGTAGAGGTGTCTCAACCCTTCCTGTGTGAGCTGGCCTTCTTGCCAAGAAAGCAAAATTCATAGGACCAATAAGGGTAAGGAAAAAAGAATGTTACTCTGTTACCTAATGATATGAGCACTCCTCTGAGAATGGAGAGTCCTGTATTATGGTTCCTACTCCTAGGGCTGCTTATGTATTTTGTCATTCAATAGGATACATAAACAGTGTTGGGAGTAAGGAGAAGCAACCATATCCCCCACACAGGATATAATGATAGTACCCTCATGAGTCATGCTCCTACTGACTTACTAACTTATGCTCTCTAGCCCTGTGAATCAAGTACCTTGTCTGCAAAATGGAACAACTTCAACCGAAGTGGAGAATGCTTCCTCCTTGTCTCAACCTTGCCTCCTGGACAGTGGGAATTATGGTCTTGAATCCTCTCAGGCAGGAGCATATTGAACCTGCATCTCCAGCTTCCTCAGCACTTAATGCTAAGCTATTACATAATAAGTGGCAGTTGTGCTAAAGCCACCACTTTACAAGCAATGGTCTGAAGCTTTTTTTAAAGGTTGGAAATTAAGAGGAACTTTCTAACTATGAAGATAGTCAAACACAAGAACAGGCTACCTAAAAAAATTGTGGAATCTTCATCTTGGGAAGTGTTCAAGAGCAGGTTAGGAAGACACCTGACTGGGATGTTTCAGTCAGGGATGCTCTTGCCTGGAGCAGGGGGCTGGATTAGCTGACCTTATGAGGTCTATTCCAGCCCTACTTTCTTATGATCCTATGACTCTACCTTTTGAAAAAGAATGAGATTGGGAGATGTGACAGAAGTATCGCTATCAGAGCCTTTCTGGGAGTGACTCCGCCCTCCTGTAATGGGCCAACCGCCTGCTTACTCGCCTGCCATGCCTTGATCTTATTTGATTAATAGGTTGTTGTAATCAGCGGGAGGCTGCCCATTTTATGCGCCCCGGTGACAGGGGGCACTACCTGCGGCTCCTTTCCTCCCCTACACCACAGCCCAAGCCTCACAGATGGTGTTGACGTGGTTTGACCTGGGCCCTGTTATGTCTTGGCCCTCCCCACTTTACTCCTGGGGCTCCTCACTGTCCCCCTCCTGCCCCGTGGCTCCTCACTGTCCCCCTCCTGCCCCAGGGCTGGGGTCAATGCACCCCTAAAACACTGCGCCCTCTCTGGCGCCAGTGTCCCCACACTACCATGGAGCTCCTATGAGGCCTCCTCCAACCCCTAATAGCCTCACCCAGTCCTCCATTCAAAACAGTGAACGTAAGAACACAAAGCCCCTGGGCTACAACATAAAAGCTAGACCATCTGGTCAAACAAGATTCAATCCCTACTAGAGAGAGAGGGAGAGAGAAAGGGAGAGCTCCCCAACCCCAGTAGCAACCGGGGAATGTTCACACCGTCAGAGTTCTCCCCTTTGTCTGTCCTAGCCAAGTTCCTACTCCCATGGCCACCGGAGAGGAACTGCCCTCCTGGCCTTCTGCCTGGGCTTAAGAAGGCCTAAGCCCTGCCCCTTCCTGTCAGCTGGTTTTACTGGTTGCCCCAGCAACCAGCACCTGCGCAGCCCTGGTGACTGGCAGCTGAGCCTCCCCCTTCCCGCCACTAGGGGTCTCTCCTGAGCTGTCTCCGCTTTCAGGCACAGGGCACCTGAGTGCTCTGCGACAGGAGAGTAACCAAAAGAACATCTTAGGCTTTTAAGTCCAGAAAGGGGCTTCAGCCTGTGAATCTGTTGCCTGTTAATTCCTGCTAACTCAGAGCTGCAGGTAGGCACCTAGACCCAGAAGAGAGAAAAAGTCTTGGGTGATCTCTCATGCACATTTTCTACTGGCTTAAGCATCCCTTCTGTTCAATGTACTGATTATTGTAAAATGTTAAGTATAGGCAGTCCTCGGACTTATGACACAATTGGTTCCTGAAAACCATATCTTAAGTCAAAACATTGTAACTCGGAACCAATTTTCTCATAAGAAACAATGTTGGATTAAATGGGGGATTGGCTCCTGAACCAAGGCCCAATACTCTATTTTTACCAAAACTACCCCAAAATTTTGTACTCAATCAATTATAGATGAGTAATTTAGCTACATTAATGTATTTATATTGTAAATAGCAATCATATTGATTTGGAAGGACTTCTTTGAGATGACTTTGCTGGACTTTTTGAAGGGCTCTTTGTTGGACTTTTGAAGGGTTCTTGGCTGGAGTCTTCTCAGGATTCTTGGCAGCAGGTTTTTCTGAAGTTCTGTCTGCTTTCTTAGAGAAAGTGTCCAAGGAAGTTTGGACAGATGTTCTTCAGGAAAATGGGTGACGTTTAGTGTAGCCAATTGGCTACAACTTAAAACTAAGCCTCCTGACTAAAAACGCAAACTCTAGCCCTCTGGCTAAACATCACTCAAATCCCTACCAGGGCTTTCTCCTCCCAGTATCCTCAAGCCAAAGCTATTCCAGCCATCAAGCTGCTCTGGGCTGCATATTCCAGCAGAGCTCCTTCTCCTTGAGATGTTAGCAGGGAACTGCCTGCTTGGCCTCAGCCTAGGCTGTTTACATAGGCCAGGCCCTGCCCCCTTCCCGTCATCTGACCAAACTGCAGTTGCCCTGGCAACCAGCACATGTACCTTTTCCTAGGAGCAGGGCACTGAAGTGCCCTGCGACACACCTCCCCCCCTTAAGTTCATAACTCACTAGGAGCAGGGCACGGGAGTGTCCTGCGACAGTGTCACATTGGATCAAGTGTTGTAAAGTCGAAACTGACATCAGAAAGTTGAAAAGGGGTGTCAATTTACAAATGTAAGTGCGAAACGTAACTCGAAATATTGTAAGTCGAGGACTGCCTGTATAAACCCTCCCCATGAATTGTACAGGGCAATATAATGCTTAATTTGGGTTTCTGAAATCTACTTTGGGCACTGGTGCCTGAAACTGATGCATGACAATGTTCAGAATCACCAGTCCTAAGTCCCTTCATGAATTTTTTCAATGCTTTGAAACTAATACCAAAATTCCCTCCTTACCTTCTACCTAAGACCTACCCCTAAACCCCAAAGCCCCATTTTTTATCTTAAAGTTCCACAAGTTCTGCTTTTGCATATATTTAGAAATGTCTGTAATAGGGTTGGGGAAGCTTAACACCTGTCTTGCATGTAGCCCCCTTACCCAAGAGATTCAGAAAATGGGCATTCGTGTATCTAAATCTCCTAAAAGGCTGTATATACTAGAGGTTCTCACAGCACATCTAGACTATCCTAGCAGGATCCAGCTCAGTGAAAGCAAAGGACAACATGACTCTTATAAGGGTCTTACCTCAGGGGAAAGAGGTCAGTTTTGGTCTCTGCTCCAAGGAATCATTTTACCCAGTGACCATTTCATCTAACATACATAAAAAGTCCTTCAACTGGGAACTATAACCCACGTCTCCCTCTTAGTAGGTTACTACGTTTTTCTTTTTTCTCTTTATCGAACAATTAATTTGAATTGCACAGAGGCACAGAAAGGGTACAAAGTGGTCCAACCCCAAAACAGCATACAGTTTGATTGTTGAGGCACTTTCCAGAGAAGAGGAAAATGTGGATTTGTATCTCCTCAGGTTGCATCTCCCACATCCTGGTGAGTGCTTTAACTAAGCCACCTTACAAAATGGGGTGGGGGGAAGCACCACCTTTCTTCCCTGCTATGATCTAAAAGAAAAAGCTCCTTGTCCATTTCTTTAAAACAATGTTTATGATTTTGTAAGGGAACTCTGTGTTGTAGATTCCCAAGGAGAAAGTTGCTTTCCTCTGCCCAAAGCCTTGGAAAAAGAGCAGAATTTGATACATCTATGTCTTTAGTTCACCCGTGACTGTTTCTGGTCTTCATGCTTGCTGTTATGGATCC
Source organism: Gavialis gangeticus (assembly GCF_001723915.1). Classification (NCBI taxonomy): domain Eukaryota; kingdom Metazoa; phylum Chordata; order Crocodylia; family Gavialidae; genus Gavialis; species Gavialis gangeticus. The sequence continues at coordinate 209,846 of NW_017729022.1, forward strand.
CATTATGAGATATTTAATGCTCCCTGTTCATTGTACTGGGAGTGTATATGACTAACTCAGGCTTCTGGATCCCAGGGCCTGACATTGCAAACCCTTAGCTCTAGGCATCTACGTCTCTTTTTGGAGCTAACATTTCCATTTTATCTGTTCAGATTCAGATCTAAATTAGAATCTTCTGTGCTGGGTGCAAAAAACAAAACAAAAAAACCTTTTTTTGTGTTAGGAAATTGTCATCTATAATTTTTGGAGGCTTTCAGAATGTTGCAGTATTGGCAGAATGAGATCTCCAATGTATGTCACTCAGAGCGAAGTCCCCTGTGATAATGAGAGTTTTCCCCCTACCCATTATAGATAAGTGCTTAAGGAACCCGTCTTCCTGTTCTCTAGTGTGATTTAGTGGGTTGCAGTAGACACCAGCTGGTACTCCATCCTGTGCTTTATCTTTTAGAACATTGATCCATAAACTTTCAAGATCATTAGTTTCTGAGTTGTCACTGACTCTGACACTAGCAGTGCTATTTTTGACATAGAGTGCCACTCCCCCTCTCCTTTTGCCCACTCAATTCTTTCTAAATAGGGTATAAGCAGTGATTTTAACATTCCAGTCATGCGAATGAATCTTCCCACCAGGATTCAGTAATACCTGCTAGATTGAATTTATGCTCATAAATGAACAATTCCAGTTCTTCTTGTTTATTATCCAGGTTCCTAGAATTACTGCATAGTCAATTAAATAATTTCTTCTCTTCATGTCCCTTGGTACCTTAATTAATTTTGCTACTGACATCTTGATTTTTGTGCTAACAGAATGCCTATTTGTTCTCCCTTTTGATCCTAGTTTAACAGTCTCTAGCCTGATGAACCTGTACCTTATTTCTCATCTAGTGAGACAGAAGTAAATCCAGTACACTCTCTTCAGCCTCAGTGTAAAACCCAGACTTGCTACCTCACATAACTTTCCAGAGATTGGTTTGTTTCCCAAAATCTTCTCTCTGACTTTGTTCAAGGGTATTCCTGAGATAACTTGGATATTCCTGAGTTTTTCGACATTGTTTATATGGGGGGTATCATATGAACTGCTATATGACTTAACATGGTAAATCTTGAATAAAAGAGATGGCAGACATTACCTGTACCAGCAAAGAGGTGGATGCTTTGGAATGGCTGGGCTATATTATAATTATGATGACTGAGGAGGCATTTTCAGTAAACCAGGCTTTTGGCATTTAACTTTCTGTAAAAATCTTCTTTGGGCTACAATTTCTCCTCCTTGATCCCAGATCAGACCAGATTTTTTTAAAACATTGGCAAAATATCACTCTTGTAATTGTAGACATCTAACTGGAGCTGTCAGCATTAGGATCCACCTTGTCCTGGATGGTTTGATTTCCCCAGTAACTTCTTCCCTGTTTTTGTGCAATCAAAGCAAATACTCTTTTCTATTGTGGCAATTTGCTTGGTAATAGAGAAAATGAACATTACCCTGCACAACAACTGCATCTTGAAAGTGACGGACTGAACCCTACTGTGACAATTGTGTAACCACAGGGAAAGAACAAATTTAAATCTTAGGTATAGGTCCTAGTCCTAGCAGAGAAATGACCTTTCTCTCCATCAGTTGGGCTCAGCAGAAGTTGCAGCAGTGAGGGAGTTAATTCTCTCCAGCATGTAAGCTACATTTTAGTAGTAAAAGAGCAAGTTTCCTCCCCCAAGCAAAGCAACTCCTTTGCCTCACTGATTTTATAAAATGAACCACTTGTACCAACACAGGTAGTTTCTCCTGTTAGAAAGGCCCTAGCATGGGTATGTGATGAAGAGTGTACTTTCTCTTTAACATGGGCACAGCAATGACTCTGTTTTATTCTACATCAGCCCAGAACAGGCACCTGGACTAGGACAACACGGAACAAATAACATCAGGTATAATCATGGAGTAACAGTTTTCAAACCAGTCTCCCTTCTCTGACCTTCCTGTATCAGGTATGAAATCCTTCAGGATCACATGTCCAAAGTCTTCAGGGATGTCTGTGGCATAAGGCTGCAGGGGGGATGTCTATGGGATAGCTGCAACAGCTGGGGAATAAATATAACTTAGTGTGGTAGCACGATCTTAGCAATCAAGGAACACAATTTCTAGAATAGTGGGGATTCTGAAAAAGACGCAGTTCTTTAACTGGCAGAAATGCAGAGATTCATAAATACAGTGGATAGCACTGACAATGAAGCCACGACAACTGCACAGCACAGGAGCCCAGCCCAGTCAAAAAAGAGGGGAGGGGGAGCAAAAATCCTGAACCTAGTAGCACAGAGGAATAGCAAGGCCATATCTCACCTGTTTCTGTAGCTAACTGTAAACAATATGACTAGCATATTGCCTTGTCACATTTGAAACCCTAGGCCAAATGACCCATTTACAGCTCAGTCTGTCGCTCATCTGGCACTAGTCCAGGGTAGAATTTATATTTGCAGTTCTGCAGCTGTAGTAAGATACCTTAATCCATTCTCTGCCACCACGCCCCTTCCTGCTCCCAATAATGGTCAATAATTCCCAGTATAGATTTAAATGCTGGGGTACCATCACTAAATGGATTAGGCATTGTTGTCACATCAACAAAAGGGTTGAACAATAAAGACATCCAGTAGGGCATAGACTGGTTAAGCTGATCAACAATATTTTTAAAATTTTGCACTGATTAATTTATTGGCATGACAAAAATACAGCTCTTTGCTGCTTCAGAACTAAGTGCTTCTGCCACAACAGCAGATTAAGCCATTTCCAATGCTTGGGTCATGTGCCAGATATTAGCTGTCAAGAGGCAGGATTTTAGCTGAAGTCTTGCTGGTCCAGCTATCTTTTTATTCATTTTTTTCTGGCTGAGATTTGAGAGTTGCTTCCCCTCCCTTTCCAACATCATTTCTAAATTTATCTTCAGATGAGAGAGTTCAGTTCTCAAGCCTCACCTGGCAAACTATGACTAATCTGATATTCATTGTTATTTTGATAAATTTTCCCCCAGTAATTGATATAAGAAAACATCATCTACCCCTCAAAGTTGCATGATCTTGGCAGCATGGGAAATAAATTGTGCAGTCTTGGCTATGAAACTGTGATGGAAATGTACTAGAAATATGGAGTTAAAATAACTAGCATCTAGGTACCATGCTGACTGGGTGCTTTTTAATAACCTGGAGAGAGAGAATTTAGTAAGTATGGTGGGAGATGATCAGCAAGTGATTAATAGGCAGAATCCTAGTAGTAAGAAACCAGGAATCTCCAACAGTGGAAAGAGCAGTAACCTGTGCGCCCCTGGGCCACTTCTTGTTAAAAAATGTCAGAAGAGGATCTTGTCAACTTTATGCCTCAATTCCAGGGACAGGGGAAAGTGTTAGTGAATTCTGGGATGCGGGAAACTAGCAGAGCTGGTATTTAAATATCGGTTGGTAAGATGCAGAAAGCTGACAAACCAGTCTCATTGATTGGGACCTGATCTAGAAGGGTTAAACATGACAGTGCACAGATGTTAGGGTTTTTATTTGTCCTGGGTGTTTGAGCTTTTGGGATTCTCCAGGGGTCATGTCTAGACTGCAAACCTACTATGCCTGGCAATAGCACCCTCAAATGTATTGTGCAGCTCAGCATGCACTACCACCTAGACTGGAAGCATGTAGCTGAATGTGAGCAGTGCTGAAAGGGCAGTTGAGCACTGTTGGTCAACAATGCTAGTTAGCCCACCTTCTGTGCTGTGTGGCTTTGGTTCGATGTGGGAGAATAATGCATGCAGTCGCACAGCGTACTTGAGAGCCCTGCTGCTGGGTATGGTAAGGTTGTGATCTAGATGTGGCTGGTTTAGAACAGGGCAAATAAACATATTGCACATACTTGAGAGCTTTTTAACATAGTATGTTTGGTAGATTTCCTGTGATAAAGGCACATGCATACTAATATAGTTGAAGCTGCTCCTGCTTTGAGCAGGGGGTTGGACTACGTGAACTCGTGAGGACTCTTTCAGCCCTAATTTTCTATGATTCTGTGATAAATAACAATTAATAATATGTAGTATGTGACAGTCAGCCAGAGAATGAATCCTGCTGTGAAGGGGAGCAATGGCACTGGACTTCTTGGATCCTGAGGAAACTATATGAGCCTGGGCTCTGTGGTACTAATCCACTGTCTCCACTGGCTGGACCTGGCTCATGGACATATGGTGCCAACACAGGGGTGAAATCATGGTCCCAGGCAAGGCCGGTTCAAGGGTAATTGGCGCCTTAGGTGAACTGTGTACCTTGGTGCCCCCACCACCTCCAACACAGAGGAAAATAAGTCTGGAATGAACTTTTACATGTACTTATTTGATATTCAAAATGAACAATAAAACAATAGAAACATTTTTTTAATTGATTTTCACACTTTTCATTAACCCTAACACAATTATACTGCAAAAAGAAAATCCTTGTGAACATACACTAGAACTTTATTTTTCGTGCTTTCAGTTTCTGTGATTCAGAACGACGTTCCTGTTGTTTTGTCTGGATATCATTTTGGCGCCCTAGGTGCCCGCCTAGTTCGCCTCACGGTTGGCCTGGCCCTACTCCCAGTG
>NW_017729022.1:219443-221168 GCF_001723915.1 Gavialis gangeticus
TCTCATTGATTGGGACCTGATCTAGAAGGGTTAAACATGACAGTGCACAGATGTTAGGGTTTTTATTTGTCCTGGGTGTTTGAGCTTTTGGGATTCTCCAGGGGTCATGTCTAGACTGCAAACCTACTATGCCTGGCAATAGCACCCTCAAATGTATTGTGCAGCTCAGCATGCACTACCACCTAGACTGGAAGCATGTAGCTGAATGTGAGCAGTGCTGAAAGGGCAGTTGAGCACTGTTGGTCAACAATGCTAGTTAGCCCACCTTCTGTGCTGTGTGGCTTTGGTTCGATGTGGGAGAATAATGCATGCAGTCGCACAGCGTACTTGAGAGCCCTGCTGCTGGGTATGGTAAGGTTGTGATCTAGATGTGGCTGGTTTAGAACAGGGCAAATAAACATATTGCACATACTTGAGAGCTTTTTAACATAGTATGTTTGGTAGATTTCCTGTGATAAAGGCACATGCATACTAATATAGTTGAAGCTGCTCCTGCTTTGAGCAGGGGGTTGGACTACGTGAACTCGTGAGGACTCTTTCAGCCCTAATTTTCTATGATTCTGTGATAAATAACAATTAATAATATGTAGTATGTGACAGTCAGCCAGAGAATGAATCCTGCTGTGAAGGGGAGCAATGGCACTGGACTTCTTGGATCCTGAGGAAACTATATGAGCCTGGGCTCTGTGGTACTAATCCACTGTCTCCACTGGCTGGACCTGGCTCATGGACATATGGTGCCAACACAGGGGTGAAATCATGGTCCCAGGCAAGGCCGGTTCAAGGGTAATTGGCGCCTTAGGTGAACTGTGTACCTTGGTGCCCCCACCACCTCCAACACAGAGGAAAATAAGTCTGGAATGAACTTTTACATGTACTTATTTGATATTCAAAATGAACAATAAAACAATAGAAACATTTTTTTAATTGATTTTCACACTTTTCATTAACCCTAACACAATTATACTGCAAAAAGAAAATCCTTGTGAACATACACTAGAACTTTATTTTTCGTGCTTTCAGTTTCTGTGATTCAGAACGACGTTCCTGTTGTTTTGTCTGGATATCATTTTGGCGCCCTAGGTGCCCGCCTAGTTCGCCTCACGGTTGGCCTGGCCCTACTCCCAGTGATGCCGAAGACAACGCTCCTGGTCTTCCCAGGAGGCGGCACCTGGGCGGCAGGATTTCTTCCCGCAGTCACATCAGATACTCAAAGGTTTGGAGCGGATGAAGGAGTCGGAGATGCTGCTTTTTTTTTTTTTTTTTTTTTTTTTGTAAAGGAGTTAAATGCGTCCTCATCCAGTACTTCTCGGCCCTGTGAGACGTCTGTGGTGCCAAGGCCCAGCCCAGCCCAGCTCCGCAGCCACGTGTCAGCCGCCCCTGCCTGGGCAGGGCAGGGCAGGGCCCGCATCCAGGCGCCTTCTGCTCTCTTAGGTGCCGGCTCCTCGTGACAGCCGAGGTACCCCCATGACTGGCGCATCCTCTGAAAAGCCCGGCTCTTGGGGGCGGGTCGGACTGCGGAGAAATAATAGAGGCACTGCCCCGCGGGGGTGCAGATCCCTGTCGGAAACCCTCGGCTGGAGCCGCGAGCGCTGCGGCAGCCCGGGGACGAGGGCGGCTCCCCGGCCTCTGCGCCCGGCAAACCCCGCGGGGCCCCGCAGCTCACTACAGGGCAGGCAACCGGCCGCTGGGGAGCCCCGGGCTGCGACCGGCTCCGCCCGCCAG
>NW_017729022.1:221362-231014 GCF_001723915.1 Gavialis gangeticus
GCCGGGGCCGAGCGGGGGGACGCGGGGCCGAGCGGGGGCTTCGCCCACCCCATTGTTCTGTGCGGCCGGGGGGGGTGCGGGCCCCGGGGCTGCCCCGCACGACGCCGCCGTCACCCGCCCGGGGCCGCTCCTAGTGCTGCTGCTCTTGCCCCGCGCCTCAGCCCTCTCGTCCGTCCGATACGGACACCTCAGGCGAGCCGGGACTTTCCTGGGAGCAGGGGCTTGCTTGCATTTATTTTCTTGTGACGGGCTCCCCTCAGCTCTGAGGGGGCAGTGGTTGGGTTTTTACAAAAACACATTTATGTCCAGACAGGTTTGCACAGACAGCCCTTCAGTCATGCAGCCCTGAATCCTCTCCCGGCAAGCAAATGTAGGCGAGGACGTACCTAGCCATATTTTTTTTCATGTCTAAGTCTTGGGGGTAAAAATAAAATAAAATGACTGTGCTCTAGGGATACGCGCATTTAAGTGGCTGGAATCAAAAGGTTGGGAATGCGAGGATGGCCGTGTCGAGGTACTTGGATCATATTTTCCAGAATAGGGAGCAAAACTAAGGCCAGTTACTTAGGCCCATAAATGAACCTAACTTCAGGTAACCTTTTCTTTAAGAACCAGGGCTTTGCATCCTGCCGACTTGCTGATGATCTCTCCAGTATTTCAACCCCTTGTCCTTATCCTTCCTTTTTAGTTTTCCTTTAATAATAATAATAATAATAACAACTGTTACAGATTCTGGGTTCTTTCTCCCTCTGAAAGAATGAAAAGAGAGTACAGGACTGCTCATTTTAAAAGGAATCAGCACAATTTTATATGATGCATGGAAAAACCAGCCATTGGATTGTTTTGGGGCTATTGCCAGACACCAGCTTAATTTATAACTTGAAGCTCAGTGAAATTTCCAGTGGAGGATTTTAAAATTCAAGTGGACGCTTTTTAGTTGTTGGGATTGTTAACGGCTAGAGGGTGCAACGAGTGCTGTCTTGGACAGAGAGTCAGTTAATAATATTGTAGCAGAAGACAATTGTGTAAGTCAACAGTTTGGTCTAACAGCAGTATTGTCAGGGCATGATGATAAATGCTGTTTTCTTGGCATCTTAGTACAGCATCAGTAATACTTGTTGGAGGGGGGAGATCTTCTTTTGGCTGTTGCTTGGCTGCTCCTGAAAATGTTATGAAATAGGATGTTTCACAAATGGTCTTGCTATTTACTGTCACTAAGGAATTTTATAACTGAAAAAGAGTAGAATATTCTTTCGTGTGCTGTACTTGGGAGGAAGCCAACATTCTTGTCATTCTGAGCTTTTTTGAACCAGTTGTATTTCAAGTACAGCAGTTATGCCAAAAAAAAGAGATCCCACCAAAAAAACTTGGTATACTGTGTTACCATGGTAATCATGACAGGAGAAACTGGAGGAGACTAGCTCTGATGCTGCTGTCGCACCTGTGCAGCCCTTCCTGATTTGTACCAAAGCCAGTGGAATTTTATCAGCATGAGGCCAGTGTAACTTGCGGTAGGTTGGGGTGGGGAATGGGAATTACTGTGCATTGATCTCCACCTGCATGATATCAACTGACAATGATTATATAATAGCAAGAAATGATCTAACGTGTCAGTCTCTTTGTTGATACATGGGGGCAGCAGCCTGTGATGCAAAGAAAGCTGCCTTGACACATGTGGTAGCCTAGGAGAGTATATAAAGAGTACGCTGTAAAAAGCTCCACTCTTTCTAACTACTTTTTCTGTGGTAAAATTAATTAGTGAAGGACTGCTCCATTGTTTTGTTTTGTTTTTAATGCTTTTCTGATATTTGGAAATGGTAGCCTGCATTTTGTATCTTTTGAATTGTTTTTTTGAAACTGTGCAAAAGGTATCTAAGACTAGGGGTCTTGGTTTCTGAAGTCAGAGGGAATTTTGCCTTTGACAGCACTGGAACCATGATTTCATCCAGGAATGGGCTCCACAGACCAGATCTGGTCAGTGGAACCACTGAATCTGGCCCACAGAATCCTAGGGCTTTGCCTATGCCCGCATCTGTGCTGAAGCTAAGCAACAAAGAACTGCATGGGGGCTAGGCAACTTTCAGCTGCAGCCTGCCACTACTTCTCCTCCTCCCTCACCACCCCCATGCCATCCAAATGGCTTAAGCATCCCTCCTGCTCAACATATTCTTAAGCATCCATCTCTCCCTGTGCATTGTACAGGGCAATACATGCTAACCTTGGCATCTGAAATCTACTTTGGGCACTGGTGCCTGAAACTGAGGAATGACATCGTACAGAACCACAAGTCCTAAGTCCCTTTGTAATTTTGTTCAGTGCTTCGAAACCGATACCAAAATCTCCTTGGTTTCTGCCTGAAGCCTAACCCACCATAGTGGCAGGTGCTATCCTCTAAGGATATGCCTCTATTAGTGATATATTACAAAAAATAGTGTTTTCATGTTAATCTTTGTATTATTACTGAATTTATTGATGGGAGGGTTGGAACTTAGATGGTTTTATAAAGTTCTCGGGCCACAATTTATAAGGAAGGTAAAGGTATGAAAAAACTACCACTAAAAGGGTTAAGGACAATTAAAAAAGCATTCTTTAAATGTGTTGGGAACAAACTAAAACTAAGTGATTGTATATGTTTGCTACTAGAGAAGAACATTTATTTAGCAAGAGGCAGGAGTATATTTGAATGTACACTTTTAAATAGGCAGGGATGTATAACTTGCACACCAGAGTATTAAAAGAATTGGCTGACGACTCTCTGAACCGTTAATAATCTAAAATTTCCAGATCAAACTGGAGAAGAGCCAAGAATGATGGGGTTGGGTCAGTTATGCAGGTTGACATGGACCACTAAGGTTCTCACTTGGAAAAATGTTAATATGGCAACAAAGGCAAGGTCATCAGAACCTGCGGGAATGAATATGTAGGTCATACATATGAGAGGAAAATGGTGAACTGCAAAAGGATATAGGGTTATGGCTGATAACTGATTGCTCTTGGAGTGCACATTCAGTGTTGCTTAGAAGGCAAATATGATTTTTGGATATAGCAGCAGGGGCATGCCAAGTAGAAATAGAGGTGTTGGTATCATAACTGAATACAAAATTATCAAAGCCTTTACTGGATTAATTTGCGTTGTCAGCCCCTCAAAAGGATCTTGGAAATTGGACTTGCTTCAGGAAAAAGCTGCAAGAGTAAATCAAGTTCTGGAAAACAAGGTCAGGCCTTATGGGGTAAACTGAAAAAGCTCAGATAGTTATTTTACCCTAGAGAGGAAATGGTTTGATCATGGTCTATGAGTATGTACAAGGAATTTTTGCTAGTAGAGGTTTAGTTTAGCAGAAGACATCATGGGATCCTGTGATAGAAGGCTTAAAATTAGACTAGAAATGAGTTTGGGGAAGGGGCAGATATTTGACCGCTGGAACAACCCGTCTAAGAACTGTAGATTCTGTGTTACCTAGAAAGCTTACAAATCGTATGATGACTCAAACCATAAGTTACTGGCTCAAGGCAGAAATTACTGGGTGTGGTTCTCTAGTTAATATTACAAAGGAGGTCAGACTATTATAATGGTCCCTCTTGGACCTTAAAATCTAGGTCAAGGATATGTGTAGGTGTTTGCAGGTTTGAACCTTGGCTGCTAAGCTGTAAAATGCAGCCAAGGTTCAAACCTGCAAACAGGTTTAGTATTAGGAATGTTAGTATTAGGAATAAAAACTAAATACCCAGTACAGCTGGCTGGAAAATGCAGAAAAATGTTATTTGAAAATCTTGATGATTTTCTGTGCTTTCATAAGAAATTAGGAATTTTAAAAAATCTCAGAACTCTGTAAAATGGTCAGTGGAGTAATTTTGGCTTATTATAAGTAAGTGTGCCCAAGATAAGGGCTTTATAATCAATATAAACATCAGTAAATAAAACAGATTTAGTAGTTGGGATATTTTTTCAGGGATTTTTTGCCAATTTATGAGCAAAACTCTACCTGCTTGAGCAAAAGAGTAGAGAACAGGTAAACTTTGCAACAAATACTGGAAATGAAACTGAATCTCAGAGATCTTGCAAAAACTTAAGCATGTTCTTAAATTTTGTACACTGTGGCTGGAAATGGACACCACCTTTGTGCCATCATAAAAATGTTTATGGCTGCACAAGGGCCAAGACAACAAATGTTCATGCCCCTTATCCACAAATGCTGAAAATCTATGGTCGTGACTGTTCTCTGAATTTATGCTTGGACATCAGTTTGCTTCGAGGTGGGAGTGCATAGGTAGCCCAGGGCTTTAGGGACCTGATCCTGCATGTCCTGAGAATTCCTGTTCCAGGGTCATGCGGGAGCAGGCCCTTGAAGCCCAGAAGTGCCTGCCCAGGTCTCCCGTTTGTCGAGACATTCGCCATGTGAGATTCCCAAGAATTTCCTGGCTTGCAGCGATTCATGTCTAGGGAATCTGACTTGGGTTGTGTCTCTGCAGATGGGAAAAACTTAAACCCTAATTCCAGCTGCTGGCTTTGAAATCTCTGTCCCACCATTTAGTTGAGTCTTGGAGCAGCAAGGGTGCACCTGGAGCTGGGCTGGGGAAAGCCTCTGTATCCCTGGTTCCTGGCCTTTCCCCAGTCTGGCTTCTAGCTTCTGGCCCCTTTAGCTTCCCTTTGCTGCCCAGCTGACCCAGAGCAAAGTGGGTTGAGGCAAGCTACTTGGCCACAACAGCAGGGCTTAGGAGCCTTGCCACCTCAGCAGAAAGCCCCTGCCTCCCTTTTCACTGTTCTTGGTCACCCTGGAGCAGTACAGGGTGGAACAGGCTGCTGTGGCCCTGCTTCAAGGCTCCCAGATCCTGGCTGCAGTGGCTGGGTGCTCCCTCGACTCCCTGCACTGTTCCAGGTCAGCCCAGAGATGTGTAAGGAATGTGGCTGTTCTGCTGAGGAGAACAAGGAGAGTTCCCACTGTGCATGAATACAAATCAGTAGTTGACTGTTAGGATGGAGTGGGGAGGGCATTCTCTGAGGGCAGGTACCCTACCCCCCGGTCTTTGATTGCCTCTGCTTTTCAGCAGTTATTAACTGCCACTTAACAGCTTGCCCCCTTCCCAGGGCAAGGGAGAAAGCAAGCTGTCAAATAATAGGCTCCCCTAAGAGTGGGGGTCACCCAAGGAGGAGCCTGATGGGGCGCTGACAGACACGGGGAGAAAAAAAAAGTGCTTTACTGGAAGAAGTAGTGCATTAATTTATCCTGGCTCTTCAGTGTCTGTATAGATTCAATCAGCTATTAGATAAAAACAACAAAAAAACCCTCCTGAAGCACCAGATCTATACAGACGTTGGCCACGCTGGGTTTAAGTAACGTGATGCCTCTTCTGGACATATGTTCAGCTCGGTGCTGAGTTTAAAGTAAAACAGCATTTTTATGGGTGTGGGTTTTTGTTTGTTTGTTTTTTACATCTGTATGCAGCCTTAATGCCTTTCTTAAGCTACAATCTAGCTCCTAGGCTGTTTTTCACTGGAAGACATTCCAGTAGAAATGAACATCTATATGCAGCCCTAGTGAAATTAATGAAGTGTGTGCATAAATCTCTGCAGCAATAGTCTAGCTGGCTAATAATCTCTAGGAGGCTAATAATAAAGAAAATTAGTAAAGCTATCTGCCTTTCATCTCTAGATACTTCTCTGTAGTCTCATCAAACTTGATCCGGTTGTTAGAAGCCTTCCAAGTGCCTGCTCTTCCTTCCTTGAAATACTCGTGGTGAAGGTGCATCTCTTAGGCCTAAGTTGAGGGTGCCCACCTCTATTTTGTATTTGTCCGTTACAGATGCCTTGAGAGGTGATTCTGTTCTTGCTGCAGGAACTCACTCCAGGGAGCTGATTTTCATAATGAGAAGTAAGGCTGGGGTCTTCTGGGTACCCTAATCTGCTCTCCCTGTTTGGGGGATGGAAAAACCATAGAACACTGATTTAGGCTGAGGCTTCTGTTTCCATTTGGTTTATGGTAGAAATTTTGCCCTGATTTGTGAACTTGTTTGTTAGTGGGCTGACTATTAATTTTCAAGGTACACACCTAGCTGGTTAAATGGGGCTCAGGTAAGTCTGTGTGTTCTAGTATCTGTGCACTAATGTCTGTGTGCTCTGATGTCTGTGCGCTAGCTGCTAAGCAACAGTCTGGCAAAATTGGGTCTGAAGAAATGAAACAAACAAAAAGGCATCTGATAAATCGTAGCTTATTTTATTGTCGTAACTCAAACCAAACAGACTTTTTACAATCTTAAACTGAAGGTGAGAGAAATTTATCTTGTTTGGGTTGTGCATGCCAAATTTTACCCTGGAGCAACATCTCAGTTGTAAAACCAATATAATGGAGTGGCTGTTACAGGCTCAGTGTTCAGCTAGAAGTACTCTAGCTAAGCCTCAGATGACACACGAGTGGTGAACCACTAATGTAGAATATATTTGCTAGAGATAAAACAACTATTGCCCTGTTGGTCATAAGGTTCTAATCTATAGGCTCAGGATATTATGTAGGTTGTTCCTGACATCATAGGCAGTCATTTTCACTGTATGATAGTCATTTATTTGACTGTAATGATTATTCAGTAGGGAAAAAAATCCCAAAAGAACAATCTTATTTCTTCCTATTGTTGCATTCTCTGCTTCCCTCTCTCTGTCTTATATTTGTATTTTTTTAGTACACTCAGTTTCTCCTCACTCTCCCTCTATCTCCCCCAGCTCACTTCCTATATTTCTTATAAACAGGAGAAGTATTTCCTCTGTGGTAGTGGTTCTGTCTCTCTGTAAAGACTCAGATAATAGAAGCGTTTACACTGAGTCTAAACCAGAACCACAAGTAAGTATGCCCAGTCTGAAAGCATCCTGTTGCTGAGTAGATGGCAGGCAAGGATGATTTGGGGGTGGGAGTTAGGTAGCAGCTGAATCAGATGCTTAAAAAAAAGTTATGCATGAATTTGTCTAGTCATGTACCCCTTCCTTTGCCAGTTGGACTGTATTCTAACCACTGAATGTAACATATTAAACATGTATGGGAAATGATGCCTAAACTGTTCTCTTTAATCAAGAGTAGTGTTACAGATCTGATGTAATGGTTTACCTCTAATTACAGAAGGGGGGAAAAACATTTCTGGCATTCATTAGATCTTACAGTATTGTTTTAGAAAGCAAAGACAAGAAAGCCTGTCCCCCATCTTAATATCTTTATTTCTCTGGACTCTCTCTAAGTTTAGTTATGCCTTATTTGTGTTTGAGAGTTTCCCCACCCTACACACACCTCCCCCAAATTTATACAAAGGCTGTGTTTTCCGATTCTGAATTTTTTAAATGGTTGGAATGTAAAATAGAATAAGCTGTACTTGTATCTGTTTTCTTTTTGGCAATGTAGATACCTTTTTTTCCATTTTTACAGAAAATACTTGGAGCAAACCAGTAGTTGGATACAGTTAAAATGAGGTCTTTACTAACTCTTTACCATCTCTGTCCTTTAACAATAAGAGCATACATATGAACATGGCAGAAAGATTTCTAAAAAAATAGATTATGGATTTTTTGCATATGTATATATTGAAACTAAAATTAACTACCTCTCCCTTTTAACCAACTATTGCTGCTGTAGTTGAATAGTTGTCTTATGTTGTTGCTAGTGGGGTAAAGAGCCTCGGTTAGATCTGTGGTCAACTCAAATAGAAGGCTGTAAAACAAAAAGTCTCTTCCTGGTGATATGTTGCCATTGTTTAAGTGAAAGCTATTACCTTATCTCCTGTCTGACTGGGGCAAAGACAATGTTACCTGTGCTGTCTTCTAGTGGATGCATCTTATACATTGGCCACACTTGTCAGAAGACAGGTTCTGTTACTAACATTGGGTTAAGAGAGGAAAGATGGATGGTCTTATGGTTAAAGCACTGAATGGAAGACTTGAGATACCATGGTTTAGTTACGTACAAACTTTTGAGAAAGTCAGTCTGTCTCAATTTTTCATTTGTAAGCTAGGGGTGATATTTTCCTGCTTCACAGAGTTCTTACGTGAATAAGCTAACTAGTGTCTGAGTGATGGAAAGAAGATGGACAGGAGATGCCTTGCTAGCACTATGACTGATGAAATTACATACAGTAGTTGGTGACACTTAGGCGCATCTATGCGTTCATTAGTGCACTGTAATTATGGCTTAATGCTCATTGGACTAAGTCTGCTGTGCATTAGCACAAAGGAATGCTTTTTTGTAGGGCTGCACCAATAAAGATTTTTTTGGGCTGATACTGATGGCCAGTTTTTTTTTAGCAAGCCGTATGAGCCGATACTGATCTGATTCTGAAATGCAGCCAGGCAGCATGGAAAGCAGCATCCAGCTGGTAAGTCTGTTGTGGGGAAAGACGGGTGTGTGTGGGGAGGTACAGATCGAGGCCCTCTGCAGTGAGAGAGGGAGTGGGGCTGGGGCAGAGGCAGGTGCTGGACAGCTTGTTGGGGGGGGTGGTTCCTGATGCTGCATGTGCCCTGGGAGGGCATGGGGGGTTGTGCCCCCAGATGTGTGCGCGGGACTAGGGTGGGTTGCTGCTGAGGGCTGGAGCTGGGGACAGCACTGGGCTGTTCCCAGCAGGGGGGTGGGCTGCACTTGGGACAGGCAGTTCTGGCGTTTGGGGGGGTTATGGTGAATTTTGGAGTGGCTGCAGCCCCCCCCCCATAACCTTCCTCCCAGCGCCACCGCCGCCCAGCCCAGCCCAACTGCTGGGAAGAGCCTGGCACCGCCCCTGGCTCTAGCCCTCAGTGGCAGCCCACCCTAGAGCCCTGCACGCACATCCAAGGGCACATGCCCCCCGCCATACCCTCCCAGGGTGCGTGCAGTGGTGGGAGCCACCCCTTCCCCTCACTCCCTGGATGAACTGCTCGCAGCTCCATCCCATGCCACACTTCAGCTGTGCAGCCCCTGCCCCAGCCTCACTCCCTCCCTCACTGTTTGGGCCTTGATCTGCACCCCGCCCCCACCAGCCCCTTTCCTTACAACAGACTTACTGGCAGGACCCAGCTGCTCTCCTGGCTGCCTGTGTGCTGCACTGTAGCTGAATGCATGCATGGGGCACTTATTGGCCACATTATCAGCCACATCAGCCAAAAAAAGCTGATTGCCAATACAATCAATCTTCCTTATATCAGTGCAGATACAATAAGGGACCAATATATTGGTGCACCTCTACATTTTTGTGATGCTTAATTCTCTTTGGACTAATCTACTGCACGTTTGTGCATTAGCACAGTTTTTGCCAGCTGTGCTAATGCATACTAGAATTAGTCCAATGGGCATTAAGTGTCTCATGTAGACATACCCAGTGTGAATTATCCTACTGCCTCCAAGAAAGTAAGAAAATAAGATTAGATCAGTCATTCCCAGAAATTTGAGGCTAATAGACTACTATCAACCCTCAGTTTCTCATTAGCCGTCCATGTACTCTCACTTGATAGTGAGGGGGAGTGTTCTGTCCTTCCCACCCAGAATATCAGTTTCCCTAGAACGTCTCCCTCGCTTAAGGAAGCTTCCACCCTTCTAAAAACCTTCTCACTATTTTATAATGCTGTCTTCTCATGTGCATCTGGTGTGTCAGGTCATATGGCAGGGAAAAGGCTGTGACACTGCTGCTGTGGGGTAGGGTCCACTGCCATCTG
>NW_017729022.1:236014-277174 GCF_001723915.1 Gavialis gangeticus
ATTATTCCAATGGGCATTAAGTGTCTCATGTAGACATACCCAGTGTGAATTATCCTACTGCCTCCAAGAAAGTAAGAAAATAAGATTAGATCAGTCATTCCCAGAAATTTGAGGCTAATAGACTACTATCAACCCTCAGTTTCTCATTAGCCGTCCATGTACTCTCACTTGATAGTGAGGGGGAGTGTTCTGTCCTTCCCACCCAGAATATCAGTTTCCCTAGAACGTCTCCCTCGCTTAAGGAAGCTTCCACCCTTCTAAAAACCTTCTCACTATTTTATAATGCTGTCTTCTCATGTGCATCTGGTGTGTCAGGTCATATGGCAGGGAAAAGGCTGTGACACTGCTGCTGTGGGGTAGGGTCCACTGCCATCTGTAGACCATATATTATAGCCTTTCAGATCAGAGTTTGAAGATCACATGAAGGAATGTTGTGGTGAATACCATATAGTACTATTGTGATGAATACTATAAAGAGTTTTGAAGAAAACATGGAAGGTATGCTTATAGCATATGTGGCATACACTTCTCAGTGTAGTAAAAGAGAAAATATGCCTTCAGAGTGCTTGCTTTTTGGGGGAGAGGGAGAGGTCACTTGGAATTAAAGCACATGGGGCAGGATTAGTTTAGGGGAAGGAGGATCACACCCTTCTAGCAAATTTTCTATAAACTTTAGCCCACTTCCCCTTCAGCTTGACCAGAGCAACAAAAATAAAGGAAGATTAAATCACATGTAATGTATAGCTGCTACTTTACTGGTGTTTGTTTATAAATGAAATTGGTCTTTTTGTAAAATAATTGGACTTGGTCTGTATCAAAAACTGGTTACAGCTCTTACTAATTGTCATCTGTATTGGCTATCCCTCAGTGTCTAATGCTGGGAGTATTTGCTCCTCTGCACCTAGCAGATCTGGCAGGGCTGTCAGGAAATGGGGATTAAAATCCCTGGCAGGAATAGTGCCTTGGTCCCACCCTCCCCTCTTCCACTCTGTATAGGGGTGGTATCAGGCAATAGACAGCCCTACTATGTGGACCTGCCATGTTCAATTTAAGGCACTGTACACACCAGTCACCCTTGGGTACCACAAGAGCCTGTCCAGGGGCCAGGTGTTCCACGTACCTTTGTTTCAGGAGGTACATAGGAGCCGAACTGAGAAGCAGCTGCAGCAGAAAGGTGTGCCTGCCTGCATTGCATTATCCAACAATGCTGTAGCTCTTTCTGGTTTGGCTCCAAAGTGCCTCCTGGAAACAGGTGAGTGAGACTGTTCCACCTGTCTTACGTGCCTCAGTTTATGGGAAACACTGTGCAAAGTCAGACTGGGAAGGGCTGTGGCAAGAATATGTACTTCTGCCACAGCCACTTTCCGATTTGGCTCTGTAGGAGGTGTGCAGCACAGTTGCATCTGGCTGCACATTTAATCTAATGAAATAATAATATTAATGCTATAATTTTTATATTTATATAATATTCCTGAGATATTACTTTTTTAAATGGGGTGTTGCTGAATTTTGGAAAGTTTTGGACAGGTGCTTTGAGTCTAAAAAGATCCATTGTTTTGTGGTTTGGGTGTTAGCCACATAGGAGCCTCTGTGTTTGAAATCAACTGAAATGTGTGATTTCTGAAGTTCAGAACAGTGCTAGAATCTGATACCCATTCTCCTGAGAATCAGGTGATTTTGCAAAATGTGCAAAAACCCTGCAATAAAAAATATAACATAACCTATCACGTGAGGAAAATTAACACCATGAAATAATACAAAGTTAAGAGATTTTAAATGATAGGCTTATGGAGAAGCTGTGTGAAGACAAACTGAGTGAAAGAGAACAGTGACAATCCATCTTCATTTTCAACAGCATGACCATAGCTTTGGACAAATTGGGTATGGATTGTAAAAGGTCAGTGAATATTAAAATAGGCAGTGCTTACTCCCTTGTGGGTAGGAAGGCGAGATTTAAGGCAAAACACAAAAGCAAAGTGCAGAGTTGATCCAGGCCTTCAGCTTTGTGTTGTTCATTGTGTTCTGTATCAAAAAGCTCCCTGAGCCAAAACTTTGGGCATGTATCATGAATATTGTGGTAAAAATAGTTTATTTCATCCAAACATCTGTGTTCAACCAGCTCTTGGCAACTTTCAGCATAGACTGCTATATTCTGTTGAAGTGTACTGGCTGGGTCATGGGCCTGTCATCTTTGAACTGTCACGTGAAATACAGAAACTTGTAGCTGAGCTACAAGATGAAAATGGTTTCAAAACCTTGGTGGACATAATGAGACATCTCAGTATTCTGAAAATGAGAATGCAGGGTCAGAACCAAATTGTGACCAAGTTTTATGACACTGCATGCCTTTGACATAAAGCCATTTCTGTGCTGAGAGCTGTTTCTCCTAATGTAGTGCATTTCCCCCACCTTGAAGTTTCTGCTCAGTGCTGCTGGGATTGAAGGTAATGAGAGGTTGGAGAAATATGTGGTCAAGATTGCTGATTCCAAGACCTATTCTTCAACTTTTGGAACCATGAAATCGAGTTCAGACTGTTTTCTTTTCCTGTTTTCTTTCCCTGTGAAGATGTCATCCAAGAGCAGCAAGTAGAACTCTTTGATCTTCAGTGTAATACTACACTAAAGGATACCTTCTCAACAGTGAGGATTTGCACATTTTGCCAATACCTAGAAGACAGTGATCCAACAGTAAAATATTTTGCATAAAGGATGTTGTTCATGTTGACAAGCATGTGTGCGTGAAAACATCTCGGTGATGAATAGGAATCCTGGTTTTCTCCAATTAAAAAAAAACCAAAAACCCAACTTTTGGTTAAAAAAAATATATATATAAAATGTAACCCCGAATCCACATTTTTCCATGATTAAAAGGAAACGCCACTATATAGATAGATAGGGAGATATAGATATATCTATATATTAGTGGTGTTTCCTTTTAATCATGGAAAAATGGATTTGGGGTTACGTTTTTGATTTTAAAAAAAATTGAGATTTTTTTAAATCGTAGAAAACCAGGATCCCTGGTGATGAACATCAACAAGTTAAAATTGTGTTGAAGACTCAGTGGCTGAAACTGGTTTTGGAACAGTCGCTGCAACTAGACATTAAGAGGTACCAGGTGACTGGGAGCAGGATTACTAGTACAGTAGTTCTTAACATTTTTAGACTGGAGCTCCCCCTCCATAACTTTTTGGAATTTAGGGGTGGCCCATTTCAAAGACTGCAGTTGTAGCCCTGTGCTTCCCCCTCCCCTCCCCTCCCAACTAGGCTTTGGCCAGTTCATTGCTGATGATGGCTTCCTGGAGATCGCTTTACGGCTTCTGTATTGATCTCCTGAGTCTAGGGCTAGGGACAGACATTACACACAAACTGGTTTAAATGCTGGTTTAAATCTGTAACAGAACAGATGTTTAGTGCACATAAACCAGTTTGACAATGGCTGAAACTGGTTTGAGATAAACCTGGTTGAATGTAGTATCAGCTCAACTACTTTGGGTCAAACCGGTTTATGCAATCTGTCCCAGACCCATTCCTGGTTTAAGTTTATGTTTAAACCAGCCCCCCAGCATCCAGATGCTTTGCAGCCCTTCATGGGGCTCTGTTCCACAGCAGGGCTGGCCCCACCCCTCTCCTCCCTGGCTTGAGCTCCAGCAGAGACAGCAGGTACAGCGGCATCTGCCTGGCTTCCCCCCACCACCATTCCCTGCTCAAGCAGGGATTCCCCCCTCTTCTCTGCCTCACACAGACACCTCTCAGCATTAGCTAACATATCACATGCTGGCTATGGTCCATGCTATGGGAGCCGAGACAAAAGGAGACGGAGACAAGACTGTGTCAGCTTAGGGCTTTGGACCTAATCAGGTAGCTGGTAATGTCCCTCTGTTCCTTTCTTGGAAAAAGTTGTTTAGGAAGAGGTTGAACTAATGAGAGAGGCTTTTGTTCTGTTTGATGGGCTGATAAATGCTAACAACTCCCTGTATAACTCCCTGTTGTGTAACTAAATTCTCTGTTGTCAACAACTGGGGGGAGGTAGGGGGGGCAGACCCCTCCCTAATCAAAGCATCCTGTGGGGACCTGGTCATGTCCCCCCCTCAATTCAGCACTGGAAGGGAAGGCTGCTGTAGCACCCCTTGTCTACTAGCCTAGGCCACTGCAAGCACGTGCCAACATTTCCTTAGTCCAGAGTGGATGTCTGCAGTTACAAACCAGTTCAGCCTAGCCAGGTTAGATTAACCTTCAAAGATTGAACCAATTCAGACTCAAGCTTTTTGAGCGTCTGTCCCTAGCCAAGATGATGAGGCTGTTGCACTGAGGTGGGAGGAAGGGAGGCAGCCAGGATCTGCTCAGCCCTGGCTACTTGTTGCCTACATCTTGCTGCTGCTGCAGTTAATGTCCATGGAGCTCCCTGCTCCGCTTTGCTGCTCCAGGCTATGCTGCAAATTGGCATTCTTCTCCTGACCTCCAGCCCTGGCACTTGGGTGCAGCTTATCTTCAGACAGCTGTGCCACCTCTGCTATCAGGTGGAACTGCTCCATGCCTCTTTCCAGGAGGCATGTGTGCAACTGGACTGGGAAGTGTCTGGAGTAGAAAGGGATGCTGCTAACCAGTGCAGGCAGGAGTGCTCCTTCCTGCCACAGCAGCTTCCCAGTCTAGCTCTGAACATGCCTTCTGAAAACAGAGGCATGCAGGGCAGTTTCACCTGGGTGCAGCAACAGTGCCACAGTGGACAGTTGAGAACCACTGTACTAGCAGTTTGTGAGAGATTAGTATGTGCAAAAGATTTTTTTTGTTGTAAATTAATTTATATGCTGTGGCCCATAGACCAATTTGCAAAAATATGTGTAATAACGAAGGTTCCTGGTTTTCTGTTTCCCAGGGAAAAACAGAGAAAACCAAGGATTTCCCCTTTTTATCAGAGGAAAATGTGGATTTCTCCTTTTAGCAGAGAAACCCGTAGATTCCCTGCTTTTGTAAACAGCTCTACAGGCTGGTTGAGCTCCAGCCTGCAAGTGCTGTTTGCAAACAGGGTGGGAAACCCCCAGTCCTGCCCAGAGGGGAAGAGGGAGGGGGAAGGGCAGGGCATGAGGCTCAGTTAACCAGAGCTCTGCTCAGCTCAGCTTCACTCTTTGCTTCTGAGGTAAGTGGGGCTTGCTGGGGGCTGCGGGTCATGGTTGGAGGCCCTGGTAGAGCTGGGGGTGGGGAGGGCAGGAACTGGCCACACCTGAGCAGGTAGAGCAGTGCGGGAGCTGGCTCCATGCTGTTTCTGCTGCAGCTGCGTGCTGTTGGGGGCAGGGAGCTGCAGACTTAGGTCCCTGTCCCCATAGTCCTGACAGCTGGGAGCCCCCTACAGCAGGGCCGGGGGCAGGGGCTGTGGGTGGGGGCAGGAGGCACGAGTAAGGTGGGGGGCTGTTGTGAGGGCAATGAAGGGCACCAACAGGATTAGGATGGCTTTGGGGGTGAATGAGGGGCACCAGCAGGGCTGGGGGGGTGGGGCGCTGCAAGGGGCTTTTAATTTTAATAACTGATTTTGGGGTTTTTATCAGAGAATTTGTGATTTATTATTATTTTTTTTTATCAGAGAAAACCAGGATCCCTGGTAATAACCTTGCAGCTGGTTCTTATCACAGCTTTAATTGAATGTGCGGTCAGTGTCCAGTTTCTGGAGCATATAGAAGTCTGTCAAGACTCCGGTGTGCTCCCCTGCCTGGGAGCTTGGTCAGCGGATTGGGAGTGCACAGTGCACTCTTGTGCCTGGGAGCCAAGCTTGCTACTTGCTGGTGGAGGGGGAGCCCAGGATCAGGTTCCCCTTGCACAAGCAGTATGGTACAATGGGATCTGATGCAGAATCGCCAATCACGTCTCTTGCTGTGGAAATGTGACCGGGATCCCACATAAGATCCCTTCATGGCTTTATTTTGACATCTGTCAGTTTAATTTTGGGACCAATCTGTTCTTGTCTTGTAAGGAGAGAGAAACTAGAATTTCCTGATTTACCTCGTCTATCCCAGTCATTATTATGCATCTGTAATGAGACACATTTTTATTTTTTTCATCTGCTCTCTAACCTTTTTTTGTTTCTAATCAGGCAGAAGTTTTCCCATGTCTTAATTGCTTCTGTTGCTTAATTGTTACTGTTCTGTCTTCTGAGGCAGGCTGGCCAGTATTTGGATTTATAGGTCTATCAGCTGCTAGGTAACTTTAGTAGAGCGACCTTGCCTGTGAAGTTTGTATATCTTGTTGGTATGCAGGTACTTAGTTTCTGACCTTTAGGGCAGGATTTACTTATTTTACATAGCTTCATCTTTGAGGTAACTGTGATTGTCTTTATTTATTTGCTGATTAGTTTTTTCTTTTCTGAATTCATTCTCATTTTCTTTTGTGCAATTGGCTTGAGACACTAATTGAATATTTTAGTAGGAAGAAGAACACTACGAATTGCCAGCCTAAGGTCTGTGAAATTATTACTGAGGTCCAAGTTCAGTTAAGCTTCATGTGCTAAATTAAATCCAAGTTAGACTTCAGTAGGGCTATCAATGCTTAGAGAAAAATACATGCATAGAGCTTGGCAGGATCCAGCTGTTAGGATATGAAAACATGTTTCACATTGGTGAACTATTTTTTTTTCTTTTTTTTTCTGTTTTCAAACTTCAAAAGGAGTAAAACTATTTGCTGCTGATAAGGAACCAGGTACAATTTGTATAATTTATTTTATACTACAGTTATACACCTTCTAAAAAGGAGGATTTCTGGCAGAAAATGTGACATTTTCAGTATACTGAGTGGCACTATCTTGTCTACTTTTGCTTTACTTTTTATTTCTCCTCTACTGTACCTTCATCTAATTAGTATATTCATCAGTATTTTGGTTCTTGCAGAGGAGAGAATTTGATGTGGATAACCTGAGCAAGCCAGAACTGCGGATGCTCCTGAGCATAATGGAAGGGGAGCTAGAAGCACGGGATCTTGTAATTGAAGCCTTGAGGGTAAGTTTACTTTTGGGTTCTTTGTGGCTTTGTTTTTTGGGGTTTTTTAAAGATTTCTATCTGTCTTTGCTCCCCTTTTTAATCATTGCACGTAAAATTGGAATGGTAAACTGTAATTTCTAAGAGGCCTTTAGCTGTTCAGATCCCAATCATAAAATATTTTCTTGGCTTAGTGGTACCATGTGTCCTTGCTCCAAAACTCTTACCAAAATATGTACAGTAATTGGGCCTGGATTTTGAAAGGAAAGCGTTTGGAAAAAACAAAATAACTTTTCTTTGAATTCATTCTTATTTATAACAAATGGGAGTAATTTCAAAGCAAATCTTTTGCATTCAGGCTAGTCTTCATTTGTTTTAAGTTTGTTTTTGTATGCGAAAAATATTTTCCTAGAATTGCTGGCCTTTCAAAATGAGAGGGGAGGTAGATCAAATATGTTGGTTGTAGGGGGGTGGGGAAGAAGTCCCCTTCTCCCCCCTCACCCCCCCAGCAGGGTTTTGTAAAAGATTGTTATTTTTATTCTAATAGCACTCATGATTCCCAGTTTTGATTGTGTCCTCATTGAGTCAGGTGCTGTAAAAGATGAATTGGAAGACATGTTTCTTACTCAAAAAACCTTGCAAATTACATATCTTTGTGGGTTACTAGTCTTTTTAGAAACTACATAAATATGCCTTAATCAATTGGTGATCAATTTTGGTTAATTGGCATTAATTAATTTTAATGACTAAACATGTTCTGCCAGATAGATTTACCTGGCTGCTTGGTCTGCCAGCCTGTTTGGCAGGATGCCAAGCAACCTGGTAAGCAAAAATCCACTGGAATTCTGTCAAATGTGAAATATGAATTAATCTTTTCTGTTCATAAATCAAGTTTAACTGGGGGGGGCAGGGGGTGGATCCAAACAGATTGTTTGTTTAATTGACCTGTAAATTGATAATTTTATACAGGATATTTAGCAAATTTACAGCTATATATTTGGTATAAGCAAATATACAGCCTGTTTGGACTTCAACAGTGAAAACCCAGTGTAATGCAGTATGCCTAAAACAGGATGTCTATAATACATATAATTCTTAAATAATGTGTTTAAAATTTTTAACTTCACACTAAGAATTACAATAGTCCCTGTATTTGCATTAAGAAGGTTTATTTCTTGTCATGACTTCAGACCACTTGATGATAAAAAGGAACTTTTCTGAACAGCCATCACTGATACCCATATTAATAACTTAGAGCACATGCATATGAAACTTGCACCTTAAAGTAATTTGGTTTTGTTTTTGAGGCATGTACACTTCCTAAAATATGCTTCCTCTGTCCTGCTGCTTTACAACTTCATATCTTGTTTGCCTGGACCAGTGGTGACATCTAGGGGGTGCAGGGGGGTGTACGTCAGGCCGCGCTCCCTATTTAGCCAGCGGGCAGGCGGGAGCACCAGTGCCCCCCCGCGAGTGCTGGCTGGGAAGCACGGCCACCAGCAAAAGTGCCCCCCCCCCCTCCAGTCAGTGGGATCAGCCACTGGGCCCCCCCTGACTCGAGAGGCACCAGTCACCCATGGCCTGGACTCAGCCTTTTTACTTACCCTGACTGCCAAGTTAAAGTAAAAATAGTTGTGCAAGGGAAAACTGTTCAGTTATCCTATTTGCTGTTCTCTTTGCCTCTTTTTATTTTAGAGGACAGCACTTTGAACAATTTCCCTTTCATATTTGCATTCACTAGGAGTTCTCAACATCATACATATACCCACCAAAGAATGACTATATTAGGATACATGCAGTATGAAGAAAGGAGATGTGTATCTAGTACACATTGATTGACAGTGAATATTTAAACCTCTGTCTATATTACAGTTTCTGCAAGGACAAAATTCAAATGAAGTGGAACTTCCCAGCCATCTGCTTGAGACAGTTAGTTTGTTAGCATGCATTCAATGGATTGTATTCATGGGGGCTAGGTACAGACAGTCAGAAAGCCCAAGGCTGAATCAATTCAGTCTCTGCAGAGGGAGATCCCTAGGAGGACTTAAACTCCTGGAAAGTGTATAGATGTTCAGTCTCCGAGGCAGCAAACCTCTCCAATGAGCGATTTTTTTATCCTAGTTGGTGGGCTACTTTTCTCTTGCAGCAGCCATTTTTACTCTGGGAGAAAAAGCCTGAATATCTGTATACTTTTGGTTTGGCTTTGGTTATTTGGTCTGTACTTGGTATAAACAAAGTTCTGATACTAGCTTGTTAAATAAAAACGGAAGTGTAAAAGTTTGAAATTGGTGACATAATTGTAGAAAAATGTTTCTGATTGATATTATTTTATTTTATTTTATTTTATTTTTTCCTGAAAAGAAATGCAATTGCAGCATATGGAAGGGTGTTTTTGAGCATGGAAAACAGATCATACTAAAGTAAAATGTCTTTCCTGTTAATTAGTGCATGTAACCTTCTTACAACAGCTATGACAATTTAATTGTAACAAATTTCTAAAGGCTGTTAACAAATTCTCTATTAGCAATGTATTTATGGTTGGAACAAAGTTAGAGCTTTTCCAGCTGTGCCCTACTTCTTAATATTACTGTGAAGGCTATGTTCTGATTAAGTCCTAGTGAGGAGGTCTTTAAGCTAGGTGCAGTGAGAAATGGAGACAAAAGCTCACAGGTGAGTAAAGGGCAAGATGACTTTTGGATTAAGGCCAAGAAAGAGAAGGTAATCAGAGAAGTCTTAACACAAGTGTAAGAGGGAAATTAGCATGGCAATCAGTTATAAAATATGTTTATACACTAATGTGAGAAGCATGGGGAATAAGCAGGAAGAACTGGAAGTTCTAGTACAAACACAGAATTATGATCTAATTGAGGTAAGCATAACTTAGTGGTACAGTTTACGTAAATGAAATATTATCATGACGGTCATGTGCTTAGTTCAGGAAGGACAGGCATCGGGGGGGGGGAAAGAAGGTGGTTACCTTAATGTATAAAAGATGCAGACATGTTTTTTTTCTGGATTAACAGTGAGATGTTTTGAGATGCGTTGTAAAGTGGGAGCTAGAACTTTTGAACATCTCTGGGGCAGGGTAAAAGGAGAAAATAGCAAGGGTGACATAACACTTTGATCTATAGTAGTCACCCAGAAAGAGGAGGAGATGCACAAGGCAATTTAAACAACTTATTGAAGTATCAAAATTGCAAGATCCAGTATTTATGGGGGACTTTGCCTGTGCACTGGTATGTTACCCTCCCAGCAGATAACACAGTAAGTTAAACGCATTTTTGGAGAGTGTTGGAGAAAACTTGTTGAAGCCAACTAGAGGGTTAGCTCTTCGCAATTTGCTGCTTTATTAATCGTGTGGGGGGGGAGTAATTGAGACACTGAACGCAACCTGAGAGAGAGGATTATGGTGGCCTGGGAACTGAATATAAGCCAACGTCATACTGGGTTGTATTAACAGGGGAGTTGCATACTTATTACAGGAACCGATTCTTCCACTCTGTAAATCTGAGACTGAGCCTTGCCTGCAGTATTCTGTCCAGTTTTGTACATCACTTCAAGAAAGATGTGGACAAATTGGGAAGTGTGTGGCAGAGAGGAACCAAAATAATCAGAGGTCTAGGAAACGTGATTTATGAGACAGGGTTGAAAAACAGGGTTTATTTAGTCTGGAGAAGAGAAGACGGTCAAATCCCTACCTTGAGCAGGGGTTGGACTAGATGACCTCTGCAGTCCCTTCCAGCCCCTTTTTTCCCCCCTCTGATTTAGGAACAGTGTATATCCTGTGAAGAATGTACTATGTGTTTTTGCTTGAGAAACTAGAATATTCTAATTGAACATTTTGGCTTCTTTGTCAAATTGTACTGCCCTGCATTCTGAACAAAATAACAGTTAAAATTTAGGTGGAGAAAACAGCTCTTGGCTAAATTGCACATAATTGTGAACTGTTTTAATTGTTATGTAAACATGTTACATATTTCATTAGAAACATTGGGGAAGATGGGGCTATCTGCGTTATTTAAAGTCCAGTCCCATGCTGTTGAAGGTAACCACGTTATACAAGCCCTTCATAAACCGGTCAGGCTATGTTTTAAAAGTAGTGAATTTATTTGCTCTTATTTCTCCTACTAGAAGAGATGCAAGTGCTCTGATTGAAACCCTTCACTTTTTCAGATTATTCAGGCTTAGTTTACACCCATTTGTTTTTCTGACGGTATTATTTTTTGGCTTAATTTTTTTTTCTGCCAGGTGCTTACTCCCCAATGGTTTTTATAGAGATCAATCATATACCCCTTCAACCTTCTTTTTTGTTAAAGCCAAAATCTTTTAGTCTTCTTTTGTAACATGAGCTCTTTATTCCACATATCATCCTTGTAGCTATTATGCACTTTTTCAGTTTGAAATAATCTTTCTGGTTAATGGGGTAGCCAGCATAATACACATTATTGCAAATGAGGATGTAACAAGGATCCTGTACACTTATATCAGTGCTACCCAGACTTTTCCTCAGTATGACCCCATTTCTTCACCATAGCCCCTCACTCCCAAACCACAGCCTCTTACCCCCACAACCCCATCTGCTGATGTTTTGACCCCATTTGGGAACCACTTACATAATCTTCCATGCCTGGATTGAAAATAGCTCCCATAATATATTGTAGAATCACATTTTGCCACTTTCCATGAAATCCTGATCTTTTTCCGTATTAACACCTATGTGTTATCAGTGAACTTTGTTAGTATCCTCCAGCTTTTTGGGCAAATGTTATTATTGAAAATCTTTTTAAAAGATTGGTCTGAAGACTGATTTCTCAAGGGACTCTCCCACTGATTTCTATTCCTGCCCATTACTTCCCCCGTCAGTGCTTCTAATGTTTGTTTCTTACCCAATTTACAGTTCTTCTAATTCCCATTGTTTCCAACTTTAACTAATAACTTTATTTGCATTACCGTATCAAAAGCTTTACTAGAGTCCAAATGAATGAAACCTACTGCATTCCTTAAGTCTAGAAAATTAGTTATCTTTTTCAAAGAAGCCCCCATCTGCTTCTGAGCATAGCCGGTCTCATACAGGAGCACAGTTCTCCTTATGCCAAATGTCTGCCTCAGGCACATGAACTGTGCTACAAAGCGAGCCCTTTATCCCCATTGATGGGATGTGAGATGGCTAAATGGCTTTAGCCAAAGAGTTAAATAATAAGAAGTGTCTTAAGCTCAGGGATAGTTTTGTGGTTAAGGCACCAGTCCAGAACATCTGGGT
This sequence comes from Gavialis gangeticus, assembly GCF_001723915.1. Classification (NCBI taxonomy): domain Eukaryota; kingdom Metazoa; phylum Chordata; order Crocodylia; family Gavialidae; genus Gavialis; species Gavialis gangeticus. The sequence continues at coordinate 248,237 of NW_017729022.1, forward strand.
TCAATTCTCAGCTCTGCCACAGATTATCTGTTCAATCTTGCATAAGTCATTTGAAGCAACGTCAGATTTCTGATTTAGCAGTTTAATTTACTTGAGTTGCAGATTTATGTAAAGATTGTTAACCCTTTATATGACATGTAGCAGAATTGGTCCTTAGTACAAGGCTGGCCAACTTCTAAGTGGCTGAGGGCCACATGCACTGGGGGCTGCACTACTGTGATCCATGGACCCCCAGGTTGATTCCCCCCCTCACCTTCGGCTGTACCACCTGGCCCCTGGGGCAGAAACAAAAGCTGGAGGAGGGAGGAGGAGCCTAGAGTGCCTAGCTGCTGCAACAACTAGAGGAATAAGGGGGACAGCAGCTGCGTAGGAGCACATTATCCCCTCACAGGCTGCCAGTTGAACATCTCTGCTTTAGTAAAAACTGTATTTGTTAGCTTGTTATAATTTTATGTAATCCTGGAAACAATCTTCTGGGGCTGATATATGAAACTGTATTGTAAAAAATAGGATTTGTTCAGCTATGGTCATTCAGAATTTAAACTATAGCCATATTTTATTTTTAACTCTGTTAATCTTATTTTCTCAAACTCATTTAAATGCATTAATGTAATCAATTCAGACCTGGTCAGTAACTTTTACAAGATGGACAGGTACCATTGTATTACTTTAATTCATAGATTGTAAGGGGCTGGAAGGGACCTCGCAAGATCATCAGGTCCAGGCAGTAGGCAGGAAAGACAACTGGAGGTCAGGTGACCCCAGTGAAGTAACTTTCTAGTCTCCTCTGGAAGTTTTTTAGGATAGGTGACTGCACCACTTCTGGAGGGAGTTTGTTTCACAATCTAGATAACTCCTAAGAAACCCTGATTGTGAAGGAGTTTGAGTCTGAAGCAGCCTTCCAGGATTTTGTATCCATTGCTCCTGGTCTTCCCCAAGGGTGCCCTGGTGAACAGCTGTTCTCTGAGTTCTTGATGTACTCCCCTGATGTAGAAGCTGCTGTTAAGTCCTCTCTTGGCATTCTCTTCTTTAGGCTGAAGAGGCCCAAGTCCCTTAGCCTCTCCTCCTATGGTCTGGCTTACAAGTCTCTGATCATACGGGTGTCTCTTCTCTGAAACCTCTCAAGTTTTTCCACATCCTTGTTGAAGTGCAGTGCCCAGAACTAGACGTAGTATTCCAGCTGTGGTCACACTAGTGCTGAGTACAGTGGAAGAATCACTTCTTTGGTTTAATATGAGATGCATTGGTTGATGCATGCCAGAATGTTGTTTGCCCTGCTGGCTACAGCATCACACTAACAGCTCATGTTCACACGATGGTCAGCTGTTACCCCTAGGTCCCTTTCGGCCATGGTGCAGGTAAAATTGTCGCCACCTACCCTGTAGGTATGTTGGGGATTCTTTGCCCCTGGAAGGAGCACTTTACACTTCTCAGTGTTGAACCTCATCTGGTTCCAATTCGCCTACCTCTCTAGTCTGTCCAGGTCTGCCTGTATCTGCAGCCTATCTGCAAGCATGACCATGCTCCCCCGTAACTTGGTGTTGTCCACGAACATGGCCAGTGAGCTCTTCACTCCCACATCCAAATCATTGATAAAGAAGTTGAAAAGCATTGGACCAAGCACCGACACTTGAGGGACACCACTGGCCACTTCTCGCCAGGGATTAGAAAACATAACTCGGAGGATCTAACATTATTGGAAAAGTGTCCTTCTTTTGACTCCTGATACATTCTAATAAACCGCTTTCTATGACAGGCTATCTCTTTTAAAATAATGATTTTAGTTCTTGTTGCATATGTTATGACATTGTGATTCTTACTCTTTTTAATAAAATATTCTTAAATATTATTGTAGAATGGAAAGTTGCTAAACTAAAATGCATCTAGTTTTGTAATAGCTCTCTGTCAGTTTCTGTGAGAATTATGTTAAGGGGTAATTGTGTTTATACTTTACCTTTGTTTGATTACCTTGTAAGGTAAAACTGAGACTTGAGAAATAGCTGTTATAAAGTTCTTTAAATGAACCATAAAACATGTTAGTTACACCTGAGACATTTTAGAGTTGTTGAATTCCAGAAAGATTCCTTTTGTGATCATTAATACTACCTTATTACTATAATTATAAAAAGTAGTCAGTGCCTCCTTCAACTTAAATGTAACCTTTGTCTCAAGATGTCTTGTCTTTAGCTGTTTATTTACCCTAATTGTGTATTGTAAAATAATTCTTTTTCAGACTTCTGATCATGATTGTTCCATTTTGACATTTTCCTTGTATATGTAGTGGCAGATCACTTTAATTTTTAGGCTCTAGGATGACTTATGTAATGACACAAATTTAGAAGCAGCATTATATTATTCATGTTTATTGTTTTTGTTCAGTTATAACAGAGCTGGGCAAAATGGGGTCTGTGCGCCAGATGTGGCCCACCAGGCCATTCTATCTAGCCCATGGGGCCCCTAAAAAATTTAGAAAATTAGTAATTATCTGCCCCTGGCTGCCTGTCATGTGGCCCTTGATGCCTTGTCAAAACTCAGTAAGCGGCCCTCCACTCGAAATAATTGCCCACCCCTGAGTTATAATGTCCATTTGTAACAAAAATGGATGAGAAATTCTTTAGCATTTGGTCCCATGCTACCTTGTCTATGAAAAAATAAGTAATGATAGGATTGTTAGCCTGATATTGATTCTGGGCAGAATAATGGAGTGGCTGACATGGCCTGATTGATTATCCTCCTTTCACATTGATTGAAATATTAATCAGTTTGGGTTTATGGAGAGTTGCTCTTGTCAAACTAATTCAAACTTGTTTTTATGCATTGACAAATTTGGTTGAAAAATTGCATTATTGACTTTGTGGTACACTACACATGCTAACTAAATTCAGACCTGGCTAACTGATAGGCATCAACATGTAATTGGACATAGGGGTGGTCAAAATTGGAATTTGCGTGTTATGAAAAACTTCAGCATTTGAAATGTTTTCATTATGATTTGGAACAAAACCAAATTTTCAAAATTCTTCAAACAAATTTTGAAAACTTTGGCTTTGCTAAACTCTTATTTTGAAATTTTCATTTTTTATGGGAATTATGTTTATTTTTACATCACTTCGTGATATATTAATAGTGCTGCTGCATAGTCTTCACTGCTACTGTTGGTATATCATAATGACGTAAAGGAAATTATTTTTAAAATAAATGGGGGAAGGTGCTACTTGGTACTGATTGTTCTAGGAAAGATGACATGTTTCAGTGTCTCCTGTTTGTCTTTTAATTAACTAGTTTGCATGAGTTGTTGAAAGCAAATTAATACGCTCATGGCTGGCTCATGTTAAGTTATGGGACCAGGACAGTTCAAGCCGGTAAGGTCCTTCACAGGTGAGACTTAATAGGACAAACAATGTCATGCTGGTCCTAAGTCTGGTAATTTTCCATACAACACCCTTAAGTATAATGGATAGAGTGCAGTGTGCACATTTTGGGGATGAGTGCACCATCCAAAGAGCCATGTGCACTGGCCCTTTAAAAGGTCCCTGAGTGAGGGGCTTAGTGTTTGCATGCATGTGTGTGTGTGTGTGAGGTGGCAAGGGTACGTTTGTGGAAGAGACTATAGGAATGCATGAGGGCCTGTAAGAATTGACAGAGACAGTGATTGAGGAGACCGAAAGAGGGTCATAGCTGGTGTGAGTAGGTACAGATCCTGTGCAGAATCTGGGTCCTCTGCGAGGAGCAAGGATCCCTGGAACAGTCAGAGACCACTCCTTAGCACGCAGCTATACTCAGTCAGAGGTGGGCTCCCTAACATTTTCCCATCAAATGCTTAAGGCCTTTGGTAGCAGCCTCACTGAGTAATTGGTGAGTACCCCTGGCATACTTTGGGAAGGGATACTGTTGTGGGCTGTCCTTTCTGTCATATACCCTTATAAAAGACCAGTGAGCTGTAATAGGGTAAGGTAAGAGGGTCTGAAGAGGCAGACAGAGCCACCGATGGCGGTGGTCCAATAAATATATCTTGTGATTGCTGTCCCTTTGTTCCAGTTATAGAATTTATACTTAGTGTTAATTGTTACTGGTGTTACTGTTGTCCTGTATATTAACAAAGTAGTGGCTGTTCTGTGTTTCTTTAATAAACAGTTTCATTTGTGTACCAAAAGTCATCCTGTTAGTGATGTTTTTAATTACACCGGTGACAGATGCGGACAGGGCCAAGATCCACCTTAGGGAGAAATCTGGGGAGAAGTGGTTATTTAGGCCAGCAAAATTTAGTTTTAAAAAAAAAGGTGTGATTTCTTTTTTTCTTCTACCCCCCCCAGCAGAGTAAGCAAAAGTACTATTAAAAGATTACATGTACCTTCTAAGGTTAAAAGGGACCTTAGGATGATGACCTATACATCAAGCCATAGGAGTCCACTGAATTAATCTGTAATTTTATTTAGGGTTGATTTTATTTTATTTTTTTAAATTAAAATGATTCAGTTGTTGCAAATCAAACCTAGATTAATTTGGACTTGAAATAAGGGGCAGATTTATCATTAAGGGGAGGAATGATCCATTCTGAATGATTTATGAATGGTTCTGATGATTTCTTGGGGTGCAAGCAGAAATAATACTTAAGTAGGGTTACCATATTTCCAGTATCAAAAAAGATACTGTGGGGGGGAGAGGGGCCACAGCACTGCCCCCCCAGCCCTGCTGCTGTTTCTCATTCCTCCTGACCCGCAGCCCCCCCCAGCCCGTCCATTGTCCCTCGCTCCCTACCTGCAGCCCCTTGCCGACGCAGCTTGTATGTGCACGTGCGCACTCTCTCTGTCTCTGTCTTACCTGCAAGCAGCTGCTGGGGTCCATGTGCAGAGCATGTGATCCCCCAACAGCCAGTCGCTTTCTCCTGCTGCTCCCAGCCCCACGCAGCCAAGATGCAAGTACTGGGGAAAAGCAGAGGGAGAGCAAAAACCCGGACATTTGCTTGCGCGTTAAAAACCTGCCTGGATAGAGCACAGGGGATCAAAAAAGAGGACGTGTCTGGGAAAATCCAGACATATGATAACCCTGCACTTGAGCCATTCCAAAAATGTCACTGAATGGCAATTGGTTCACAAATGTCCCTGGACAGAAGTGTCTGCACATCCACTGCTTAGGGTTTTAAGTAGAACCCTTGCCTTTTAGGGATTGCATTGCTGCCAGAATGCTACTGCAGGTAGTAAAGATCCCAGATCATCATGCTTCCCAGGAATCAGTGCCTCAGTTTCCCCAGGTTTCCCTAGAGGGGAGGAAGACCTGGACTGGGGCAGGGGCTTGGAGTGCTGTTGCTAGATGTTTCTTACCCTCTGCTTCCGGTCTGCCACTGCTGCTGTCCACCCAACACGCAACCCATGCCCCAGTTATCCTGTATGCCTCACCTACACAGCCCACACCTGTACTTGTTTGCACACTATTGAACACTGTGTTGTGGGACCCAGACAGGGAGTGACCGGATATGTGTGTGCATGGCTGGAGGTGGTGGGAGTCCCTGCTTCATTTTAGGAGCTGTTGCTTTGGGACTTCACCTAGTTTGTGCCTCGCACTGCAGCTTTAAAAGACTTTCCCTAAAAAGCTGCTCAAGTACCTTGCATTTGCCAGCAATTGTGTAGAGATGTGTGTGCTGGGTGGTACCCGTAGGGCTAGGCCGGCTGCAAACATGAACAGTTACCAGTTAATGGAGTAATTATCTTCACACGCATGGAATTGACATCCATTCTGCTCTATTAAGGGCCTATTGTGCAATGGCTATCTCTTTCACTCACCCACCCCATACCCAGGAAGTTTAAACTGGTCCAAGTAGTGTGTACAGCTAGATTTGGGGTTTAGAGTATATTTGGAACATCTTGTGTTATGTCTCTCCACACCCTCAAGCACCAGAAAATCTTAAGACATAACTCTAGTTAAAAAATTGTATTTGGGATTGCCTTTAAAACTGATCACCAAAGTTCAGGCTTGAAAAAAAAAAGGTCACACATACATTCTCAGCTGTGATAGAGATATTTGCTGTAGCAGTACCGTAGAGCGTGCCCTAGCTCTGTCCCTCTTCATGTCTGCTCCTTAAGGGGGTAAAAGATAGGACACTCTTCTGCTCCTCGGTTCCTCTCATCACCTGACCAGCAATAAAATGTTCTTCCATTGCTGCTCTACAATCCTTGAGCCTCAAGAGAGTATATAAATTTGGACCATTTGGACCTCTGCCCTAACAAATAAGGGAAAGATTGTTCTAACCCACTCAACCTTCCCCTCATTTTCTTTTGTTTCTTTAAAAAATATATTCTATGGAGAGGGTCCTCTGTTTTTCCTGCTTAGAATATAGTCCTACACAAAACATTTTCTTCTCAGAGTTTGACTGTGTCCCTTGCTTCTCAGTTGCCTCAATTGCTTCTTTACTTAGTTGCTTCTGTGAAGAATTCTTGTGACGGTCAAACAAAAATGATCTTGGGTAGATTTTCTGAATCATGCAATTCAGAAAATTGAGATCACAGTTAGTTTCAAGACTGTGATCATGTACCAGGGGTAAAGGAACTCATACCTGAGATCGCTTTGGAGGATAAATCTCTTAATGTCACTGACAGTTTTTGCTACTTGGGATTTGCAGTGAGCAGGAATCTTGACCTTCAGACTGAACTAACTAATAAAATCAGAAAAGCAACTAAGAATTTTGGGCTATTACAGAAACATGCACGGAATAACAGCAAACTATCGGCTAAGGTGAAGATATGGATCTACGAGACGTGTTGTCATCCCTACTCAGAAATGTGGACTACATATGCTAGGCATATCAAGAGACTGAGCAGCTTCCACATGAAATGTCTGAGTAAGATCCTGAAAATAAAGTGAGAAGACAGAATACCAAACACAGAGGTAGTGCAGTGCACACTTGGACTGACACACTTGGAAACCACTATCAAGAAGAAAAGGTTGTGCTTGATTGGCCATGTCAGGTGAATGGGAGAATACAAAATATTCTTAGGAATAAAGTTTACTGAGATTTGAAACGGCTTTGGAAAGGGGGGTCGTCCTCTATGGTGGTACCACAGTGTGTTGCAAAAATGATATTAAGTCATTCAACATCATTGTAGAAATCTGGGAGGACCGTGCAGTATCAAATCCGATCTGGAGGGAACATCTGGCACTGGGTGCAGCTCAACATGAAACAACTTTGAACCAGAGGATGGAAGCAAAGTGAGAAGAAAGTAGCATGCTGTAAATTTGGACTCCCAAGTTAGACAACATATGGATCTATGACACTTCTAACAAGCTGTGTTGCTTTTCAGTTGGGCTCGTCAGCCACTAAAGGATTCAGGCATCTGACCAGACCTCTTTCATGTACGCTATAATCCAGGGGTATACAATGTTTTTTGCCAGAGTGCTGAAAAACACCACAATGCCTACTTCGAAAGGTGCCGGAGTGCCAGCATGGCAGAAAAACAAAATGAGGGCAAGGGGTACCTGGCAGGATGCCCCTGCCCCACCAGCCCTGCCGCCCTGTGCTCCTGACCCAAAGCCCCTGCCCCCCAATCCTACTGCCCCTTGCCCCACACTCAAAGCCCCGCCCCATAGCCTGGGCTCTGTGGCTCCCAGCAGCTACTCCGGCTCTGGGTAGCTGCTGAAGCCTGGACTGCTCCCAGCAGGGCTTGCGGCATCTCAGCTGCCTGCTGGGAGCAGCCTGAGATCCCGGCTGGCAGCAGCTCCCCAGAGCTGGGGCCGGCTTCAGCCAAGAGGCTCCAAACAGCTGTGCCAGGCTCTGGCATTAGCTCCGCACCGGCGTGTGCAGGCATACATTGGAACAGGCAGTGGGGGAGGGGCCTGAGGCAGCATAGCCCTGGTCTCTCCCCCGTTCCTGGCATGGAGGTGATGAGCCTGACGCAGCTGTTTGTAGCCAGTCTGGGCTCCGAGCAGCAGCAGCAAGCAACAGGCAGGCTGCAAATAGCTGCGCTAGGCTGCACAGCTAGCTCCAGCATCAGCTCTGTGCTGGCGGAGACTGCATGGGCACCTCGGGGCAGGGACCATTAGAGCTGAGGCTATGTTTATATTCTTTCTCCCTGCACAATGTCAGGGGAGAAGTGACATCGCATTCATTACTTTTAGTAGAAATTGTGCTTTTGCAGAAAGCTCCAGGAGAGATGCCACACTTCTCCTTGCAAACTGTAGGAGTGTTCTGTGAACTTCAAGACCCTCCTTTGGCTGTGTAGACAGTGCTCTGGAGTTGCCTGGAAGTCAGAATATTTCTTTGCCCCCTGGTCACCATCTTGTGGCTGGAGGTCCCGCCCCCTGACCTTTGCCACCAGAAGTCCCTCCCCTTGCCCCCGGAAGTACTCCTTTCAGCAAGGGGTTTTGCCATTTCAGAACCAGAAAAATACCAAATTATACTCTATAAATTAAACATCCACAACATTCATTAATATGATTTCAAAAAAATATTTTTGTCCTGATTTACATGTGTTTGTGTAGCGTACATAGAGGTGATTGTACAATAGCTTAAAATGAAGGCTTATTTTTGTATATTGTTGGGGGGTGAGGGGCATGGGGGTGGATATAGGCTTATGTGGGGTGTGAGGGTGTGGATGTGTATGTGGATATGTGGGGTGTGGGTGGGTATGGGGTTTGTGGGGAGAAGTGTGCAGCGGGGAGGGTGGCTGGGGTGTGTGAGGGGGTGTAAGGGTCTGTGTGTATGGCAGTGCGAGGGGGGGTGTGGATGCATGTGTATGGTGGGGTGTGCATGTGGGACTTGCCCTACGAGGACACACACACCCCTCCCATTCCTGGCCCCAGGGTACCAGTGTGAACCCCATGCTCCCACGGGCTGGCAAAGCAGCTGGGAGCCACGTGGTGCTGGAGCTGCAGGCAGGAAAGCAGGGAAATGACAGCTACAGGTTTGCAGGAAAGGGCAGTAAGCAGGCACACAGGAGCACAGCAACAGCTGGGCAAAAGTGCGGGGCCTGTACCAGTATCCCAGGGCCAGCGCCAGTGGGACCCAGAGCAGGGTGGCAGGAGTGTGGGGTCTGGCACCAACTGTCCTGCAGGGGCAGGGGTCACACGCTCCTGCCATTTTGCTCTGCGTCCCACCAGTGCTGGCCCTGGGACATTGATGCAAGCCCCATGCTCCCACCCAGCTGTCACTGCTCTTGTGTACCTGCTCGCTGTCCTTCCCCTCCAATGCAGGACTCAGCAAGAGCCAGCCCAGCCCCAAGGACTGGGGCTATCGTCCACTGACTTCCCCTGCCTCCCCCTCCTACATTCTTACCTGGGTTTCCTTCTTAGGTGGAGAGAGGCAGGAACATCCCCAGTGTCCCAGGCCAGAAGCCTGTGGTAGACAGAGGCTTCTGGTTGAGAGGGATGGTGGTGGGAGGGGCCATGGGGGGCGAGGCCTTTCAGGACTGCTGGGTTCTGCTTCCAGCTCCCTCTGGGTCCTACTGACCCTGGCTCGTGTCACCTTTGACAGGCAGCCGGGACAGATGTATATGAATTTTCTAAATTATTTAGGGGCCCTGTGGCCAGATAGAATGGCCTGGCAAGCCATATTTTGCCCACCCCTGATCTAACCCCAGGTTTTGTAATTGGAACCGTCCGCTCATATTTAGATCAGTGGGAATATGGCCTTGCAATCAAGATAGAGGATTGACCCTCATCACTGACTTCCTGTGTAACCTATGTGTTCATCTTCTTTTGCCAATAGAATTAGGGGTGCGCTGATAGAAATTTTTGGGGCTGATACCAATAGCTGATTTTTAAGGAGGCATATTGGCCGATACTGATCCAATTTCCAATACCAGCATGGCAGCTTGGAGACCTGTGTGCAACTGATAAGTCTGATGTGGTGGAAGGGAAGGGGCATGGGTGGGGCAGATCAAGGTCCCCGTGGTAAGAGAGGAGTGGGGCTGGGGCAGGGGCTGGGGCAAGCGCTGCCCAGCCAGGGCAGGCACAGGACAGAGCCATGGCTCATCCCAGGGGAGGGCATGCTGTGGCTTCTGCTACTGTGTGCTGCTCATCTGTGAGCCGCTGGTCCAGCGCTCACCTGTTCATCCATTGGCTCCTGCCACTTGTCCGGGAGGACATCAAGGGGAAGTGTGTGCCCCTGGATCTGTGCAGGGCAGGGCACATGCCCCACCCTGCCCTGGCTGGGCAGAGCTTGCCCCAGCCCACTCTTCCCTCACCATTAAGGCCTTGATCTGCCCCCCCACGCCCCTTCCCTTCCCCCTCCCCTTGCACCACACCAGACTTGCACGCTGCCGGGCTCTGATCCTCACTGCCTACATGCTGCTAATTTATCAGCCAAATTATCGGCCACATCAGGCTGATTTCTGATACGATCAATTTTCTTTATATCGGTGCTGATCCAATATTGAACCAACGTATTGGTGCACCTCTAAATAAAATAGGCGTAGCATTTGCATGCCCTCCAGTGGAACTGTGAAGCTTTGTGTTTATAAAGTACATCAGGAGCCTCAGAAGATGAACCATGTGGTTGAGGTGGACAAATAAAAGATAAATACTGTAGTTAGTGTTGCTTTTTTTTCTATTTAATCAAATCATTACCAGTTTATTTTCCCTCTAAGGCTTTTTCATATCTAATTTAGTTCAGAATTGTTTACAATGTAATTTTTTCATAATTTCTTTTGCCTGTTTAAGTCACTGCAGGTGGTAAACTAGTATTGAAATGAAAATATATTTTGATATTCTACCTGGTGCTATGATGCGAGTAAAACAGTAAGTAGTAAACCTTTGCTGCATTGGGTACTTTTAAGCCTGTGTGTTGTAGCATGTTCGAATAAATTGTACTGATTGCTGAGAGGACTCGCCACTCTGGATTTATTGCAAATATAAAGGCCATGGTCAATACTGATAGCAGATTTCGGTATATACATTTTTTCACTTAGAAATACAACTTTTTTTATTTAAACTATCAGCAATAAAAGTAATTGCTCATGCTGGTTCGTAACCACATAACCACTGTGGCTTTTAAAATAAAACCAATAATAATTCTTTTTACAGACAAATTAAAGATATAAAAAGACAAAAGAATTGTATTTTGAAGTTTCTTTCTTCTGAAAAAGTACTTAGTACAATGCGTCTACCTAATCCTATGCATATGCATTTGGGTAGGCCTTGAAGCCAGTCTTGAGAGAAGGATGTAAAGAACTTTCTATGTATTTCTGTGTAGGCAGAATATTCTCATGAGATCATTTAGTTTCTCTGTGTTAATAGCAGTTTAGGGTAAGATCTTGCAGGACCATTGTAATTTTGTAGCAAAATATAAAACATGTTAGGGTGAAATAACTATCTGTGATCTGATACTAAGTTTATTAGACTACCTAAACATTTAAAAATGTGGATTTTGTACCTCTGTTGTGGTGGGTTCATTATTCATGTTATATATTATGGTAATGGCCATGGCTGGCCAGATCTATTGGCTAATTGCACAGTGGGTTGCTAGAACTATCGGTGATTTGTGGATTCTCACTGCTTGGCATAGTTAGCTATGTGTATGTGGAAAGAGGAATGCAGCAAAATTAATTTCCTCCCCAAGAATGAAATACATTGGGATTTGGAACCCATTGCACTAGCCTGCTTTAAGCAGTAACAATTCAAAAAACGATAAAGCTTAAAATGGGAAGAGACAACGTGTCAGAAGTGCTAAATTTATTAGTTACGGTCTGCACTCCCCATAGCATCTTTCTTTAAAACAGAGATTGATTTCTTCTGTATAGGTACAGTATGTGTACCATATCTTAGGATGTACCTCTTCTGTTAGTCATTTTGCAGGGCTGGCCATGATTTGGATTTTCAGTTTCATGAAAAGTGGATAGAACAGAGACACATTTAAATTTCCTATGCAAAAATCATTTTGGAATATTTTTTTGTTCACATTTGACTCTTTAATCATAGGATTGGAAGAGACCTAAGGAGTCGTCTAATCTAACCCCTGCACTAGTATAGGATGTACTATTTCTGTTCCTAAACCATAAAAGGAAATGATTGAAAATCTCCAATGAAGGAGATACCACAACTTCCCGTGGCAGGTTGTTTCATTGTCTTATGGTTCTGACAGCATGGAAAGGTCTTCCACTGCAGAAATAAATCCATGTCTGCCTTGTTGCAGTTTAAACCCATTGCCTTGTGCCCTTTCGTCTGGCAACGAGAATAGTACTTGGCCATTTTATTTATGGCAGCCTTTAAAAATTGGAAAAGTTAGAGTTTTCATATATTATCTATCATATTTCTCCTTAATCTTTTCAAACAGAACATACCTACTTCTCTTAACTTTTCCCCATATATCTTCCATTCTAGGTCGTTTTTCATTCTCTGGAGCTTTTCCAGTTTCTTTTGAAAGCACGCATAATACTTGAGGTGAGGCTTAACTAGGATTGCCTACTGTAGTACTATGACCTTTTAACATCTTGCATACAGTACATCTGTTAATGTGGCCCCAAACTGCATTTCTTTTTATCTTTTCTTCTGATGCATGGTGAGTTTGTAATCACACCTAACTCCCAGATCCCTCTGCTGTTGTTAGCCACTTACCCCCATTCTTTATTTGCACAGTTGATTTTTCATTCTTGGTTATAGCACCTTATGCTTGTCTTACAGAATTTTAGCCTTCCAGTTTATCAAGGTCCTTTTGAATTCTAATCCTGTCCTCCATAGTGTCTGCAAGCCCTCCCAGTTCTGTCATCCACCATATATTAGGTCTTGTAACAAACTAAAACAAAAGTGATTAAATGGAATATTTCAGCCTTATTGGAATGATTGTTTACATTTTTCCTAGCAATATGTTGTTGAATTATGAAACATTTGCTTTATAAATTGTCTTTTTCCAACTGAAGAACATTTTCATTAGAAAACATCTGACCATCCATCTGTTTCTTTTTTTCTGGTAAAGAGTTGGGATTTTCAAGGATAAAACAAAATGTATACGGTGAGAGCACTATCTTGCATTCTGACAGGTCCTGCTGATAGAGTGATTCTCTCTATATAATGGGAGATAAAATAGGAACTGACAAATTGGAAGAAACTTCACTTTGCTAAATGTTAGAGGGTGAATTTCACCTTTCCCACTTTTGCTTAGAAAGCTTTGTTTTTCTTTTTTAAATCACTGTCACAGTCCTTGGACTTAAGATAGATATGCACTGTTTGTGAAGTAGCCAGATGAGTCATCGTAAAATATTGCTCTTGAGTTTCTTCTTTCCCAGGGCAGAGTACATTTGCCCCTAAAGCATGGTATGAGAACAGAAGACACCATTTAAGTCTTGAACTGTGCTAGCATCAGTGGATCTGTCATTCAGCTCTTATTTAGGACTTAAAAATGCAATTTTATTTTTCAGGTCAATGAAAACCTCAAATGCTTGGTCACTTGTTGTGTATATAGATATGTTCAGTTTTGAGCTCATGTTGTTAGATTTTTGTTTTCTAAAGACTGAATATTAAAAATAAAGCATATCAAACTGTGTGACATAGTAGGCACATCTATGCATTCAGTTAATTCGCAGGGATAAAGCAGCACAGTTCATGCTGAAGTCAGCTCCTTCTAGGCACAGTGTTTTCTCGTGTGCCTGGGACTGCAGTAGTTAGTCGGGGCAGAGCAGCCCCAGGCTGGCAGGGGATTCAGGGGGTTGAGCCCCAGGCTCTGAGTGCTGGTGTCGGGCGGCAGAGGAGCTGGCTGGGATACAAGGGTGCTAAAGTGTGGGGCTGTGCAGCAGACAGCCCTTCACTTTTGTACCCTCATACCCTAGTCAGTCCCAGTTAATGCCATTATTTGAAAGGATGACTAATTTACTGAAATAAACTCTGTATGTGTGTCTTTATACCAATTTGAACTTGTGTCCGTTATATATCAGTTATTGTCTTGTGTTCATTGTTGTGGAATGTTCTACTTTTTTGACTAATTATATACACTACACATACTGTGTATAGAATATTTTTGTTGTTCACTAGAAATACATTTTCATCCCAAAATATCATTGCACAACAACATTAGAGCTGCATGCTAGTAACGCTTTATATGATTTGGTATTTACTTAGGACTAGTTGGAGAAGAACGTGGAAATGAGAGAGAAGGCATCAATACATGTCTTGTTTAGCATGTAATTTTTTGGCTGATTAGAAATATTATCTAGAAGGAAGATCATGAGAATTGGTATAAGTTTACTGGTTTCTTATCTGAGGCAAATTTGGCAACGAAGAATTTAAAAGGTGATTCTCAATCCCTCCCATTGTCCTTATGTGTCAAAAGATCAGACCTGAGCAGTAGGTGAAAGGAAGGTATAATTCTATGGTGTTTCTGCCTGCCAACAAGACAGATTGCTTTTCAGCAGGTGTCTTCTCATGATCTTTGTGATTTCCAAAAGTGTGTGTTTGTGTTCAGGGGTGGAGGGAAGGAATGTTAAACTGTCTGCAACAAGAATACTGTGTCCTAGCTCTTTGAACTCAATAGGAGGCCCAGGCACTGGATGAAAAAGTCAAATCATTAAAAAGTGAATCTGATAGCATTCAGTTTAATTACACTTTAATTTCTGAGTGTTAGAACTTTCTGGACAGAAATTTAGTTTTTCTGCTTTAAATTTTGTGGGCCACTTGTCTGTAATTTATGTTTTGACTTATTTGGCAGGTGTATTTGTGTTAATTGTGCATATGCTTTTCAGTGCTAGGATCTAGTTTGTGTTTGTTTATCCTTGGACTATTGTGCTTTGTCTATTATGATTAAATACTTTTTTGTATAATTCACTGCATCTTAATTCATTCCCCTCCCCTGCTTTTTCAGTACTGAGAACTACTTAGATTTTTTTGCTTCCTACTCCAAAGCTTCTCTTATTAACTCTTGAACTGGTCAGTACAGGAAGGTATTTTCAATGGTTTTTTAAATTATTTTCTGGTTATGGTAATTTGTGGGGTTCAGTTTTGGTTTAGAAGTATCCAGCATGCTGCTTGTTTATCTATCAGCAAAACAAAATTTAAAAATCTTTCCATATAATTCAGGTAAGACACTTTTTCAGACACATTAATAGATTATGGAACCTATTTTCCAGCTCATCTTAAATCTCTTAAATTGCCTGGGTTAAACTACTTGGGTTTTTTTGACACAGTGCCTTACTGCGGTGTACATCAAGATTCTAAAAATACTGTTTTAAATATTTGTGGGGTTTGAAAAAGATGAATTTAGTGCTCCTAGAACACACCATATTTTATGTGCATTGTCAGTCTTCTGGTTTCCAAGAAAAAATTACAAACTGATCAGTGCTAAAACAAGTTCTTTACTTCCTATGTGCCCTGTTCCTTTCTTAAAATGTTTACATCTTGAGTGAGTGCACAACTATCTCCTTATTAGCTGCTACGAGGTTCCTATTTATGTTGTTATGAATTGAATCTGCCCACTATGCCTGAAATCCCAAGTTATCTGTACAAACAGGCTACTAACACCTTCAAACATTAATGACTTCCAGGTACAGTGAACTGGATGAGACGGCACCCTTTCCCAATATTCTGAGCCATCCAGTTTCTTATATTTGTACTGCTCAGGAAAGAAAGTGATCATCTGAAATAACTAAACTGTTAGGAGTTACTATGTGAAAAGTAACTTGAAAGTTAAAAGTTGTTCATCTTTTGTACATAAGAAATACTTTTTGTAGATTCAGCATGATCATTATGAGGATCTAGATATGTTTGATTGTTTGACCAACTCCTTCATATTTTACTGGCCCTTCAGAAAGAAGATGGCTCAAAGTTTAAAACTGCTTCTGTTGGCTGAGAAAAGGGGCTGCAGTTTATAGGTCAGAAGCTATGGGCTGAAGTAAGCTACGTAATGGATTGTGTTAGGGTAACTGAATGTTGTGACCCTTCCCCCCATTAGAAACGAATACGATAGGTCATCTTCTTCCTACCTCCAACTTCAAGATCGTAGGTTGCATTCCTCTCAGAAGCTCTTGCAAGTCCTAGAGGTCCTCATCTACCTTTATCTTAAGGACCATGTTTGCAGAGGAGCATGAACATCTCCAAAAACTCTTGCTGATTGGTTTCCTTTGGAACTTCCTCTTTTCAGTACCCTGAGATAATCTATTTATCTGGGCCACCAATCCAATGTGAGCATCAGGTAGAATGCCGAAGCCTGAAAGTTTGACGTGGTTATTTCTTGGAATGGCTAATGTGTGAATGTAACAAATAACCACTGCGTTTTCTGGCCAAAAATTATCACTGATTTTTCAGATCAGTGTTTGTGGTGGCTTTATTTGTCCCTAAAGTCAGGCAAAGTAGTTAAGAAATATTAATTGATTATCAGGGCCAGGGTATAGGTTCCATGTAAGTCCTTGTTTTGCCTTCTTTGGTTTGGTAACTCCCCTCTTAAGTTTACCCCATACCAAGTAATTTGTTGCAAGCCAATCTGTGGAGCTATGTAATATTCTTAAAACAAACGAGCATAAACCATATTCCCAGATCGTGACATCACCAGAGAGCTATGTCAACATGGTTATTTTCTTTGGTTTGTATGACCTCAGAGGAATAGGAGGAGGAGGAGGATTATTAGGAAAAATAATTAATTTCTAAGAGGGTAGTGACTTTTAACACTGTCTCTTCACAGTCATTTCCCCATGATACTGAGAAATATAACTGGGTCAGTTTCTCCCTGTAATTGTCATTACATTAATCAGAATTTCCTCCCTAACAAAAAAGTATTAAAAGAAATAAGCTAAACAATTCTTGGATGCTAGCAGATGGAACAGCACATTTTGCTAAAGCACAACTAATTCCTTAGAAAGTTATGCTTGAAAGCAATTCTCTTTCTACTTTTGTTTCCTTCTGTAACTGTTACAAGAAAAAAATATTTTTTAAAAAGTGATGTTCTTTGGTCCTTCAAATTAAATGAGGTCCCTAATTTTCAAATTATATGACAAGTATTTCTGTTATAAATAAGTCACAAGAGAGAACATTTGCAGCATTCTTTGCACAAAGGTACTTTTTAACAAAGGATCACTGGCTCTGTTTGTTTGGTGTTTTGTTTGTTTGGTTTGTTTTGTAATTAACTAAGCCTGCAATGAACTCAGTACCAGCAGAATCCTGACCTGCACAGGGCCCCATTCACTTTGGTATTGCTTTGATTGGTATGCCTTTGCCCACATGGAGTTCATTATTTGGTTGACCATGTTACAATGCTAGTCCCAACTTATTTATTGTTTACATCAGGGCTGTCCAACTCCTAAGTGGCCAGCGGCCATACACCCCTGGGCCATACCAGCAGGTTCCTTGGGTCATACGTTATATGGGTGCACCAGCCTCATCCTCAGCTTCCCGGCTGCAGGTTCTCCTGCTGCATCATGTCAAGCAAGGGCCCTGAGTTGCAGTCTGCCCCATGCTGCACTGCATTGCCTCCTGGGGTGTGGGCAGGAGGGAGAAACTGAACAAGGAGAGAAGAGGAAGCCTAGAGACTTTGGCTACTGTTGTAACCAGAGCAGTGTGGGGAGTGGCAGCTGAATGGGAGCCCATGGACCACAAATTAACCCCTTAGGACTGCATGCAGCACCTCTGCCACCAGTGGACAGCCCTGTCCTATACTGCAGCAAATGTCAGTTAAGCACTTAACATTTCAGCCTGTCTACTTTATAAGTTAAATGTATTCCAGTTAACTGCATGGTAACTGTAACTGAAACAGTGTATTTTATAAATAATGGTTCTCGCTTTAACTGTGTCAGAAACAGTGAAGGGAAAGCAGCTATTAGGATTTTTGGAAATGGTGGAAACTAGTCAGCTTTGGGGCAGTGAATATCACAGCTTTGCCAGCACTGTTTCTATTAAGTTAGAATAAACATATACTCTGAGGAAGTGCACAATTTTTTTCATTCCTAGGGATATGTACTTAAATTGAATTTACCAGAGTTAGCAGTATTGTGACAATACTCAGGTATAGGTGTCTGAAGACAGCAGCACCATAGCTACAAATTGATGAGCATCTTGGGGTAATTCTGAGAGTGGTTATAGTGAGAGTTTTGTATAAAATAGCAAGGTGAATAAGATTAGCAGAGATAAATGTAGTGGGGGTCTGTGTACATAATACAAATAATGCATATTCATTTTTTTTAAACTTTAAGTTAAGGCATCTGAAACTACAACACTAACAGATAAACTGACTTCAGTGGTTATATTGATTTGGGATTTTTATTGAACTTATTGTATGGATGGTGTTCAGCATTTTAAAAGGTGTATCATTCTTACAGTACATGATTAATAATATTTCAGTTCCCATTCTACCAATCAGTGTTGTTACATTTATTAGCTCAGCAGCTTCAAGATAGGTATTAGTAAAGGTAAAAATCTTTACTTACATAATGTAGGTTATCTTTACTATTCATCTTCCAAATGAAATGCTGGAAATTAGGTGTGTGCAAAGCTTCAGTCCCTGATTTTGATTCGGCCCTATCTGGTGGCTGAATCTCCGAATCCTAATCGAATCAGGAGACCCTCCAAATTGATTCCTAGAGATTTGGAAAGATTCAATGGTTCAAACATAGACACAGCTTTAAATGCTTTTTCTACATGCGTCACGGTACCAGGCAGCTCATGAACGCTGCAATGGCGGAGCGGATGGAGCGTCCCTCAGGAGGACCGTCTTCTGTTCAGGGTCACACCAATTGCCAAATTTGGGATCAGGAAAGAATTTTTCTCTGAAATGATATTGGCATTGACTGTAGAGGAGGTTGCAACCTCTGTGGCGTTGGGCCATGGTATTTTTCTGAAGACCACCTGACCATATCAACCCACTACTTTCCTGTCATTGCAGTGCAGGGCACGGGCTGTGCCCTTGTCACTCCTGCTTTTACTTCCATGGAGACATATGATTTAGTTCATGGATCTCTGGATTGACCCCAGCAACACAGGGGCCAGTACATGGAACATACTACATGCGGTGCCCATACCAGACCAGCTATGCATGCTAGCTCTAGGACTGGTCTGGATTGGGCCTTGCTGGAGCCAGCACCCAAAGCTGGTCTGGTGGGGCACTGCATGCAGTATGTGTTCTGCATTACCCCCCCTGTGTCAAGAGCAGCAGAGATGTGGGGCAGAAAATGTTCTGCAGAAAATTTTCTAGTGCTTAATTTTTCTGTGGGAAATGTTCAATTTCTAAAAATTCATTGTTTCATAAAATTCATTAGTAACAATGAATGGATGCCAATACAATATTAGGCAAACTTGGCAGTTTCAAAGTTGTCATTAATGTTTTTCAGGTAATTATCTGTATAAAGTGTGTGAGAGAATACATATATGTCTTATTGACTTATAAACAGGAGGGTAAATACATTCACATAATAATCATAACGCAAAAATCAAGTTATGAATTCACCTAATTAGTTGTGCAGGTCAGGTCAAATCAAAACCAAAGCTAAAATTCTTATTTCATCTCCGACTGCAAGTGAAAGCAAAACCAATACTAAAACTGATTAATTTTTGTTTCACTTTCAGTTCAGTAAATACACAGAGCAGTGTCTCATTTCTTTTCTTGAGTTGGGGAACTTGGCAGTGTTTGCATAAGATCTATTAGTTTTTTAGTGCTTTTAGTTTGAAATAGTCATAATAATGCCAAATCAGAAAAAAACTAGTGTGTGACATCATTATAGTGAAGTTCAAGCCACTGAAGGAAGGAAGAAAGTTGGTAAATGTAAATATTGTGGGCAGGAGTGTGCTAACAACGCAACAAGAATGAAGAAACGTGTAATAACATGTAGAAGCTGTCGTGAAAGAGTACAAGCCATATACAGAAAGCTAATACAACCAAGTGATGGAACAGCATCATCTGAAAAAAGTCTACTTCAGGAATCCTATGTAAGTAAACAAATTAATATGTTAAACAACACAGTATAGACTAGTATCTGTATTGTTTTAAAACATTATAATTTTAAACGTTAATGGAACTCTGGGCAAGTATTTATATATTTATTTAAAATATTTGTATCCTGCTCTTCTGCTTGCACTAAGCACCCAAAGTATCTTAGGCTTAACAATACATATTTTTTTTAAGTACATAATAGATAAATAGTTAACTATTTCAACCCAACAGAGCAAGCTTAGTCCTCTGGCCAATGACAGAGGCCAGACTATACTTCTCTTTGACTCTGTAGTCCCAGGGCAACTGAGCAGCAAGTTGAGCAGCAGAGTGTTCTTTCTGGCAGGGAGGGGGGAAGCAAGCTCCCTGCCACTTGTCCTTCTCCTGATGGATGAGGCCAGACTTGAATAGGCTAAAATAAAAATCTTTTCCCCCTTTTATTGCAGGAACTTGGTGTAGCTCAAGTGAAATAGCAGATCTGCAAAAAATGGAAAATGAAAATGTTGAGTTGCCAGGTCTGGGGGAAGAAGAAGCAGGATCCTCACTTTCAAGATCACTGTCACCAGATATTCAATCTACCATGAGTGGCTGTTCAAGACAGTCTGGCTTTTTATCAAAGTTTGTGGACATACTGGAAGGAACATTAGAAACTAATTCGTCCATCATGTAAGTCACTGTCACATTATCACTTACCACATTTCCTCTTAGATAGACAGAGAATATGACGGAGTTCAAACAATGGTTATTCAAAGGATTGGTCAAGCAGATTCACTGACTCTGATGTGAGATGGATGGACTGATATACAAGGAAAATATTGAACATTATGTTAGCAACACCTGAACCAGTATTCCTGAAAGCAATTGCTACCAAATCTTCTTGTCGTACAAGTGAATACATAGCCAAATTACTGAGTAAAGAGACTGAAAGTGCAGGTCCCTCCAGGGTACAAGCCCTTGTAACTGATAATGTGAGTAACAGAAAAGCTGTTGGCAAATATTAAAGGCAAAGTATCCTCATCTAATAGTATTTGGCTGTCTTGCTTATGGGATGAATCTTCTGGCAAAGGACATAGAAAGTGTGAATACAACAAAGACAATATTGGCAAAGCGATTGTGAAGGTATTCCACAATCATGTTGCTAATCAGACTTTGAAGAAATTATAGAAAGAGAAGAAGGGGAAGGAGAGTGCATTTTTATTGCCAGGAAATACTAGATGGGTCTCAGCTACAAAGTGTTTATGTAGTTTGCTGTGCACAAAGAACTGTTTGCAACATGCTTCAATAGATGACACAGTATCCCAGATGAATCCCATAAACATTTGGAAGCAAATTCTTGACAATGCTGTGTTCTGGGTTCGAGTTCAAGCCGCATTCAATTTGCTACTAGCATTTTCAGTGGCTATCAAGAAACTTGAAGGAGATGCAGCAAGCCTTTCAAATATTCCAGAGATATTCGTACAACTGAATAAAATCTAATTGAGTTTTTGCCTTCTTCACTTATATCCAAAAAGGAGAAGTAAAACAAATCTTTACTAAGAGATCTGAGTTTTGCTCTCCTTCATTTCATCTGGCAGTAAACCTTTTGGATCCTCAACAGAGTGGACAACATTTATCAGAAGATGAATTATCTACTGCTCTCGATAGAATTATGGAAGTAGCTAAGAATGTCCCCAACATCGTTGAAATAGCCACGATGACAGACAATGCTGAGTATTGCGCAAAAGAAAAACTTTGGAGCAAAGACATCAGTTGGCAGGCAGTAGAGAATATGTCCTCTCACGTGGTGGAAGGGATACTGTAACACCCAACTGTTGTCCAGGATTGCTCTAAAGATCCTAAGCATTCTACAAAAACCAGCTTCTTGTGAATGGACCTGGAAGGCTTTCAGCTCAATTAAGACAAAAAAGAGGAATACTAACACATGAATGCACTGCTAAGCTTGTTTCTATTTCACAAAATCTCTTGCTTCTGGAGTATCAGTCAGAAGCACAATTAGTGAAGAAGATGCAGTGCGATAAGTTGCCCTTGCCCATAGACTCAGTGGTAAAACCATCCTTTAGTGAAAGAGAATGTGATTCAAGTAGTTCTGAATCAGATTTTCCTCAATCTGATTTTGAAATGGAACTAATAAGTAGTGCAAGTGATTGTACAGATAGTGACAGTGAAACTGGAGGTGCCACCTCAGTGGAAGAGAGTTAAACTCTGTTGAAGTAGAAGAGTGGACAACCATGGCGTAATGTGCACAGTTCTTTGGGTGTGCTAAAATTAGTGTGTCAACAGTTTTTAGTGCCCTTGTTTATTTTTTTTAAATTTAAACAAACTATGTAAGGGAAGTACATGCTATTGTGTATTGTCTTTACATTTTTACAACTATTCCAATAAAAATGATTTCTTTCCACATAAAGCTTTTGAATTTGTTTGAATATAGAATTTAAACCACATTAAGTGTGCTATATTTAATTTTTTTCCTAATCAGTTCAAATACTTGTGACGATTGGGACATAAAATTAACATGGGGTTCTTTTTAGTTTTATATTAGCCTGTTTGCCACTGCCACCTGTCCCACTCAACCTGGCCCAAGTGGGAAGAGGCTGAGCAGCCCTGGCCCTAAGCATGCAGGGGGCAGCCTGCCTTCACCCCGCACAGAGATATGGGGGGGCAAACGCCCCCCTATGCCTCCCCCAGGGGTGCACACAGTGGCAGGAGCCACATCCTTTCCCCCCCATGCGCCAAAGATGAGCTGCAGCTCCCTCCCACGCCCCTTTCCACCTCAGCTGGTCAGCACCTGCCCCAGCCCCACTCCCTCCCTCACCATGGGGGCCTTGATCTGCCCCTCCTAGCCCACTTTCTTGCCTCCCTTCCTTATCCCACGCCCCTTCCCCTCCAACAGGCTTACCAGCTGGATGCTGCTTTCCATGCTGCCAGTCTGCATGTCAGCAATTGGATCAATATTGGCCAATATGGCTGGTCAGTAATCAGCCATTGGTATCAATCCAAAAAATATTTATCGGTACACCCCAACTAATGATTCCTAGCAAAGCTAAACAATCAAGGTAACTGTCAGTAGTGTATCTAGGCTGGAACTACCATAAATCGTATCCAATGTCAAGAATTTAAACAGATAGTAACCTGGGTTGGTTTATTGGTTTGTTTACCAAATTGGAAAGGTTTCTCTTTGCTTTGGTTGGTGTGACATAGGCAAAATGCTGTCAAAGTCAGATATTGGTTAGATTCCATGCCTCTTCAAGAGCCATGGCAGTGCTTTCCCTTAGTTGCCAGTGAAAAGCTATGTGGATATAAATTGTTGTTTTACCTCCTTAGATTCCACATACAAAGATAGACCTACCAAAACTTTGGACTGGAGTATATGCTGACTTGGCTGTCATGCATATTATGGCATTTTAAAAGCAGATACGTTTTTAGGAGGGGGTGGGGGAACCATTATTCAAACCATTTTACTTCTTGATATAAGCCTTTCTCTCAAGGAACTACATGAATATACAGTTAAGAAGTATTTTTTTAAAAGAGGGGTATTGGATAAAACAATTTGTCATTTGCTCCTATTTTAGATATAAAATTATGCCTTGATATTTTGACTGACTGGTTTGCAGTCAGTTTTCTGAGACTGTCTGAGAGAGTGTGTAGATTCTTATGCGTCACAAGCAGCAGTTAGTAATGCAGCTTTTTAAAAGCATATGCTGCTTTTTATATCCCGAACTTTTGCTTGTGAAATTAACCTGAACATGGCTTTATAAAAGCTTGTTTCTGAAGCACTGTAGCTCTGAGAGAAAAATTGTGCTAGTTATGTTAGGCTCCTGTATTCCATCTATTTGTGAGGTTGTGACCCCACAATTGCATATCCTGCTATGCACATGTGGCATGGCAGGAGGCACGATTGTCTGGAATCACACATTAGATCCAATCATGCCTTTAACTGCACACGTAGAGAGAGCCAAAGAAACAGAACATGGCAAATAGCATTCTTAGTCAGGGAATGACATAAAAAGTCCTCTCTACCAGAACTGTGCTTTTCACAAGAACACAGACCCCAACTAATTGGCATCTTCCAAGTCTACAAAAAAACTAGTTCAGGATAGTTCCCAAAGTTTCAGTGAAGCCAAGAAATTAGAATAACATCAATCAGAATATTTATTTAGATAAACAACATAAATATTGTGCGGATGGGGATTTGATTTAAATGCAAGCTTCTTGGTTATTGATTTATACTGGTATAGGTAGGAATCTGCATTGTGCTGTTGCGGGTAGCAAAACAGGTATAGAGACAAGTGTTTAGTCTTATGCTTTGGAGTGTAATCAATAAAATGTTGGATTATAGACCTATCTCGTGCTTCTCCCTCTGCTGAGAGGGAATAGATGATTGGGAAATGTATCTTGATTTGGTGTGCAAAAAGGTTATTCATAAAGGGAATTGTAACTGTCCCTGAATTCTGTGTCTAAGCTTGCAAAGAATTCCTGAGCATAGATGGGCAGTAGTCGTCTCTTTCCCAGCGGTCCTCAATCTTTTGGCCCGGGAAACCAGATGAGTGGTATGGGACTGATTGGCAGGCCAGATTGGGCCCCACATGGTGGGATTTGGCCCTGTGCTGCCCAGTTTGGCCCTATGTGCCCAATCTAGTGCTCAGGACCTAGCTATCCAGTCCCCAGGGCTCCTCACAGGGCTCTAGAAATTTGGCAGGAGGGGAGCAGCAGTTAATGTTGGCCACATTTCCCCTGTTGCCTAATTTTTGGATCCATAGATAGCCCCAAAGGCCAGATGACACAACTAACTAAATATCTTGACTCTGGGCCTGTACAATTTAAGCTGCAAGAGGAGAGCTTCTGCTTATATATGCACATTAAATACTTCAAGTGCTTAATTATGGAAGACTAAGTAATCCCTAATTACCATACTTACTTGTGTACCAAGCACAATCAGATGAGACCAAATACACCTTGTTTTCAGAAATGAAGAAGGAAAAAGGATTTTTCTTGCTAGTAGTGAAAATACTGGCAGCTGCAGTAGTGGAGAGCAATAACCTTTGGTGACTTTAACCCAGTTGCTGGCTGACTGTAGAAAATTCCTCCCTTAGCAGCAGCTTGCGAGTATCTCTTCAGCACATGAGCAGCCAGTTACTTTTTCTCCCTGCCTCCCCCTACCCTCCCAACATTTCACTTTGTTAGAGACACCTTTAAGCTGCTACTGCTATTATTCTTCATCATCATCATATTTATCGTCTGTTTCTGGCAAAATTTTTTGTTCCCCATAACAGCTAGCATTAGTATTTTTTGCAGCGGATAAAATAATTACCAAGGAAACACTATGTCGGACTATGGAATAAACCACAGGCTATCCAAAACCAACAGAGTTTTTCAAAACTGCTGAATGAGTCCTGGGTGAAGAAAGGTGTATTACCATAATTACTTGAATATTAGATAACCCTGATTATAAGACCACCTCACAGTAATTGGATTCTATGTTTGGGAAATTTATAAATCTGTTATAATTTTTCAGGTATAGAGTCTAATTATTGGAGATTTGCCTTGAATTTGTACCTTTCCGACTGCTACGGCAGGGAAAACAAATCTGGGTGGGTCAGATAGCCCATTTACCCCTTGTTCCCCAGCTTTTTTCCCTGCAGCCCTTTCTCTCCTTTCCTTACTGTCAGACCCTGCTCCCCCTGAGTACATGGAAGTGAGAAGCAAATTTGAAAACACTGACCTGGAAACAAACATAACTCTAGTAACTTGCATATGTGAAATATACTACAGGTACCCATAAACTGACTTAATCCAGAATTGGTGCACTTTGTCTCCTTTTGAAACTGTTGCAAGTTTTAGAACACGTACTCCATAAACACACTTTTCAGCAGCACTTCAGTGCCTGCTTGTGTATAGTACAAATTAATGGCATTAATTAGCCCAAAGCCAAAAGGCTCACAATTTACCATATGGTTCATTGGGCTGTGCCCTATCAGAGACGACTGTGTTTCAAGCTATAGTGACCCCAATTCGGCATTGCTCAGTATGTGTATATTCCAGATCTTCCCCGCCATTCCCCCACAAATGAACCATGTGCTAATTAGCTCCCCCAAGATTGGAACCAAGTATTCTTGTAAGGAGTCCTGGGATTCTCCACAAATTTATATGCTGATGAGGTGAAGGGTGACCTGGTCCAGCTTCATCTCATGAGGGTGGGGTCACACTAATCATATGCGACAGGCTGAGAGAGGGTATAACAGAGGGATTGTGGGTGAACTGTTTGGAGCCCTATTTGGTGTCGTTTGCCAGACATTTAAGGCTGGTTAAAAAACAGGACTCACTGGAAAAGCGCAGCTCAGCTGTGGGAGTGAAGAAGAAGTTGAAATGTAGTCAATCTAGTAGCTTACCATTACATTAAAAAAAAGTTAGCACTGAGGAGGACTGACTGCAATTGACACTACTGTATATTTTATTCAGCTGGATTATACTAATCTATCTTTGTGGTAACTTTGTTTATCACAAGGGATGCTAGCCTGATCACCTAGCTTCTGCCTGGGGAAACTCTATGACAACGTAGGTGGGCTCCCCAGGTTTGCCCAGGTGACTGTCCCTAATATGTCCTCCATAGGGGGTCTGTATTGAGCAGTTTTTTGGTGTTGGGAGGTGGAACTGGAGCTTGCTCCATCCATTCTGTGCATCGGCCTGGTATTGCAGTGCTTCCTGGAGCAGTGCAATAAACAAAAAGAAAAAAAACAAAAAACTTTTGCATTTTCTGGCAGGGGAAGCACCGTGACCACATAGGTGGGCTTACCTGGCAGGGGAAGCACCATGACCACTGGGCGGGCTCCTCAGGCAGGTGGTTGTCCCTAATATGTTCTCCATAGGAGGTCTATATTGAGTAGATTTTTGGTGTTGGGAGGTGGAACTGGAGCTTGCTCCATCCCCTCCATGCATTGGCCTGGTATTGCAGTGCTTCCAGGAGTGGTGCAACAAACGAACAAACAAACAAACTTTTGCATTTTCTGGGGGGGAAGACTCCTACAAAGGCTGGGACTGTTCGGGAGGCAGGGGGCGTGGGCGTGGCAGATGTCGCTCCCTTATGCACGCCTTGGATCCTTTGTTACGAGGGAAGCCTTAGCAGGGTTAGGGATCGAAGGGCTGGCGGATGCCAGAAGAGTCCTTAAGTTCATGAGGGGAAAGCAGAGGATGTCAGATGTTGGGTATTTGAGAACAGAGAAAGTCAAAAGAGTGTGGAAAGGGCTGGTGGGGAAGGAATGGAAAGGGGAGCACGAGGAGCTGGCGTGGAGGGCCATGCGAAATGCACTGCCAGTGCAACAGGTGCTGAATCGATGGAGACTCTCACGGTCCCCCAAGTGCCCAAGAGAAATCTGTGCTGAGCCCGAGTCGGTGGCACATGCCTTGTGGGACTGTTTTTATGCACAAAAGGTGTGGGAGAAGGTAGCCACCTATTTGAAGGAGACAGGAAGGGGAACAGGGATCACTATCAGAAATGTTCTCTATGGGTTAACAGAGGGGACGGATGGGTCATGGGGTGTGAGGGTCCTTATCATATGCACCAAAGTAGCGCTATGGTAAGTGCGTTCCCTGTTAGCACTAAAGGGCTCATGCTTTTCAACGTCAGAGTGTTTGGAGTTAGCAATGCACGAGCTGCACTTCTATAGAGGCAGAGAAAAGCATGGGACGGAAGGAGGGGATACAGCGCTCTGACAAGGGCTGGACTTCAGGGGGTATAGGTATAGGATAGACTAAGGGACAGCTTTTGTTGTCAGAAAGAGTGGGTGAGGGCTTTGTCAGTACCTTTCTGTTAAGTATCGATGTGTGAACCTGTAGTTATATAAGAAGCAAGGGTAAGATGTTCACTGAATAACACTGGAGTTTTAAGCAAAGTGAATGAGACGTTTATCATGTATTATGTAATTTCTTGAAATTGTATTTGTATTCCCTTTGTGAGGCCTCAGGTGGGGTCCTTTTTAAATCTGTTTGATATTGCCTGTTTTCTAATAAAACGTTACAAAAAAAAAAGAATTAAAAAAAAAAAATTCGCATCAGTATGTTTGCCCAATATGGGCCATATGTTTTATAGTCATGCTCAGCACTAGCTGCATTTTATCAATCTTATAGTTAGTTTTCATTACTGAGCACATGCTGCTTTTGGAAACAGTTTAATGATAGTGAGGTTTCCTTGTATAGAAATGTAAGATGACAGGCTTCTGTCGTCATGTTGATTTTTTTGGGGGTGGGGAAGAGACCTTGTCTTATAGTCAAGTAAATGTGGTAAGTATGAAGCTAAACTTAAAATCTATAATGTGACAGTATATGTCTTAAAGAGCTGGAGTAATTAACCTCCACATTAGAAACCTCTTCTTTCTACCTAAATTGCCATAGGAAATTCATGAAAAATCACTGGTGGCATAAGGAACCACTCACCAAGACTCTAAAAGAGGCATTATGGTAGCACAGATGCATTAGTAACACCCATGTAGTTGAGTAAAACACCTAGTCCAAAAGCATAATACCAGATCATACTAGAAGGTGCTCAGTAGTGAAATGAAAGTTCATAAATTTTTCTCATGTTGGCCATCTTAAGAGGTTGCATAAAATCTAACCTAAAACAAATAGCATTCCCATTAACTGCGGTGCCCAGCCTCTGGCCATGGGTCAGATCTAACCTGCAGCCCCATGTCATCTGGCTTGCAGGGCTCCCCAGGGGTCCAGAAATTTGGTGGCAGGGGAGCAGTAATACAGCTCTCCTGCTGCAAAATCTCCTGACCCATCAGGATTCCTAGGTCCTGTGTGCTGGGTTCACTGCCCAATCCCAGCATGCAGGGCTTGGTGGGAGTGACACTGGTCCCCTGGGCCCAATCCTGGCATGCAGGGATTGCCACATGCTGAGACCTAATGCTGGCACTCAGGGAGGGAGAGGGGACAGGGCTGGATCCCAGGGCTTGATCCCACCCAAAGCAAGGCCCTGTGCCACTTCCCCATGGCCCAGTCCTGATGTGAAAGGGGCAGGAGGGGAAACAGTGTTGGGTCCCTGAGACCCAATACCAGAGTGGAGGGGGCAGTGCCAGGCCCCCAGGACTCAATCCCAGGGCACTGGGAAAGAGAAGGGG
>NW_017729022.1:277239-294307 GCF_001723915.1 Gavialis gangeticus
CCCCCCCCCCCCTTTGCAGCGCCCAATCTCAGCACATGGGGCAGGGACGGGGGGATGCCGATCTCGGGGCCTGATCTTTCCTAGAGAAAGGCCTCACACCACTCTTCTACATATGGGGCCAAAAGGCTGAGCACTGGTGCCATTAACTCATAGGGGTATGGTTTATGTGGCACACAAGTTACAAAAACTGATTTATGATCTAAAATCTCATTCATTTGAAGTAAATACTGATTGTGGTTGCACTTAAATTAATGGTTACTGTTACATTTGAAGCAACTTGTGGCTAGGTAGCTGAAGAAAAGAGAGCTCGGAGGAAACCTGGGAAAGAAGAGCCACTACATCAGTCTGACGTTTGTTGTTCTGCATTCCTTGTGAAAATGGTATTCTGTAGCCACATGAGAACTCATAACCAGAATTTTAATGTGGAAAAGCAGCTGTAGTTTGTCATCATCAACCACAATGGACAACCACTAGTATATCTGTATACAAAAGGCGGGGAACAAACCTATCTAACAAAAGACCAGGTATATGGTATATGGTTTTTGGACATCAGGAGGCGCTACTTCACGGTCAGGGCGGCTAGGGTCTGGAACCAGCTTCCAAGTGAGGTGGTGCAGGCTCCCACCCTGGGGGTTTTTAAGAGGAGGTTGGATGACCACCTTACTGGGGTCGTTTGACCCCAGTACTCTTTCCTGCCATGGCAGGGGGTCGGACTAGATGATCTGCTCAGGTCCCTTCCTACCCTAGAAACTATGAAACTATATGTATAACTTTATATGTATTGCTTTAACCATGAATATATGAGCTTACCAGTGTGTTTATAGTTTGGCTGAATAACTCCAACAGATGTCTGAAATCTGGTGTATAGTGTTAAATTTATTAAGATCTGCAAATATACTCTTCCTGACATTTCCAATATTAGCTTTTACAGTCTGCATTCTCATATTTTTTCTACATTTTTTATCTCTTGTCTGCTCTTAAAGTGCTGTACAGAAGTAACTTTTTTACTACCTCATCTCTCCTCAACTTGTTTGGTTAAAAGCTTTTGAAACTCCTCTATAACAGATCTCTAAGGAGAAAATATCAATACAAGCCTGTGAAAATCTGTTGAAACAATCTTGGTACATTGGAAAGGGAAATTAATAAGAGGAACTCAAAAGGAAGAACATTTTGTAAAAGGAACTCTGGCAGCCTCAATTCAGTTCCATTATTCCATAGCAGTGCAACACACTCTCATTTTTGTTTATTATCCACTGCTTTTTGAAAGACTTGGAATTTCTGAACTTTATACTTTGGAGGTAAACAAAAAGGAACCTGAAATATTTTAACCTTAGTCTTGTGGCAAACCTGTAACAGAATATATGAGCTACGTTTGAAAGCAGAGCTATCAGCCCAAATTTCTTTTAATTTTTTTTCCTATCAGCATAATTAATATAATTTAATGCGATCTATATTTAACATTCTATGTTGTATATTTTCTTTTTACATTTTACTTGGTCATCTCTGATTTCTGTTCAGATTGATGTGCTGATTCTTATGCCCTCTGACATGGTGGTTCTAGATTCACAGCGTGTCAGGATACCATTTAAATTATCCTAGACTTCTCTTATGTAAGTTTTGTAAAAGGCTATTTCTGTTTGGTTTTGTAAAACTCTATCTGCACATTAAAACAAAGAACAATAATATGTCACCATGGACAATATGCAGAATGAAGTTCTATTCTAAAACTTTTAATAGGATGTACATTCCATGTCCGGCAGGAAGTCAACAAAATTCTCTTGATATAAAGTAACAAACAATGTCCAGTTCTGCAATGATGTTATTGTGGTGTGACCAAAACAGGCATGTGGATTTTTGTTGCATTTCTTCCAAGGATATTTTAGAGCAGCACCTGTCTTTTGAATGACCACCTGCTAACTGGTATTCATTTAAAGGTGCAATGAAATCTGATCCCCAGTCCTACTAATGCTCTTCCTGCCATGCCAGACATGCATGGCAGGAGGTGTGATTTTTAGAATTGGGGATTGGATTCCAATCACACCCTGGTGCTCCTTCTGCACCAGCAGGTTGGAAGCTGGTTGCCCAGCGATCAGCTGATTGTCAGCTGGCTTTTAGGACCATACTGGGACTGAAACTGGCTGCAATGTGGTTCTGCAGAGGTGGCTATAATCAGCTGGCTCCGGAGCAGTCTTGTGGCTAAGTGGGGCTCTGGTGCAGTCTGAATCCAGCTGACAGTTTGCCAATCATCAGCTGTCTCTGAGGACTACACCAGGGCACAAGACACACGTTCGATTTAAGGTCCTATGGAAACCACACTCTTGTGTAATTTTTTTGTGGTTGGTTTCCATTTCTGTGGCCTGAACTTGTGGCCAGGTTACTATTTAAGAAGTGAGTCACAGACTAATTATATTTTCAATCTAATGACTGCCAGGAACCACTGAGTAGACTGCTAAAGTCAGTCAAGAACAGGAATACAAGACTATATTAGAAACCACTACTAAAGGCTATTGATAAAGAAACATCATAGGAAGCAAATGAGGAAAAACTGGTAAAGTAGAATGTGCATCCTTTTGCCTAGTCACCTTCTGTAACTCTTTTTTTTTCAAAATAGCTTCTATTCAAAGAAGGATTTCTCCTTTCAATCTAATTTCTGCCTAATTCTGGAGTGAAGTCATAAACACATTTGTGGCATCAGTCTGTTACCATGGAAAAGAATATCCTATAACAAATTTCAGTACTACAATTGTACCATAGCATCAAATAGGAAATAAAATTTAAATACTAAGGCTAAGTATAGACAGTCAACAAGCCCAAGGCTGAATCGATTCAGTCTTTGCAGGTTAGTTGAAGCTGCAAAGATTAAGTTGAGGAACAACTGGACATGCATTTACCTTTGATTTAGGAAATGCAGCCACGTGTCTGTAGTGGCTCAGGCCAGAAGCTGGAGGTGCTAGAGCACAGCTCTCTGTCACTTCCTCTTCCTGCTGCCCCCAAGGTCTCTCTGGGATTTGCAGTCCAGCATCACAGAAGCAGGACTCTGCAGGGTTGCTCATCACTTCCTCTTCCTGCTTCCAGTTGACTCTCAGATTTGTAGTCCACAGTCGCAGCCAGCAGTAGCTTTCAGTAAGTTTACCAGGGCAGCTCAGTACTCGGAGGAAATGGGGTTTAACCGGGAGAAGTGAGGTTTAACTCCCCTCCCCGGCCCCAGACCTCAGCCAGGATTTGCCTCGGTGGGCAGTCCCTGCCTCTTTCCCCCACCCCTAACCCTTCTCTGCTGCTGCAGACACTACAGCACAGCTCAGCCCAGCCCAGCCCAGGGCTCCAGAGAACATGCTGGGATGCTGGGGGACTGTGATTAACTTGAACCAGGAAGGGGTCTGAGACAGAAGCTTCATAAACCGGTTTGACCCAAATCACTTAAGTCTGATACTACATTCAACCAGGTATATCTTAAACCAGTTTCAGCCATTTTTAAACTGGTTTATATGCACTAAGCTTCTGTTCTGGTACAGGTTTAATCCAGTTTCTGATTATTTAAACCGGTTTATGTGTAACTTCTGTCCCTAGCCAAAAAGACTTTCCACACTGTGACTGGGGTATGGCTCACCCAAAACCACTATGGAATACATCAATTTCACAAATTTGTATAATCAACTAAAAACATACATTATCAACTTCTCTGGTCTTTAAAATGTATTAAGCATGTCATAAAAAATATTGCTTCAAAAGCACCTCTCCTACAAAATGTGGAGAAAGTCAGTGAAGCTCTATACCATTTATAAAGGTCAACTAATTGGGGCTTTAGTGTCCCAAATATGGGAAGCGAGTTACATGAACTGTAAAACATAGCACAAGAGCATATTAGGTCCACAAGTCTTGATCGTGCATGATAATTTGTTTTGACTGTCAGGTAAGTTTCTTGTAGTTGTGGGGTTTTTTTTTTACATTGTATCATTCATAAACCATACAAATATAGATTGTAATAATACTATGAAATTGTTTGCAGTGCTCTTAGTGTTATATATGAATGGAAAACCTTTATTGTTTTACACAGGATTAAACTAGAGTTAATCATTTAAAATTAGTGAATTGTCTTCCTGTAACCAGCTCAGATTATTTCTGAAGGCCTTTATCATTATCATGAACACTAATAACTAACCCATGTTAAGTTACATAAAAGATCCTTTCCCTCCAAATAACAAAACCCTCTCCATCTGAGTTGACCTATAAATGCTTCCTTTTAGTTTGAAAGACTTGTTTGGCAAAGTTTGGAAGGGGAAGGAGGGTTCTTTCCATAGAAACATTTAATTAATTTATTTTTAGCTTTTTCATTTCTCTCTTACTGTTTCAAAGCTTGGGCTTTGTCCTAAGAAGTGTGTGAGTATTGATTTACAAGTTAAATTTTGACTTACAGGGTCACATAGAATTGTTCACATAGAAAGCACAGTGTGTAGTTTATGTAGATATATGAAACTGAATTGATATTACCTCTGCTGGCTCTCCAAACCTATCTTCTGTCTCCAAGGGGTTGCATACAGCAAGGCTCTCAAGGCATCTTTGACTCCAGTATTTCTGCAACTTTGTTATTCATCGGTCATGTCTCCCAAAATTACCTTATTCCTATACTTTCACTCATAACATTGAATCATAACCCCTACCACTTTGTTTTATGCTTACCTGGAACACAGCTCCACAAAATACATAAGATACCACAAGAAGATAAGAGTTTGGGTCATGATTTTTATGATTTAAATTCATAGTGGGTGCCTCTACACATGTGCTTTACTGTAGAGTTGAAAAATTAGCTTTGCATTAAAGTGTCATAGTTTACATATACAAAAAACTAGAACTCTTGGTTCCAAAATGATCTCTTTTATTAGACCAATTGGGAAATCACAAGAAAATTCTCCTTTTTATGTAAGCTTTCGGGATCAAAGTCCCTTCATCAGGCTCTGGGAAAAGTATAGATGTCACAAGATGATAAAAAGTCCCCATAGGTAGGAAATAAACTTCATTTTTGCACACAGGGACTTTGACAAAAGGACTTTGATCCCAAAAGCTTGCAGAAAAGGACAGTTTCCTTGTGATTTCCCACTTGGTCTAATAAAAGAGATCATTTTGGAACCAAGAGTTCTAGTTTTCTGTATGTCTTTGTCTCAGACCAACACAGCTACCAAGTACATCCCTGAAACATAGTTTACATGTGCACTGGTATTAGGGTGCAGGAAATTAACTCTGCCATAGGACAGTACTATCCTATGGCAGAGTAATTTACTTTGGTGAAACGTGTAGATGGTGATGGGCTGACCTGGTGCAGGAGAGTGATTAAACTGCGGGGGTTACCTTCCACCTAGCCCTGCGCTTTAGCACCCTCGTGCTGCAGCCAGCCCTCTGCCATCTGATGTTGCCCCCCAGAGCCTGGGGATGACCCCTCCATGCCCTGTCCAACTTGGGACTGCTCTGCCCTGTCTCAAAGTGCTGTGGTCCTAGGCACATGTGCAGAAGCTGTGCCCACAAGCAATTTTCTCCAGCTTGAAGTGCACTGGAGTTTATCACATTATATTAATTGCACGTGTAGATGCACCCAGTTAGTAGCAGCCTAGGAGTCTGTGGCAATCTTTGAAATTTTCTCTGGTGATGAGGAGCTGATGGATCTGTTAAAGTCTCTAGGTGAGAACCTCTATTTCTCTATACCCTAAAGATGAGCGTACCCTGCATTTTTCTCACATAGCTTTGCAAAGGCTTCTAGGTAGGCAGTTCTTTTAGGAACACAAATCAGTGATCCACAGATGGAACAACCTGCCAGAGAGTGCTTTGACTTATTCTTACCAATCAGTGGCATGTTTATATCTCTAGTTTATTATGTTAAGTTCTCCTGTAAGGTTATTGGAATGACCTTATTTACATACATTTCTAAACTTATTCCAAAGCTTTTGTCTCAATAATATCTTATGACAGTGAATTCATTGGGTTAATACAATATTAACCCAATGAATTCCCAGCATTTAAAAAAGAAACATTGTCTTTAATCAGTTTTAAATCCATTGCTCTTTTAGTTTCATAAGCTGACTCTTGGTTCACATGTTAGGATAAATAAGAGGATTTGATTTCGTTTCTTCACTATTTTGTATACCAATATAATACCTCATGATTTTTCTCTCTAAATTAGATAGTGTCAACCTTTTTTCAATACCTTTTCTGGTCATTACTTTCACTGTCAATCTCTTGATGTATCTGTGCTTCCTATTAAAAGTTGATCCATGTGTGGGAAAGCATATGGAGAAAAATGTTTTATATTCATACATTTATGTTATACACTTTAACTATGAAGTTATCTGGATTATAGATCCTATAATGATTTTATTGTCCAAAATCTCTTCTTTGGTAGGTGATAAACCTTTTGTAATAGACCTTTTGCTCCTGGTTATGTGTCCTTCATATAGCTACATGTCCAACTCTAGGAGACCGTCTTTGCACATTCATTGTGAAAAGGTATTTTTGAAGGTTATTAACCATATACAATGGCCTTTAGGCAATCAACCCAACTTTCCGGTTTTGTTTTAAGATATGCGGCATTATAGTAGTAGTTCTTTCTGTATCTTATTTAACTGTGAAACAGTTAACTCAGAATCAGAGGAACGGTATGAAGTCTTTGACATTCTAATGCAAATTGGCTATTATTATTAGTCTCAAGATTCTTCCATGTCCAATATGCACAACTGTGAAATGTTCTGCTTATCTCCTAGTAGGACCTTAAGACTTTAGGTCTGATATTTCTGCAAGATAGTATTTTCAGAGCAGTGATTTGTAGGTCTGTGTTAACCTCTTATCAGTACTTTTTAATGGTGTGATAAACAAGCACCTTTCCTGGCCTAAATTACTGGCTTTTGTCATGTGTGCTTGGGCTAATAAGCAAAAAAAAGTTACTTTCAGTCTAACTGCTGTGAGGCCAAAGTGATGTTAAGTCTGTTCAGTAATATTCTCTTTCTGAAAACTGTATTGCATTTTGCAAATAAGTTTACACATCTAAATAGTAGAATTGGATAATTTGAAGATGTGATACCATACACTGTGTCCTAATAACAGATCCTGAGGAAATGCTGCATATGACACATTTAAATGCTTTGTTCCTACCTATCTAATCTAGATCTAATTAACTATATATAGCATGCCTTTGTAAGTAGCATGTTGTTAGAGGCTGATAATTATTTTTGATACAATAATTGCATGAAACAGAAGTTTTCATGTATTTTAAGTAACATCTTTTTAGAAAATTAAATTCTAAAATAAAAATATCTCAAAAAAATTTCAGCCTATATATCAGCTACTTTACAGGGTAATTTTTCTGTGGTATTCCTGAATCCGTTCCAGAGAATTTACTTTTCTGCCTTTAGATGGAGAAGGGAAGACTTTGTTTATTGGCATTACAAACTGCACTGATAAACATAAAATCTGTATGTGCAATATGTATGAGGTTGTCTGTTTAAGTACAAATAGGAAATAAATGCTAATTCAAAATATTTATATTTGTAATAGAAATATTTCACGCTTCTTTACTTTAGAGCTGTCTGTATGCATCAACTCTTAAAAATCCATTAATTATTATTTTTGTTCATTTGTCTTTCCATCCTGTAGGCACGCCGAAAGGAGGTTTTTATTCAGGAACGATATGGGAGGTTTAATCTCAGTGACCCATTTCTGGCCCTGCAGAGAGATTTTGAGGCAGGTGCTGGCGATAAAGAAAAGAAACCCATCTGTACCAACCCCCTCTCCATTTTAGAAGCTGTCATGGCTCACTGCAGAAAAATGCGAGAGAGAATGTCAGCTCAGTTGGCTGCTGCTGAAAACAGACAAAAGAAGGTATCATAGCTACTGCTTGTAGTCACTCACTCAATTTGTTTATCCATTTACTTTCTTATTGTGATCTTTATCTAATTTATTTGTCATCACAAATATAAAGATCAGATCAGCCTATGTTTGGCGCACACACCAAGATGCTGATTGCTGATGATATGTTATGTTCAGACTGGTCATGTTCCATGAATTAAGCACTACTTATACATGAAATAAGATTAACTCTAATGAGCCCTTGTATGCAGGCACTTCCAACTCTTGGGTTAAGAGCAAACATTTGCTCATCAGATATTTTTCAGCTCTGTTTTAGCCTAAGGCGGCTGCCTTTATACACATTTTTGCTTTACTAAATATTTTAAAGCACAAAAATCTCTTAGTCATATATGACATGAGGTTGGAATAAGCCATAAACAAAATGTCGCTATCTGAAAATTGATAATTTTTTCAATTCTAAGTTTAAAATACTGAATCTTTAAAATATTACCAATAAAGAGAGACCTATTTGAATCAACATTATGAAAAAGGATTATTGTCATACCAAAAACAGAGTTTTGTAAAGCATTTTAAATTAATTTCAAGTTTATTTTTCTTTCAACTGGATTTCATAAATTTGTTTTTGGGTCCTTCCTTAAGTTTCTTTTTTTATGAAAATGACAGATAACAAATCTAGAAGATCTTTTTATTAAATCATTGCATGAGTAATACTTGCTTTTGAAAAGTTGTAGATTAGCCTTAGCACTTGAAGTAAAAATAATCTAGAGTTCAAATACTCTTTGTGCAAAACTTTGAAAGAGTGCAGTCAGGTGTATGTTAGAAACTGTTGGAGATGTCAGTTAGGGATGGAAAGTGTGTTTCATTTTGTTTTGAGTTTGACTTGTACTGGCAACAAGCCTAGTATGGAGACCAGTTATGTTGACATAAATGTATAGTTTTATTTTAAGTAATCATAAGCTATACCACTGAAAGCACTGGGTCTGCATTATGTTTGTTAGTATGTCCATGTCAGTATAGCTATTCCAGCAAATTTCTCTAGTATAGGCATGGGAATACTCTACTTTCTGCTTTTCTGTTTGGTTCTGAAAATTCCTTCTGTACTGGAGTGGTAAACAGCCCAAACGTGTTATCCAGACAAGTGCTTAATTCTAGATAATACATACTTATAATAGGCCTTAACATGTGCAGTAGCACCTTTTACTTAATGCTAGCAACATTTCCAGTCTAGGGTGACATTTGTTGGACTGATTTGTTTTCCATGCATCTTATTTGTCCAAATAGAAGATGACCCTGAATTTAAGATGACCCCCCAGTAATTAGATTCTATACACAGAAAATTTATAAATGCATTATATGTTCCACGTAGAGAATCTAATTGTTGGAGGATTTAAATTCATCCCCCTGCCACTACTATAGACAAGGGGAGGCAGTAATGGGTCAAGCAGTGGGGGGGAAGACTGGGAGTGTAGTAGAGGGCATGTGCTAGGGTGGGCAGTGCAGGAGGAAGTAGGGGACAGGCAAGGTGGAGGCAGTGGGATAGGCAGGCAGCTTGCTCCCTGCCACCTGTCTTTCCTACTTACTCCCACTTATGCCTGTGCCCCACAGCCTCAGGCCCCTATTCCCCCTTCCCCCCATCATCTTCCTCTTCCCCCTTCCACGCAGCTTCTGCATCTCCATCCCCTCTTCTCCCTGTCTCCTGAAGTTTCTCTCCCCTGACTGCCGTACCTTTACTCCAGCAGTCTCTCTCCCTGCTGAAGCCTGGGGGCACTGAACATAGCTCCAGCCTGACCCCATAGTAGAAGTACAGAGCCAACACCACGGCTACAGGGCTGGGCTGGAGCCATGCTCTGTGCTCCAGGCTGCAGCAAGGACAGCCTGCTGGCACAGAGCAAAGGTAAGAGGGAATGCAGTGGGGATGGGGAAAGGGGAGAGATGGGGAGAAGTGGAATGGGTGGGAGAGACAGTGGGGGCTTGAGGCTGCAGGTGAGGAGTGGGAGGTGGGGTGCAGAACTAGCACGGGGCAGGCAGGACCTGTGACTCCAGCCCCAACCCGAGGTTGGGACCGGAGCCACAGCAGCTGCCTGCCCTCCCCCACATTGTATTTGATTGTAAGATAAGGGGCTTCCCCTCCCCTTATGTTAACTCTGGGGGAGTTGGGAGGGGGTGGGGAACAGACCTCACTTTTTAATCAAGTCAATATGATATTCTCCAAGCCAAAGATACATTTTGTTTTCAGAAAGCTTCAGCTAGGAGTTTGGCTATTTTTAATATGAAATATGTGGAAAAATTACCATTATAAATATAATTTTGCCATCTTTTGAACTGCTTGAGCTACCCAAGTGTTTTGGGATAGAAAGCTAAAACTCAAGAGACATGATTTCCATAGTGCAGATGGAGTTTCTTGTCACCTTTCATACTTACTGGAGAACAGTGGAGATCTGTCTGATGAAGATAATCAGACTGTTCTAATTAAAATGAAAACTGTTTTCCCATAGTACTGGTATGTAGTGGTGGATATTTTGACTTCTTTAAATTACCTATCGGGATGACTTCTATTTAAAAGGTCATGAAGAAGGATTTATTTAACATTTAAATAACCATCCATTAGAACTTTGTTAAAATATGATCCCTTCTAGACGTTTTGGACTCTATACTATTTAATTAAATCCTGCTGTCTGAATAGTGGGTCTTTTTCTAAGTCATTGAGGTCTGTGCCACATAACCAAGATGTAATACAGTATTTTGTGGTGCAGTGTCATCTAAAACATGTATATAATTCACAAAATTTCTACTGGAGGTTTGGTAAAATACATTTGAAAAAAAATCTTCTCTCCAAATCCCT
This sequence comes from Gavialis gangeticus, assembly GCF_001723915.1. Classification (NCBI taxonomy): domain Eukaryota; kingdom Metazoa; phylum Chordata; order Crocodylia; family Gavialidae; genus Gavialis; species Gavialis gangeticus. Next base: position 287,930 of record NW_017729022.1, read on the forward strand.
CCATCTCAAAAGATTTGAGCCGTTTTGCAGACCAGACTCCTTTTTAACTGTTACCACCATATGGTTGACTATTTTGGTTTATTGCATCCAGTGGGACTATTCATATAACAATTCACCAGTGTCAGTGAGCAGTCTGTATGTGTCCTGAAGTAATTAAACATGCATTTCAAAGTGTTTGTAATTTCAGGTATAGCTTTAGAATTCTCACATATTGTAAAATAATAAAATATTTTACTGTAGGCATTTCAGTTTGGAAGTAAAGGATATAGTATTTTTACTTTTCAGAAGGAAATGTAAGTGTTTTAATAAATCATAATTTTAGGAAAAAATACTTCAATCTTAATTTATCTGACAGTTTGACTTAGAGGTGTCTGAATTGTATGAAGCTCCTTTTTAAATAGGCATTTAACTTATACACTGAAATTTAATAAAATGTGGCTTTCCTAATGTGTATATAAAGTACTACCCTGGAAATCGTCAGTGTAGTCCCTGTTTTTATTTAGTGTTAAGAAAGAAGAATGTTTAGATGAAGAGTGTTTGAAAACCAACTTGCTGAAGTTAAACAGGAAATTTTCCTGGGTCAGTGCCATCACTTTCTGGAGAACCTATCCTTTCATATATACTTTGCAAAAAGTCATCAGTTAAATGGTAAAACTACAGCCTAGACAGAGCAGTTTCTCAGGCCTTCTAAGCTCATGGCAATATGTGGCAATGCTTAAGAAATACTCTCTTCTCAACGCTCCATTACCCAAAAAATGTCCATCAGCCATGTGTTTCCCCTCACAATCAGTTCCTTCTCAATCTTTCAAATCCATCTGTGGGAGAGTTAATGAAATTATTTTGGGATACACCATTGACTTGATTAACTAATCATTAGGTACATATTCCTCTTCCCCCTCAGTTTCCTTTTATAAGCAGGTAGAACCAATTGTTGGCACTGGGATTATGACCTTATTCCAGGCAGACCCAAGCTCTCAGACCTGCCACAACTTCTTCCATTCAATAATAAGCAAATTTTATCGATAGACAGTGATAGCAGATAAGAGTAATGCAGGCAAGGTAAGCAAAATTCTGCTTTTCCCCTCTTCTTTCCCCCTTCTGAATTTATATCTGCCATTCCTAAGGCTGTTGCAGAGGGAAGGATACATCTGGCCAATATGCAAGCTTCACCCTGTGGTTCATCCTTGAATGTCAGATGCCTGGAGGTCAAGGTCCATGGCCCAACTCCAACCCTAACCCCGAGTGGGGTGGGTGAGACAGGCGTGGTGGTGTGCCCTCTGTTCATGGTGGCCTCAGAATCTGCCCCGTCAGGGACATTTTGGTACTCTGAAAATCCCTCCTTCTATATCTTTTCCCTCTTCTGATGACTCTTCATTTCCAGATACCATTGATTTGGTGTCCCTATGGTAGTCATACTATCCACATTCTGTCAGCATATTTCTTTGTTTCAACAAACCCATCATATGTACACATCTTAATTTGGTCATTTACTGGTGTCTTAATTTGGTTGTGCTTCAGCCTCCTAATTTGGTCCATCCACTAAAACTGGAAATCTCCAGGGGCTCTGCAGCTGGTCACTGTGACCTGGCCAATGTGGCAAGCCTATTTTGTGTTATGGATTTTCAGGGAACCGTGTGCAAATTCCCAGTCTGTTTATGCCCACTTGTACATTGGCCTCAGAAAAGGTGTCTGCCTTGAAGGAAACTTTGTCACAAACAGGCTTTTAGAAACCAGTTAGCCCCTGCCATTCCCCTGGACCATTGTTCTGATGCATGTCTACTTCACCTATAAGCCAATTCCTAAAAGCAAATCTCTAAATATCAGGTTTTTTAGCCATCATCTACTCCTTTGTTTTTTTGAGCTGATATTTTCACAGGGAACAGGATTGGGGAGTGGCCTTTTGCTTCCAGTGAAACTGCAAATTGTCCTGTATGGGAACCGAAGACCAACTCTATTAACAAGGAGGGTATCCCTCCACTTATTCATATTCTTCCCTTTAAGTTGAAAGAGATGATACAATTTTTCACAATATGTAAAAATATATTTTTGCAATAAAGAAATGGAAGATGTTTATCTTTGGCTTTTAAAGAGTTGGAGACCCTTTAGCCAAAACAATCTTTTAGAAGCAAATAATTTTGAAATGTGGTTGAGAGCATTCTTTTGCTAACACTAACTTAATGTGTCAGATATAGCTACTGCTACTTGATAATTCAATGTAATTAGATCATGACACCTGAAACCAAACTTTCGTCTTACTTTATTTACATACATTTTGCCAAGTCATTACAGTGAACATGCTTCATTTCAGCAATCTGAGTTACAGTATTAGAATAAAACTTATATCTGATAGGATTGAATGGTTCTTGGTATTACTATGACTTGAACATTGGGAGCAATGCCACAATCTTTTATCTTTGGTTTACAGTATTCACAAGTCAATTATAGTATAGAATAGTAGTATTTATTATTAAAGAGTTGTTGTTCACCTTTTCTCTTGAATACTACTTTGCTATGGAGGGCTTGGTTCTGCATTCAGGAGTGTCTCTTGAAATGTTCTGAATATCAGAGTGACACATTGACTTCACCAGAGTTGAGGGGACCTGGCACATTACTGGGTGAAGCCCAACATGAGGATCAGTAATAGTCATGTATCTGATTTATTTTTAATTTGAATAATAAAAGTGGAGTTGAAAGAAAAAAAAAAAAAAAAAAGAGGCCTGGGGGCTCTGGTCAAACCCTTCTTCTTTCTAAAATACCTGAGGGCTCCATAATGGAATCAGTGGGACATCCAAAGTCAGAGGATGAGATTCTTCTTTGCATTCAGGTGGAAGGGAAAAGGATGGGAACTGAGGTAGTCTTCAGTCAGAACTAGAAGTTATTACATATTACCTTTTCTCTGGAAGCTGAGGGAAGAAGAACAGGATAGATCTGTCTGAATAGAACTTGCATAAATACTTTTCCCCCTTAGCACCCACTCTCTGATCCTGTGAGAAACTGGATATTAAGATAGATTTTTACCTGTGGTCAGACTCAGTATAGACATCTCTTATGTTCTTTGAGCTGGGTCTCTGAGAGTCCCTTCACACACTCAGGCCATTTTATCCAGCATAAAGCAGGAAGAGAACGAGTGCAGATCAGAATCATGCCAAAAGGAACTTAACTATAGGGTGAACAGAAACTGAGATTTTTAAAGTTAACAAAGGGCAAATTGAGCATGATTTAGTCCTTTGTAATCATGGAAAGAGAGAATGTTTTAGTGTTACAATATGAGGTGGAGGAGAAGGGAAGATAGAAAATAATCTATTATTGTTGTCAAGCTTAGGAGCAAATGGGACAAAGGACTGCCCCCTTCCCAAAAAACTCAACAAACTGGGGACTGAGACAAAAGACAATGATATAGAACAGGGGTAGGCAAAATATGGCCTGCGGGCCAGATTCAGCTTGCCAAGCTATTCTATTCAGCCTGCATGGCCCCTAAAAAAATGTAAAATTGATTATTATTTATCTGTCTAAGCTGACAAGGCTCCAGTAGCGGTAGGACCCAGGGGCAGCAGCAGCAAGGCCCAACCAGCTCCACCTCACCTTCCCCCAGCCCCCTCCACTCCAACTCTCAACTGGAAGCCTCTGCCTAGCAGAGGCTTCTGGCCTCGCGACCGAGGGGCTGTTCCCCACTTCCCTCCACCTGAAGGTGCAGTCAGATAAGAAAAGGGGGAGGAGAGAATCACTGGTGATGGCCCCAGTCTGCGGGGGCCCGGCTGGCTTTTGCTGTGTTCTGCAGTCCTAGCCATGCAGCTGGGAACCGCGCACTGCTGAAGCGACAGGCAGGTGGGCAGGGGAGATGGGAGAAGCGGCGGCAGCAGCAGGAAGGTGGGGATATGTTGGTGGCAGCAGCAGGAGGCAAGGGTGAGGAGTAGCAGCAAGTGGGAGGGCAGGAACGCAGCGACAGGTGGGCTGGAACATGGGGCAGGAGTGCGGGATCTGCGCTGGTAAGGGCCCAGGGTGGGAGCGGTAGGAGTGCAGAGCCTGAGGTGGCAGGGGCTCTAAGGAGCCAAGCCAGTTCTGCCCTTCTGCCTGCTGGGGCAGCAGGAGCCGGTGCAGCTCCCACAATTCTCGCCTGGCTCCATATGGTGCTGGCCAGACCAGGCTGGCTCCAGCACCATGCAATTCCCAACTGTATGTTACAGTAGATGTTTGATTTTTAGAATACATTTTTTTTTCTGGTTTCAAGATAGCAACCCCCTTGCCAAAAGAACTTCTGGGGGCCAGGTGAGGGACTTCTGGTGGCAAAGGTCAGAGGTTAGGGGGTGGGTCTTCTGGTCCCAAGATGGCAACCAGGGGGTGGGGCACCTGTCAAGGTGCAGGGCTATCCATGCGGCCCTCAACAGCTTGCCAAAATGTATTAAGTGGCCCTCCAGCCAAAAGAATTGCCCACCACTGGTATAGACCCACAGGGGATTACAAAAGGACCAGATGAAAATATTGGTCAGCATGACAGATTGTGGTATCAGTACTTCAACTTTTCAGTAAATGTACTTTTTTCAAGATTATTTTTTCGAGGGAGCGGTGGGGGAAGAGCATCATGGCTAATAAGTATATAGAAGTAAAAGTTGAAGAAAAAATATGAAGTGACATTCCATGTATAACTGGGGAGCATTTCCCAAGCTTGAGGGGCAGTATGCATAAAAGAGGAGAAAGCAACAACAAAAAACCCCCACTTGCTTTAGATTTTAACAGGTGGGTGATGAAGGCTGATATCCCAGGCCAATTTTATGCAGAAGTCAAACCTTCATGATACTGAAGGAGAGAGAATTGGTAATCTGAAGGTAGATTGTTAACTGTACTGAAATTTTCTTTAAATTCTTCACCTTAATGTAAAAACTGCCATAAGTTATACCAACATAAATGCATTGTGTGTCCATCCTCTAAGCCAGTAATTCTCAACTAGGGTGTCTTGACATCCTTTCAAGGGTGCTGCACAGTGTTAGAACTGTTAGGCATACAAATATGATTCACAAGATAAACCCGTAGATTTCAAATAGGAATCCATAGTGTTAAAAACATTCTGACCTGTTATGGTCTTCACTGAGTTCTTTGCAACAGAAAAATTACTCTGATAGTTTTTCCATAGTCAAAAAAGCAAGTGAAAACTAAGTTGGCATTTTTCAAGAGGTGCCTTGAGTCTAATAACAGGTGCCACAAGTCAGATGAGGGGTGCCTTGAAAATAAGAAGTTAAGAACCACTGCCATAAACTTTTTACTCTGAGATAACACATTGTTACGTCCAAGAGTGGAAAATAATGGGAGAAAGGGGTAGGAACAGAACATATGCCATCTCATCTTTTGCTTTCCCGTTCAAAGAGGTTACCCCTAGAAGAGACAGTGCTTAACAAGTTAGAGCAATGGCCCTCAACCTTTTGGCTCCCATTTTCTTATTTCATGAGAGAATGAGCAAGACCGTAAAGAGTGGTTTAAATAGTCCCATCGCATTACTCCCACAAGAACATACCCTGTCTTTATACAGGGTTTGACACCACCTGCGCCCGACGACTACCTCTCTCCTTAGAATGACTCACAGTCTAGTAACGGCATCTTGTTGTTTGTGATGGTATACTTCAAGTAAGTAGGGCTCTCAGCCAGAATATTTCTTTATTAATCTTCAAGAAAGGGAGGAAAGTGGATCCGGCTAACTATAGGCCCATCAGCCTGACTTCTATCCCCGGAAAGATCTTAGAAATGTTTATTAAAGAGGCTATCCTTAATGGACTGGCCGATGCCAACATCCTAAGGGATAGCCATCACGGGTTTGTTGCGGGTAGGTCTTGCTTGACCAATCTCATTTCTTTCTACGACCAGGTGACCTATCACCTGGACAAGGGAGAAGAGATTGATGTCATATATCTTGACTTCAGAAAAGCCTTCAATCTGGTATCCCATGATCACCTCTTGGTGAAACTGGCCAGTTGTGGCCTTGGGTCCACCACGATCCACTGGCTGGAAAATTGGCTCCATGGTCAGACCCAGAGGGTAGTAATTGGTGGAAGTAACTCATCATGGTGTCCTGTGACCAGTGGGGTCCCCCAAGGTTCTGTCCTTGGACACATATTGTTCAACATCTTCATCAATGATTGGACATTGGAGTCAGAAGCGTACTGGCCAAGTTCACCGATGACACCAAACTTTGGGGCAAAGCATCCACGCCAGAAGACAGGCGGGTGATCCAGCTGACCTGGACAGGCTCAGCAAATGGGTGGATGAGAACCTGATGGTGTTTAACACCGAAAAATGCAAGGTTCTCCACCTTGGGGAAGAAAAACGTGCAGCAACCTTATAGGCTCGGCAGTGCTACACTGGCTAGCACTACGGAAGAAAGAAACTTGG
>NW_017729022.1:299307-303505 GCF_001723915.1 Gavialis gangeticus
GGGGCTGGACTTGATGATCTTCTGAGGTCCCTTCCAGCCCTAATGTCTATGAAATCTTAAAAAAAAAAAAAAAGTTCAAGATCTCACTACCTGCATATCTGTCTGCATGCTGGCATCTTTAGTTCTTAAATATGTCTTGTTTTAAATATGGGGGGGAGGGAGAGGGTTTGGATTAGTGACCATCAGCACAATTCCCAGACCATTGGTCTGAAGAAGCATATGAATGTTACCTAACCATCAAAATAAGTGTTTATTTGGAAGAGGAGAGTCTTCTAAAATGTACTTCTGGTAGGGGTACAAGTTGTAATTTTTATCTAATTATTTAGAATCACAGAAAGTTAGGGTTGGAAGGGACCTTAGGAGGTCATATAGTCCAATCCCCTGCTTAAAGCAGGACCATCCCCTATTAGATCATCCCAGCCAATGCTTTGTCTAGCCTGGTCTTAAAAATCTCCAAGGATGGAAAGACCACAGACTCTCTGGGTAACCTGCTCCAGTGTTTTACTCCCCTTCTAGTGAGAAAATTCTTCCTAATATATATCCTAAACTTCCCTTACTGCAGCTTGAGACTGTTGCTCCTTGTTCTGTCATCTAGCACTGTGAAGAAAAGTCTAGCTCCATCCTCTTTCAAACCTCCCTTCAGGTAGTTGAAGGCTGCTATTAAATCCCTTCTCAGTCTTCACTTCTCTAGACTAAATCAGCCCAGTTCCCTCAGCCTCTCTTCAAAAGTCATGTGCCTTCGCATCCCTTGCTAGCTGCATCTCCAATTGCACTTTGGCTGACTTGACTTCATCCCAGCATGCCCAAGCAATACCCTGATACTCCTCCCTAGTCATTTGTCCATGTTTTTCCTTTTTATAAGCTCCCTTTTTGTGATTTCATTTACTGAAGAGTTCCCTGCTAAGCCAAGCTGGTCTGCTGTCATACTTGCTAGTCTTCCTGTACGTTGGGATGGTCTGTTCCTGTACGCTCAGTAAGGCTTCTTTAAAGTATAGCCATCTGTCCTGGACTCTTCTCTCCCTCTGACTGGCCTCTCGGGGGATCCTGCCCATGAGTTCCTTGAGCAAGTTGAAGTCTGCTTTTCTGAAGTTCAGGGTCCTTACTCTGCTACTCTCCATCCTTCCTTTCCTCATAATTCTGAAGTCAGTCATCTCATGGTCGCTGCTGCCCAAGTTGCCATCTATGAGTACATTCCCTACCGATTCTTCCCTGTTTGTGAGCAGAAGGTCAAGGAGAAGTGGGTCAAGAAGAGCATGGCCCCTATGAATAAGCATCTTCCTGACACAACTAGCGCATAAAAACATTTTGATTAATCGTCATTTATTGTTTTGTCCACAACTTTTTTTCAGGTTTTATGACTGTATATGTAGAGGGTGATATTTAAAGAACAAGACAGAACTTAATTGTTGTTACAGATCAATTACTAGTTTAACATTTTTACTACTACTGGAAAAATATTTACAGGTTACTGAAAGCTCAGTGCTTACAAACCTGAAGATTTCTGTTGCAGGGGGATGGCACAATATGGCCCTGAAGTGGAAAAGGGGTGCCCCGGGACCTGAAATAAGACGGGGGAGAGAGAGAAGGGAAGAAAGAAAACAACGAGTGCCTTACGTGCAGCTGACGACGTGGGAACGGCAGAAGCGGCGGCAGGACCCATGCGGCTGATTAGCCACGTCTTTTTAAAACTGCGGCCAGCTGCAATCAATAATGATCGGAGTAGGCGCAGGACGATAAAGAACGCCCTGAGGGAAGAAGCAGGGGAAGAGAGCTGGAGACCAGCCGGGAGGGGAGCCAAGCCTGGCTCCTTGTCCAGAGGCGAAGGAGAAGCCAGCAGCTGTCTGCAAGGCTGGAACACATCCCCCAGCTGCGGGATGGAAAGTGCCAAGGGAAAAGCGGCGGATGCCCAGGTTTGTGGTGGCAGAGCCGGGCACAAGGGTCCGGGGATAGAATCCGGGACTGAGAGACGCCCTGAAGGGGGGGGATGGAGGAAGACCCGGCAAGTCAGGAAGGAGCAGCACGGGGCAGGAGGTCACCCCAGAGCCCATCCCGGCAGGGAACCATTACTCAAGCAACGGGAGGGACTGCAGAGTCCTGGATTCAGCCAGGTGGGACCACTCGGCGAGGGACCGAGCGAAGAGGGGAACCAGAGTGCCAAGGAGCAGTCCTGAGTGATTGTTAAGAAAACACAGCACCCAGCCAGAGGGGTGCTGCAGGGGAACTTAAGCAAGGAGAGGTTTCTCTCTGGACAAGGAGTCCAGACTTTGATTTTGTAAGCCTGAGAGACTTGTGGGCATTGTTTTTCTTCTTTTGGGAGTTTTGGGCACAGTAGCCTACGGCCGGAAGGTGCAGGAGGGGAACCTCAGAAAGATTCCTGACCCACAGAGTCTAGAGTCAAGCCAAACTGACGGAGTCACCACCCAGTATCTCTTGGTACCGCAAGGTGAGGGACGGGCCCCGGGAATCGTAAGCACCTCGGCTTGGCTGGGTCTTAGGTCAAGGTGTAGGGGAGGGCGGAGCCTTGCAGAAGATCAGCGCCGCTGAGAGTCCCAACCCCGGATAAGGTGAAGTAGTCGGCCTCTCCACTGAACGTTCCAGCAAAGTTATGGCAGGAAAGATAGGGGCGGAGATTACCATTAAGATCACGTCCGGAATAGACCATTCCCGGGACGAAGCGGCCAGCAGGCCCATCAGCCAGAGGCCAAGCAGCGTGAGACCTCATGTTCGAGGCCCACCGGTTGCACTTTCATTTTGACTTATGTAGGAAATTTGTTTTTTTGTTTCATAGGTTTATAGTAATGTAGGACTGAAAGGGACCTCACAAGGTTATCTAATCCAGCCCTGTGCTCAAGGCAGGAGCATCCCTGACTACACCATCCTAGCCAAGTATCTGTCTAATCTGCTCTTTCAAGTATGTGAACTTACAAGGATGTGGACTTCCACAATTTCTCTATGTCATTGGTGCTCAACCTCTTGGCCCTGTAGGCCAGACGAGTGGCATGAGGCCTGTCTCCTGGCAAGATCAGACACTACAGGCAGCTACTGTCCCCTTCTGCCCACCGTGTGCCACAGTTGGGTCTCAGGGGCCCAGCACCACCCCCCAGCCAGGATTGGGTTTTAGGGGCTTGGCACCATCTTCTCCTACCCCATGTACAGGGATTGAGGCCTGGAGGCCTGACACGACCCCCTTCCATCAGGATTCATTCCTGGGTCCTCAGTGCTGCCCCCTTCCTGCATCAAGATTGGCTTCTTGGGGCCTGATGCCTCACACCCTGTGAACCAGGATTGGGTCCTGGGAACCTAGCACCACCCACTACTACCAGAATTGGGTTGTGGGGCCTGGTGCCATCAGTGCCTACCCACCCATGCACCAGGATTGGGTTCGGGGGCCCAACACCACCCCTTCCCATCCCCCGCATGCCAGGATTGGCTTCTGGGGGCCCAGTCCTGCCACCACCCAGCTATGCGCACTAGGATCAGTTGCTTGATCCAGCATGCAGGGCCCAAGGCTTCTCATGGATCTGGAGATTTGGCATCAGAGGAGCAGTGCCACCACTCCCCTGCTACCAAATTTCCAGACCCATGGGGAGTCCTGCAGGCCGAAAGACATGGGCCCCACAGGTTCAAGGTCTTGTATGCGTGCTCAACATAGCCTTTTCCAATGGTTGATCATCCTCCTCGTCAGAGAGTTTATCCTAATCTCCAACCTAAATTTCCACTGTTGCAGCTTGAGGCCATTGCTTCTAGTCCTGTCCCCTATGGTCACAGAAGAAAAAGGCCCATCTTTATCCTTTCTGTAATCATCCTTCATAGTAGCTAGGGTCAGGAGGGACCTGAACAGATCATCTAGCCTGACCCCTTACCACAGGCAGGAATGAATGCTGGGTTCACAAGACCCCAGACAGGTGATCATCCAACCTCCGCTTGAATTTGCTCAAGGTAGGGGCAAGGACCACTTTCCTGGGAAGTTGGTTCCAGATTTTGGCTACCCTAACTGTAAAAAATTGCCTTCTGATCTCTAACCTAAACCTACTCTCCATCAGCTTATTACCATTGTTCCTTGTCACCCCAGGTGGTGCTGGGGAGAAAAAGGCTCTACCTATTTGCTGTTGATCTCCCTTGATGAGTTTGTAGGCAGCCACCAGGTCCCCCTTCAGCCTTCTCTTGCTGAGGCTGAACAGGTTCAGGTCCCTTAGTC
>NW_017729022.1:303802-314857 GCF_001723915.1 Gavialis gangeticus
CAACTGTGTAGGCATCAATGCCACAGTCGCGTAATTTATTGATGAGGATGGGGTGAGAGACAGTGTCAAAGGCCTTCTTAAAGTCTAGAAAGACTATGTCCATGGCGACACCATCATCCAAGGATTTAGTCACCTGGTCATAAAAGGCAACCAGGTTGGTCAGGCAGGACCTGCCTTTGATGAACCCATGCTGATTGCCCCTTAGCATGATCTCTCCTGCTGGCCCCTCACAGATGTGCTCCTTGATGATTCGCTTCAAGATCTTCCCGAGCACTGAGGTGAGGCTTATGGGCCTATAGTTATCTGGGTCCTCCCTTTCTTGAAAATTGGGACCGCATTAGCCAGTTTCCAATCCCCTGGCACCTGGCCGGATAACCATGAATGCTCATACAGCTGGGCCAAAGGCTCTGTGATGACCCCTGCCAGCTCCCTCAACACTCTGGGGTGGAGGGCATCTGGACCTGCAGAGTTAAATGTCTAGCCCTTCCAGAAGATCCCTAACTACATCTGTGCTGAGTGAAGGCCTGACAGAGCTATCCCCAAGATTGTCCCTACCTCTGGTAGGTGAGATGTTCAAGAAAACAGAGGCAAAGAAACTGTTAAAAATATCAGCTTTCTTGTCTGGCATAGCCACAAGATTACCGTTTGCGTCTTACAGGGAACCTACATTGCTTGGTGCTCTCTTCTTGCTCTCAATGTACTTGAAAAAGGACTTTTTGTTGTCTTTAATCCTGGACGCTAGCCTGAGTTCCATCTCTGCCTTGGCCTTCGTAATAGCCCTCCTACACTCGTGGGCTGAGGAAGAGTACTCCTCCTTGGTGATAGCTCCTGCCTTCCACCGGTTGTACGCTTCCCTTTTAGTCCTCAGGCATTGCTGAATGCCCTTGCTGAGCCAAGGGGGTTTCTAAGCACTCTTACCCCCCCTTGCTTCTCTCAGGGACTGTTATCCTTTGGGCCTGGAGGATTGCCTGCTTAAGGTACGACCATCCCTCGTGGACTCCCATCTCCTCTACCTTCTGGTTGTTATAAAGTTTGTTTTGTTGTGCACAGTAGTAATCCTGGGGGCAATTAAGAGAAAGATAACTGAGTTTTGCCTCAGTTTCCCCTATCAAGGGGGTATGCAGAAGCTAAACTTCAGACTTAAAGTTTTTGCAGTGATAGGGCCATTATAATGATTTTACAGCAACATCCATAGTCATGCAACCCATACTATATAATTGTCCCGATCCAGTTTGTCCTTCATTAAAAGCAGCATTCAGTGGCAACATAAAAAGAAAACCGTAACTGGAAAAGATGCCAGAGGGGTTGAAGAGTGAGGCTGAATCAGGGATGGGTAAAATATGGCCTGCCAATTGATTGTATCTGGCCCACAGATAAGTTTTGGAAGACAGCCCTGGGAAGCTGCTAGCAGCGAGGTAGAGATTCCGTGTGGCTGTGCAATGTCTCCAGTCAAACACCCTGCCATCCCATCTCACCCCATCCTGGCCAATCCCTGCTTGGAGTCTTTGCATCTGCAACTTTAACCCACGTGCAGCCATAGGGAGCCAGAACTGGGCATGGGGGAGTTGCTATGATACACACCATCTGAGCGTCTGGTGCTGGAGCATGTATCCCGCTTGCCAGAGGTGTTGGGCACTGAGTTGTAGTGGCTGTCGGGGTGCTTTGGGCAAGAGGTGGTGGGAAGGCTGGTGCAGCAGGTGGTACAGCTGCTGGAGGCACTAGTGGGCCCACCAGAGCCTGAACCCAACCCAGAGCCCCAGCCCAGCAGCTGCTTAGACCTGGGCGGAGCACTGCTGCAGGTGGCACAGAGCCTGTGTGGGGAGCAGGGAAGTGAGAGGGTTTGAGGGTTCCCAGGGAATCAATTAGATACAGGGCAACTCGTGCACCCTCCAGCTGCCCTGTGCCTCCCCCCAACCTCCCCACAGAACCTACCTAGCTGGGTGATGGGGTCAGTGCATGGCCCAAGCGGAGTTTTTGGGCGCAGGAACAGAGCAACAGTCGCCCGAGCCCCACCAGCAACCAATGCATGCTCTACTGGTGGGGAGGGGACTGGGAATCCCCAGCAGTAGCTCCAAGGAGCTGTGCATCAGGTGTCTGGAGGGCCCTGGAGAGGATAGCATGAGCTGGGCAGGGCAGGTACACTAATGCCAGAGCTGCCAGACAAGGCTGGCAGCCAGGGCATGGAGAGCCTGGCTAGGCCCAAAGAAGGGCTAGTGGTGCCTGGCTGGGCTGTGGGGAGAAGCTCCTACTTCTGCTGCTTCTCTGGTGTGAGCACCAGCCCAGCTGTGGGGAGCTTGTGTGTATTTGTACTCTTGTGTGGGATGTGCGTACACAGCCCTCAACAGCTCACCAAAAGTCATTAAATGGCCCTCCAGCCCAGATAATTGCCTACCCCTCAGCTGAATCCTTATATTAACTTCTCTGCAAACATGTGACAGATAGTATGAGTCATCATTGATGTTCTGACTTCAGTCTCCTGGGCAACTTATCAGACCTGGTGTTGGTCAAGTATGTCTTACAAATTCTTTTTGTTAACCAGTCATTCAAATGCACAGGTACTTTTGCAGCAAGTGGAAATGCTAGCAGGGGTGAGTAAGGCACTGGACACATATGAGGCTACCTAAGAAGAAGTTAAGTCATTAGTGTCATTGATATGCAGATGAAATGCTTTCTAAAATAGGAGGATTAACACCACTTTTCTAGTGCTTCCCCAGGATAGTATCTTAAAGCAACTTGGCTGAAATACGGAGGCAAAACAGTGGAAATAGTGGTGATGTTTGTATGAGGAAATGCATCATATCATGGAGAGAGAACTTTCTGAAATTTAAACCTGATTCCTTTTTGCTCAGTCTTGTACCTCACTGAAGTCAGGTCCTTCTGACTTAAGTAGGGGTATAATCAAGCTCATTAAGAGCTTATGTTGCAGCAGAAATCAGACAACATGTTTACCAGTCCCTAAATATGAACTGGATTGGGACTGAGCATATCATTCCCAGTGGTGGGTTTTTTGACTCTGGAATACTTCCATCTGCTGATCCTACAAAGCCTGAATTTGTTATTCTTTATAGATAGGATTTAGGACTGATCCATTTAGTCAGGCTTTCTCCTGAGACAGGCAGTGACAGCATTTAATCTCTTTTTAAACTTGCTAAATGTGTGTTTGCTCCAGTGTAAAAAAGGGGAAAACTTGACTGATAGGGTGACCATATGTCCTGGTTTGGTCAGGACAGCCCCAGATTTCATAGGCTTTCCCAGTGTCCCCACCAGTTGGTGAAAATGGAAACAAAGTCCCAGATTGGCACCAACCCACCCATACTGCTTGCCCCAGCTCTTCCATTGGCTGAAGGTGAGGGTGTGGGCTGTCCTGGGCACCACTCCTCCTTCCTGAGGCAGGGATTAGCTGGGGGGAGAAGAGGGAGCAGTGTCCCAGATTTCCTTAGAAATAATATGGTCACCATATTGGCTAGTGGACTTTTGGTAAAACAGTGACACTCAGTCCTGACTGGCTCTGAAGCCACATGAGTTGTCAGTGTTAACCAGAGACACAATCTAGATTAGGGGTGGGTAAAATACAGCCCGCAGGCTGGATCCGGCCTGTGGAGGGACTTTGTCCAGCCCACGGTGCGTCCCTTGGTCCTGCCTGGCTCAGGTGCCACCTGGCTGTGGTACATTCTGCTGTCCCTTGGACATGCAGCAGGACTGGGGCAGTTCCATGGCTAGACTGCCTTTCTAAGCAACCCAGGCAGCAGCAACTCCTTCCTGCTGCCACCACCACTGGCCCCAGGCCTGCACGTAGCCCCGATCCAGCAAGCCCCTCACCTGCTCTGGACTTGCACATCCAGGCTCAGCAGTGGCGGCTGCCAGCCAGAAACTATTGCTCAGCACAGGAGAAAAGCAGTTCCTCCCCACACCACTGCTGGGCAGTTCTTGATTCAGTTGTCCAGAGCCTGCACCATGCCAGGCTGCCCTGTAGTTCTGCCACATGGGCTGCCCTGTGGCTGCTCTGCACTGTCACCACTGCCCCACTAGGCATCCCAGAGCAGCGGTGATGGCAGCAGACTTGCGGGGCAGCCCAGAGCAGTGCAGGCTCTGGGTGACTGCACCAAGAATTACACAGCAGTGGTGAGGGGGAGGGGGCTTTTCCCCTGTGTCAAGGAACAGTTTTGGTCTGGCAGCTGCCACTAAGCCTGGATGGGTGAGTCCAGAGCAGGCACGGGGGTGTGCTGGGTTGGGGCAGCGCACGCGGATCCCTGCCAGTACCACCGGGCTGGGGTCGGTGGTGGCAGCCGGAAGGAGCCACCCCAGCCCCGCTGCATGCCCAGGGGGTGGCAGGATGTGCCACGACTAGGTAGTACAAAGCAGGTGCACAGCAGGTTGGAGCTGCAGAGCTACACGCGCGCACACACGCACATCCACACATATACATACACACACACCCGCAGCCCCCCACAAACCCCATTGCCCCCACACAAACCTACCACACCCCTCACAATATACAAGAGTAAGACCTCATTTTGGGTCATTACACAATCACATCTATGTACACAACGCAGATGCACACAAGGACAAAAATGTATTTTTAAATAAAATTAAAATATATTATTGTGGATGTTTGATTTTTGTAATATAATTTGTTTTTGGTTTTTTTCCCCATTCTAAGATGACAGAACCCCTTCCCAAAAGGAATGTGTCTGGGGGCAAGGGAGGGATGTCCGGTGGTAAAGGTTAGTGAGTGGAACTTCTGGCCCTAAGATGGTAACCAAGGGTGGGGTGATTGTCAAAGGGCAGGGCCACCTTTGCAGCTGTCAGTGGCTCACAAAAACTCGTTAATCAGCCCTTCAGGCAAAATAATTGCACACTCCTAATCTAGATGAACTGTAGCAAAAACAGTCTACTTCGACAGGGGGGAAAAAAAGCTACAGTATACTTTTTCATATTTTCGCAGCTTGTGCTGTATTATTGTGATTGGATGCAAGAGATAACAAATGCATATAGTAAAAATAAATTTTAAAAATTTGGTGACTTTTCCTACAGAGGACCTCAGGTGGTAAGTTGGAGAGCCATTTGCATCCCAGCAGACAGGGTCCAAACAAAGGTTTTGCTTTGAAAACCATAAATTAGGGCATTTTCCTGAAGTATAAATCATGCTGTATATCATTGCAGCAGTATCTGGCAGGTATCATGTGGAATACTTTCTTGACAACTTTATACAGAAACATGACTGACTATCTTTTTTTTTTCTGGGAAGTCACCACAACTAATAATGACCTATACTTTGATCCCTCCCTCCTTTTTGGCTAGGGACAGACATTCAAAAAGCCTGAACCTGAATTGATTCAGTCTTTGCAGGTTAATCTAATGTGGCTATGCTAAATCAGTTTTGTAACTGGACAGACATCCCAGAAATGCAGGCACATGCCTGCAGTGGCTTAGGCTATAAGCTAGGAGGCACTAGAGCAGCCCTCCCTTCCTTCCACAACATGGAGCTGAGGGGGCGTGACCAGGCTCTGGCAGGCTGTGATTTGCCCAGCAGGGAATTAATAAGAGTGTTTATCACCCAATTAAGAAAACAACAAAGAGACGTTACCCTGCTACTTGTTGATTCTGCCTGTTGATTCTACCTGTTGACTCAGCAAGGACCATAGCCAGCATGTGGTCTGCTAGCTAATACACAGACACCTCCTCAGCAAGGCAGAGGTGAGGGGGGAATTCCTGCTTAGCAGGAAGTGGTGAGGGGGGAGCTGTAGCCAGACAGCAGAGGGGAGGGGCCAGCCCTGCTGTGGAACAGAGAGCGCCACCCAGCCTAGAAACCATGCCAGGATGCTGGGGGTGTCTGGTTTATCTTAAACAAGCAAGGGGTCTGGGACAGACATTGCATAAACCAGTTTGAGCCAAATCAGTTAAGTCTGATACTACATTCATCCAGGTTTATCTCGTACCAGTTTCAGCCATTTTCAAACTAGTTTATGTGCACTGAACATCTGTTCTCTTACAGGTTTAAACCAGTTTCTGATCACTTAAACTGGTTTGTGTGTAATGTCTGTCCCTAGCCTTTTTGACAAGTAAGAAAACACTCCAACATTTATTTTTGTATTAAATGACAGAATACTGCAATTACTAAAACAATCCATCATATTTTTACAGGTTGAAAGGTCAATGTCCTATTTATGTAATGCTATGTTGAAAACCTGTATTTTGTTAATGATACTTTATCTGTATATTTCCTTACAGTTAGAAATGGAAAAGTCTCAGTTACAGAATCTTGAGCTGGAGCACAAGAAGTTATCCGCTCGTCTTGAAGAAGAACGTGGCAAGAATAAGCATGTAGTTTTGATGCTAGTGAAAGAATGTAAGCAGCTGTCTGGCAAAATAGTAGAGGAAGCACAAAAACTGGAAGAAGTAATGTCAAAATTTGAAGAGGAAAAGAAAAAGGCTAATGAATTGGAGAAATCCCTTGCAGCTGAGAAACAAAGAAGTACACAGATGGAAGCTCAAATGGAAAAACAGCTCTCTGATTTTGACACAGAAAGAGAGCAATTGCGTGCCAAACTTAACAGAGAAGAAGCACAAACCAGTGACCTCAAAGAAGAGAGAGAAAAAATGAAAAAAATGATCGAACAGTTGAAAAAGGAAAATGATGGTAAACCCAAACTTTCTCACACCCATAGAAGTAAAGATAGGAGTTTTGTTTCTGTATCTGTTGAAACAGAAGGACCAACTTCTAGAACTATTGCCTGCCAGACAGATACAATGCTGATGGACCTTAGCTCTGAAAATGTTAGGAAACTGCCTTTGACTGTACCCACAAAGCCTTCAGCAGTAAACCCTCTGGTTTCTGGTAGCACAAAAATGAATGTATGCTCCAATGCAGCATTTGTGAAACCAGTCATTGATAGGCAATCTTCCTATAGTGAACTGATTGTTCCCCCCACAACTCCTGTTCTAACTCAGAGTGCAAATAGAATTGAGGAAAATGGACCAAGTAGTGATTCATCACCCGATTTAACAAGTAGTACTCCCCCTTTCCCAAATAATGCTCCCCTCTCCATCATGTCACCATCAAGTATGGCATCTCAAAACTACTCGTTAGCTTCATCAGTGCATGGTTTACAGTCACCATCTGCCAACACTGCTGTGCCTCCAGGTCTAAATCCACGAATCCAAGCAGCTAGATTTAGATTTCAAGCCAACGCTAATGATCAAGACCAAAATGGAAACACTACTCAAAGCCCTCCATCAAGGGATGTATCCCCAACTAGTCGTGACAACTTAGTTGCCAAACAGCTAGCTCGGAATACTGTTACCCAAGTTCTTTCGAGATTTACAAGTCCTCAGAGTACTGCTATTCTGCGTCCTGGAATCCAACATTCAATGGAAGTTGGCACCTACCCTCCAGTTGGTAGAACAGGTTTAAAGACTCCCAATGTATCAAGAATTGACAGAGGAAATCCTCCACCTATTCCTCCTAAAAAGCCAGGGCTTTCACAAACTCCTTCTCCACCACACCCACAGCTTAAAGTTATTATGGATAGTAGTCGATCCCCGAATACGGGTGTAAAAATTGACAGCAAAACCATGGTTTCACCTCTTTCCACTTCACAGCAAGGAATCAGGGTAATAAATGAGGAAATAATTTCTAAGTCCTCACCTCAACTGCCACCAAAACCAACTATAGATATATCTGTGGCATCTACAGGCTGTGCCATACCAGCCATTGCCACATCTCAGGTGGGTTCCTGGCCTTCCCAATTCCCTGGACTGAACCAACCTGCATGTTCAGAAAGTTCCTTTATCATTCCCACCACCATTGCCTGTAGCTCCTCCATAAACCCTGTTAGCGCTTCATCCTGTAGACCATGTGACTCAGACAGCCTCCTGGTAACAGCATCAGGTAAAGGGATTGCTATACTACAAATTGTCTCCCTCTAAGAATGTTCTCTGCTTTTTATCCTGAAGCTATCACTTGCTTTATTTTTCTTTTACATCTTTTCCCTTTAAACTGGTTTATTTTTTCTAAAGTTGGAATTTCCATGTATATTTTTCCAAGTTTCAGGGGTATGGGAATTAATTTGTTTCAGAAATGTTTAGCTTTTAGTGAAGATAAAGCACTTACCTCCTCAGAGGAGCCTAGAATATTGGTAACTTGAGAAAAAACTGAAATATAAGCATCATTTGTAGCATCTAGCTGTATTTTTGGATTGTGGAGCAAGCTAAACAGCAGGTGCATGCATCAAAGAGGCTCATCCTTGTCACTCATGCATTTCCTTGACATCTTGCCAGCTTCAAGTTTTCCTTGAGATTAAAATGTTATGAACCAGGGCCCTTCTTCACCTTTGGAACCAGTACAGAATTTTTCCGCTATTTTTCTTTTCAAATATTCCCCTGTTGGAAAAGGTCAGCAATTCCAATGCAGAAAATGCAGTCCTCCCATTTCCTTCCTAAGGGTTGTGGCACATGTTACACTTGTGGTGCGCTTAAGGTGTTAAGCACACCGTATATTGTAACTTGCTACATGTGCATCTAAATTTGTGATGTCATAGGGCGAATCAGTCATAAAAATGTTCCACATCTATTGTAGAGTATCTTTGTGTCTGGCTGCTATGCTGCCTTAAATTGAACATAAGACCAGGAGCTCCTTATGCCAACACAACTCTCCACTAAGTGTCTGAATAGTGAATAGTATCAGGGCAGCCCCAGGTCTAAAAATTGCACTTATATTAGGGTGCACATGCTGTGGTTTAAAAACCTAGTGGTTCAGGAACTGGGTTCAAGAAGGCTCTCCCTGGCCCTTCTTCCCCACATCTTCAGCTTTTCAACACCCACATGCAGCCCCACTAAGCCCTGTATGCTATGATTTAAAAGCAGGGGGAAAAGCATCCAGGTCAGGGAGGCTCTTCCCAGCCCTGCTTCCTGTGCTTCTGACTGAAAAACACTATGGTTGCAGCCCAGTTAGGCTGCATGGTGGTTTTTAGACCTGGGGCTGCTCTATGATGATCCTAATGCTAGCTGCCTGTGAGGATTGGGCTGTCTTGGGATCCAGAACAAACCCACTGTAGTAGGTAGGGTATAGCCCTGGCCACAGCAGTCACATAATCGTGTGCCCCATCTCAAACATTGTTTATTGGGGCATACAATTCCTCAGATCCCTGTTGTGCAATAATTTTAATGTCTGCCAGGAGCCCAAATGGCACAGGCAGGAGAATCTCTTAAGTGCTGGAACCCTGTATATGCACACAAAATTCAGGAATATTAAAGATAGTTATGAATTTTGGTGCTATTAGCTTCAGTTCTGAAAGAGTCCTCAAATTCTTCTTATGCTTTGACTCAAACAATACTGTTATATTCCATGTATTCAAAGTTGTCCTCCATGCTTTCTCAATTTTTACCAGTAGCAGTGTCTAACTGTCACTTAAATTAGGGTGATGACAGAAATAACAATTGCAGTTTTCAAAGGACCAGCTGTACGAACATACATGTCCTTTGAAATGCTCCAGCAGTAGCTGGAATGCTCCAAAATAGTACCTCTTGCAGTGGAGGTTCTCTAGAATCCCACAGTGCTCAGTTTTCTTCCTGAAACCACCCCCTGACTCTACAGGAGAGGGAGGAAGAGTGAGGTGGACTGTCTAATAATCTGCCAGGCTGTGCAGCCACAGGATCCCACTCTCTGGTCCTGCACACTCCAGCTGTCAGGGGCCTGCTGTCATCACGAGTACCGGGCTCTCCAGCATCTCCCCTACACATTTCTACTCCAGGGAGAGGGACAGAGAAGATTTAGAGGCCGTTTGGGCTGGAGAGTGAGAATCCTGGCAACAAAGCCAGGTAGTTTTTGCTGGTACTGGTGCCAGGCTCTCTAGCACCTCGCCCCCCACCCCCTTCCTGCTCCAGTAGAAATAAAAGGGTTGAGGCTGGAGAATCCTTGGGGCTGGAGAGCTCTCCCTAGCCTTCCTGTAGCATCCGCTGGCTGGAGAATTTTGAAACATTCCTGTCAGGGGCACTACAAGGGCTGTACACATGCCCTCTGGCTGAAACTCTTCATTTTTTAAACTTTTCCAAGCCCATTTGACTCAGAAATGTTTCAAAATTATTTCTGTCTGCATCCGTAGTTTGGTATTCTTCAAATCCCCACTTGCATCCAGGGCCAATTAGTCTCCATGCTGTTGATGGTTTTTATTTAAACAAGGCAAAATCATTACAAAAATCGGTTACAATTTGTGTGATCTTTCCTAATTGCTATAGGAAAGAGGCCATCTCTACATATATTCTGACAGTTTGAAATACGATGCTTTATTGAAAACCACTTTATGCGAACTGAGTGATACTATATCTGGCTCCTTGGATCATTTTCTTGGCATATGTTCATATTATTTCCTTCTTAGAAATCAGATGACATTTGTTTGACATGTAGATATGATTCTTGCTTTGGAAGTGCAGTCTTTTAATTTTCCCGTAGAATGTTTAGTGTTTCAATTTGTATTAACAAGATTTCATCATGAGCTTAAAAATAAGCATAGATTCATGGATGTTGGGGTCAGAAGGGATCATCGAGTCGGACCCCCTGCATAGGCATGAAAGTGTGCTGGGTTCAGCTGACCGCAGCCAGATACCTATCTAACCTCCACTTGAAGACCCTCAGGGTAGGGGAGAGCACCACCTCCCTTGGGAATCCATTCCAGATTTTGGCCACTCTAACTGTGAAGAAGTTCTTCCTAATGTCCAGTCTAAATCTGCTCTCTGCTAGCTTATGGCCATTATTTCTTGTAACCCCCAGGGGCACTTTCACCAATTCCCTTCTGCGCCCCCATGATGAATTTATAGCCAGCTACAAGGTCACCTCTCAACCTTCTCTTGCAGAGGCTGAAGAGGTCCAGGTGCCCTAGTCTCTCCTCGTAGGGCTTGGCCTGCAAGCCCTTAACCATACAAGTGGCCCTTCTCTGGACCCTCTCCAGGTTAGCCACATCCCTCTTGAAGTGTGGCGCCCAAAACTGGACGCAGTATTCCAACTGCGGTCTGACCAGTGCCCGATAGAGGACAAGTATCACCTCCTTGGTTCTGTTT
>NW_017729022.1:316311-324080 GCF_001723915.1 Gavialis gangeticus
TCCTTAAGGCACAGCCACCCTTCCTGGGCTCCCATCTTGCTAAATCTCTTACTCTACAGTGCATCATTGACTAAACGTCTGAGCTCGCTGAAGTCAGCCTTCCTAAAGTCTAGCATTTCCAACCTACTAGTTACCTTTCCCACTCTACGCCTTATGGTGAATTCTGTTATTTGGTGGCATACTGAATCTTGTTTGTATATTATTGAATAGTAAAGGACTGTACAACTTCAGTTCAGCCAGGGGCTGCAGCCTCTGGGCCATGTGCTATGGGTCTGAGCCCTGAGAATCCCAGCCCTCATTTCCTCCCAAATCTCCGTCCCATACTACACAGGCTGCGCTAGAGGCGTGTGGGCTGCATGAATGACATGTGGTCCCCTCCCCAGCCCTCCTGAAGCTGTGTGGCATTGGGAGAGGTGGCTGCAAGGGCCTGCAGGCCACGTGTGGGCCCTTTGCAGGCCACAAATCTAAACTACACTGCTTACAGAAAACCACATAACTTAGATCGATCCTACGTCAGGATTTTTGAATGTCAGTACCTAACCCAATTGGACTGCCCTGGTATAGTAAGTAACAATGTACCTCAATCAGAATTTGTTAGTACTCTTTAAAAATATTGCAAACCAAATTAACATATTAACATACATCAATGGTTTTGAATTGTGATGATTTCTTGCTAGTCTCTTTCCTTTTAATATGGATTCAGGAGGATTTCTAGAGAATATAATCACTATTTTTTCATTAATGACACTAATGGATTCAGTTCTTTGTAAGACCACCATGTTTCTTAAAATAATGCTCATTTTATAATGAAGTATTTTGGTTCTACTTTTGATACGTAATGAAATCCAGTTTAAAACAGGTACCTATTGGTTTCAGTTCAACAACATACTGTTGCTCTTTGTTCTCTTCCTTGGTGAGAAAAGGAGCCAGACTTTGTCAATTGCTTACAAGTTGCACATGAAGAAGTGTCAGTAAATGTTTAGTGTTTCTACTCTAATTTTTAAATTCTAAATATCCATGGATACATGTGTTTAACATAAAAATTATTCTAGACAATTGAATTTCCATACCCCTCGGCTTTCTTCCTTCTATCTCCTTGGTTTGTGCTTTTTAAATCTTTTTTCAATCAGAGTATGTTTTTATTCAGTTCATTCTATAGTTGTTGATTTTTTTTTTTTAACTTTGTATGTGATTGGCTTAGAAGATAAAAGGGAGGTGGGAAAATGGGGAAGATTGATATAGGCTGTGAAATTAACCACTTCCACATTCTGAAGCTGATGCCAGAAGCTGTGTTTTCTACGTCTGTGCCCTTCATTACTGCATGTCTTGCAAGCTTTCATGGATGCATTACATCTGCTAACTTTTGCATATGAAAATACATACCTTATTGACATTTTATAACCCTATTTATGCATTTTCCTGGATGAATATAACTATTATGCTGCTTCCCAGTGATAACGGAAGTTGCATTTTGCATTTACATGATTACTTGGTTTTTATTTCTTATGCAGTAGAAGCTTTTCATCCAGTCTTAATCTAGCACAATGAATTTCATCATTTGAGTGCAGCAGTATATTTACCCTTTCAAACAGTTGAAAATGAGAATAAAGCTACCAGATGTCTGTTTACAGTAACTCAAAATAAGCATCCTGTTTCTTATATTCTTATTAATTATGCTGAAATGTACTACTTTTAAACAGAAGTAGAATCCTAGAAATACTTGTCATATTTCATAATGACTGACCGAGTGAATTTTGTGTTCATAGTCAAGTGCTGAAATCCCCCCCAAAATATCCAGAAGTCAATCCAATTTAAACAGAATTAATTCCTGACATGAGAGAGCACATTTAAACAAAGAATTGATTTCTAAGGAAATGTTACACTCAAGAATCAGAATTTAAAAATACAGTGAATTGTAATGTTAAGACAGGTAATGCCCTTAAGTTACTCAGCAAAAATAGAATACACACTGTAGCAGTTCAAACGCATCTAGGCTTACAAAGTAACAACAAGCTAGAAAAATGTAAGAAATCAGCTTTTATAAATTAAATTTTTGTCTAGTGTTCATTGCTGCTTGTTTAGACTGTATCCTAGTCTAAAGAAATTTTAAAAGTAAAACTATTAATAAGTTGAATAATTTCAAAGTTGCCCTTCAGTTAGAAGTAATATACAGAGGGTAACTTTAAATACAGGTACATGCCTGAGTCGTGAGATATTTTTGGGGTGTTATCTATATAGAAAAATGTATTATTTGACAAATTATTGGAAAGTGGTGCAAACAAATACATCGCTGTGTCTATGTACTAGTAGTAAAATTTTGTTTTGAAATTAACCTAATAGTGTGTTCTTCTGACAACAATTAAAGTACTCCAAATTTCAGCATCATGTTTGGGATTGGAAGCTGTACACAAACCTCTAGAACAAACTATCCAGATAGGAAAAGTGGTATGGAATTTCTCATTTTCAAAGGGTAAAATATTTATGTATAAATAAAATAACACCTTTTTCAATCCTTTCTCCTATTTTCTTTTGCAGTCTTTTGATCAAGGAAGAGTTCACAAAGTCTTCCATACTATATACAGCAAACTTCATGCTCTTAACAAACTCTCTTCTAAAGCTGCTAAGTGATGATACATGGAACATCTAACAAAGATAACTAAGATTTTTAAAACTCTGTTTTGCAGATCCTTTTTGTTGGATGACTTGAAAGCTTTTGCTAACAATTTTGATGTAATAGCTACTCACTCAGCATTGGTCCATTCCATAAAATATAGTAGAAATTGCAGTATCTTTTGAGTAAAATCAGATTGTACAATAAAGGATAGTTCAAAAGTAACTACACTTCTGCAATTTTTAGTAAACCGAGTCTTTATTTTTAAATAAAGCCGAAGCAATTTGTACTACATTTTCTATCCTATTTGGCCACGATACTCAAGTTGAAATATTGTAAGGTTTAAGATTAAGATTTTGAAGAGAAATCAATTTGCAATGAAAATAAAATAATTAAAACTAAGGCCAAAGCCTTTATAATGTTTTCAGTAGCTTTTAAATTTTAGGAGCGAGTATGCCAGAAAATTTGGACTGTGGCAGCTGTTTCATGTTTTCCTAAGTGTGTTTTTGTTAACCCATAATAATAGAATCCTATTAATTTGAGTTAACAAAGAAAATAACTTGACACCACTGTGTGTGTGATTTTAATTATCTTTAGATGTAGGGACAAAAATAACATTGCAAGACTCATGCTAAACTCTAATGGATCCTGTTGAAGAGCCTGTTTGTGGTTTGGGGGGTTGTATTTTAATAGCTCAGAAAATCGCACAGCTTTAATTTACTGGTGTCTTCCCTCTTAACTTCTGTTGCTTTAACTCGCAGGCTGGTCTCCCTCCCTAACCCCTTTGTTAATGAGTGGTGGTCCTGTCCCCCTGGGTGGCAGGCCCACCCTTCTTCACCAAGCTGCTGCCCAGGGAAATGTCACTTTATTATCAATGCTGCTTAATGAAGAAGGACTGGACATTAATTACTCCTGTGAAGATGGCTATTCTGCCTTGTATTCTGCTGCTATGAATGGACATACAGGTAAGTGATTCATAGTTTTGTTGTTATTGCACTTAACTGAACTAACGGATGCATTTAAAACTTGATAAATTCTGCTTCGTGTCCGATCCAGAGCCTGGTGAAGATAATGGGTATGGGCTTTTGATCTGTTATCCTGTTAGTAAGAATTTCCATACACTTATAAGCTTGACCAAAATATCATTTGGTATATACTTATTTGAAGTAGGCTTTTTCTCCCATTATTCTGGGTTTTATTTCCTGCATCAAATTAGTTTGCGTACTTTTCTTTTTCTAAAGAAGGAAAGCCATAACTGAGATGTGAAGTTGATTCAAAAGTATTTGATCATGCAGTAAGTTTGTGCCCTACTTATACAGAAAGGCATGATGCCAGAAAATCAAAATGCTCTATCTGAAATCATTTAAATTTGGCCTGAAATAAATTCATTTTTCTTCATCTAAGAGCCCTTTTGATGGAGCTTAAGTAACTTTAAGATGTTTGTTAACTCTGTTTCTACTAAATAAAAATGAAACAAAAGGATTATGTTGGATTATGTTAATATTTTGTTGGATAAGTTTACAAAATGGTGCAGATTTATTAGTAATGAATAAAGACAGTTCATTGCCCCAAACTGAGAATGATGCTTTAATACGTGTGAGTGCCTTTGTCTGCTTAATAGCCACTTTTACAGTTCTGAAGAGAAAAACTGAACCTACAGTATTGAGGTAGACTTCTGCCTGAGAACTCCACATATAATGTGAACCACCCTGTCCTATCTTTAGACATCAGAGTTGAATGATTGATTCAGTTGAAATCAATAGCAAAACGTAAACTGATTCACTTAAGCTACAGTTTTATCTCAGGGGAGGGGAGAAGTGTAGTGGATTTAATTTCTAGTTACTGCTTTTGTTTTGTAGCAGAGCTCTTAAGGAGGTGATTGACAGAAATAGAAATTCCTGATACACTATTTAAAATTTATGTGACATGGTTCCAATTTTGATTTTAAAAAAGTTTTACTGGACTCTTAAAAGTGTATCTAGACATCTAAATAAATGGTCTGTTTTTTAAAAAATGTCAACTACCCAGCAGAAACCATTGACTTAAGTAGGAATTTGCTTGTTTTATCCTGGAAATACCAAATGAAGTCACACAGACAGTAGGGATATCATCCCTTTAAATACTTGCTGTAACAACAGTTTTTTTTAAAAGTTGTAGTTACATATATGCTATTTTGTAAAATAAGGAATATATGCAGTGGTTTCCATTCAACATCTTTTTATAGCCAACTTTATTTTAAAATATTTAGTAACTCATTGAGTTACGTTTTCACCATATCTTTAGATACAAAACAGCCTGTGTAAAATAAGATGAATAGGGCAGTAATTTGGCTGATGCTCTATTAAAAGACAGTATATGCCACTTGAGACCACTGGAAATAAATCCTAATTTTACGGTTGGTGGCACAAAAATGTCAGTGTTTAAATAAAGATATAGTTACGATTTTTAACTTGCATTAAATCCAAACATTTGGATAAATTAAACTTTTCAAAACTATCTTTTCTTTATCTTGATACCTTCTAATAGGTTTGAAAGAGAAAGCATAAAGATAAAACACACTAGAAAATCCTTTTACTGTCTCACTTAACACACTGATAATAGGGCTGATATTGAGTCGGAGGAGAAGGAAAAAGTTAAATCAGGATTATTACGTGAAAAAATTGTTGATTGGGTTGATTTGGATTTTCAGTGGTAGGTTGTCTTTTATAGCTTTTTCTCCTCTCTCTAATGAAGGATCTAATCTGTGAGTTCAATACATCTCTAACTATTCTATTTCCTCCTCTAAAGGCCAGGCACAGATGTTACACTTTTACCAGTGTAAGTGATTGGAAACCAATCTATACTCAACAGAACAGAAGTTTGACACACACGGACTAGTTTTAAAATGGCAGAACCCAATCTAAGTTTTGTCGCACCCCCGCTTCTCGACCCCAAAGGGCATATGTGTATTCTGTTTGCTACTGATCTAAACTACCTTCACTTTTCAAAAAACCACGTCTCTTAGATCGATTCTTCCTTGGGCTTTTTGAATGTCTGTATTCAGCCTAAGAGTATGAGTAAGAATACTATGTTCTAGATTGGGGCTAGAATGGCTAAAGTGATTTGGAGACTTTTGGGGCCAAAATCTGTCATCTTTAACCCTTTTGGTTGTTCTTGAACAATAAACACCACTACCCCCCCACACACACGCCCTTTATAGGATATATTTGGGGCTTTCTACCAATTGTCAATTAAAATTATGATCGTTAGGTGTTAAGTCAATTAATGAAACATAGTGCAGACTGTAAACAGCAAACTGCTGGCATACAGTGCCACTCATCTGTGCTGAGACTCTGGAAAAGGCCAACTCCTGGTTGCAGGTACAATGAGAACACTCATAGTAGTTTTATACATAACATCATTCCTATTCATAGACTGTTCTGCTTTCAGGACTCCAACTAAGGCATTTTGTAGCACATGTAGTTTGCAGTCGGGCTGTGCAAAATTTCGCTGGCTATTTCGACGCCGTTTCAAATAATTTTGAGCTCAAAACAGGAAAATCCAAATGAAGGGCTTTGAAACAGCCTCAAAACAAAACGAGGACAGTCGAAATGTTTTGAAATGTTTCATGTTTCAAAGCTGAAACTGGGTGCCTGCAGAAAAGCAGAACCTAAGGAGAGGGAGGGGGAAGAGGGGGGAAGGACTCCTCTCGTATTGACTGTGTTGCTGGCCAGTGAATGTGATCCTTCACTGAAGTTCCTTCCAATCCCAGTGCTCTGGGAGGGGGATGGAAAAACAACATAACATAAAAAGCAGCATTGTTTGAAGGGACCTGCTTTTTCTGCCTTACGGTCTGACAGTTATTGAGCTGTCTTCTAGCAGCTCAGGAGCATTAGATAACAAAGGCTACTACTAGCATTGATTTGAATGATTTCCTACTTGCTAGCCTAGCAAGTGAGATTTCGCAATATCTTTTGCTTTCTTCTAGGCCCTTTTATTTTATTATTATATTCATTGATTTATTCTTTTCAATTTTATAATTATATTGGCTATTACACTATAGAATTTATATAGGAATGGAGATGCATTTATATTTTATTTCTGTACATTTATACCTTGCGGCATATACAGATCTTGTAGAATTTATATGGGAAGGAAGATACATTTATATATTTTTATAAAAACAAGACACTATGAAACACACCATGAAGTGCGGTAGAAAGGCAGCTGACAAGCCTTCAGGGAGGGGCAGAAGAGGGGGTAGAGGGAGAGGTGTAAGATTCCCCCCATACCTCTCCACTTCTAACTGTGCTGCTACATCCCCCTTCCCTCCCCTCCAGCCTGTCCCACACCCGCTGATGCCTCCATTTCCATTTTCACTGACTGGCTTTCTTGTCTGCATTGCATTCCAGCCTCTGGCTTCTTTATTATTCCTTCCATCCAGGAACAGCACACCTATACACCAACTGCAGGTGCTTCCTCAGCCTGACAAAGGGTTTTTCAACTCGAAAGCTTGCTAAGATATATTTATTTAACTATTCAGTTGGGCTGCTAAAACATACCAAACTAGATTGACCCAAAGGAAAGGATCTTGTCTGTCAGTGCCATGTCTTAAACCAGCACCCCAGCACCTGACCAGAAGGACATAGGGCTCTGGGCACATCTAAGCCCCAGGGCTGGGGCTGACTGGGAGAGTTCTCTGGCAGCTGCTGAAGAAGAAGCTCTTGCAAGAGAGGAAAGAAAGGCTCTGTCACAGCTTGGCTGCCTGAGATAATGCTGGTGCTACTGTGCTGCTCACTAAGTTATTATATTACCTGTTGTCATTTAAAGTGGTGGACTGGATTGAGGCTGTAGGGGAGGAGGAGACCTCATTGGAGCACACTACAATCTAATGTAGAGGCCCCAGCACTAATGAGGGCACACTTTAACACACACACAGTGTCACCCACCCACATCATAAGTTTTGCTTGTCAGCAGCCTGAGGTGCAGTTTCCCAGAAACCCCTTCACCTATCTCCTTGAAATTTGGCAGCCTTCATGGCTTCACAAGGAGCCACTGTCCCTGCATGTTTCATCTGAATGGGGTGAGAAATGGCAAAGTTATGGGTGGTTTCATGCTTCCCCATTATAGCTTATAGGCGAAACATCAAAAAAACGAAACAGTTTTGACAAAATGAAAT
>NW_017729022.1:329080-336190 GCF_001723915.1 Gavialis gangeticus
TTGCTAAGATATATTTATTTAACTATTCAGTTGGGCTGCTAAAACATACCAAACTAGATTGACCCAAAGGAAAGGATCTTGTCTGTCAGTGCCATGTCTTAAACCAGCACCCCAGCACCTGACCAGAAGGACATAGGGCTCTGGGCACATCTAAGCCCCAGGGCTGGGGCTGACTGGGAGAGTTCTCTGGCAGCTGCTGAAGAAGAAGCTCTTGCAAGAGAGGAAAGAAAGGCTCTGTCACAGCTTGGCTGCCTGAGATAATGCTGGTGCTACTGTGCTGCTCACTAAGTTATTATATTACCTGTTGTCATTTAAAGTGGTGGACTGGATTGAGGCTGTAGGGGAGGAGGAGACCTCATTGGAGCACACTACAATCTAATGTAGAGGCCCCAGCACTAATGAGGGCACACTTTAACACACACACAGTGTCACCCACCCACATCATAAGTTTTGCTTGTCAGCAGCCTGAGGTGCAGTTTCCCAGAAACCCCTTCACCTATCTCCTTGAAATTTGGCAGCCTTCATGGCTTCACAAGGAGCCACTGTCCCTGCATGTTTCATCTGAATGGGGTGAGAAATGGCAAAGTTATGGGTGGTTTCATGCTTCCCCATTATAGCTTATAGGCGAAACATCAAAAAAACGAAACAGTTTTGACAAAATGAAATGGAACAGTGGTTTTGAAACTAAATGAAACACTGTCCCATCAAAACTGTAGTCAAAATGGAACAGTGCTGTTTGTCACAACCCTAGTTTGCAACTGCTTTTTTCTATTTCCCATATATTGGTTATCCCCAGTTCTGAGGGATATATGACGATAATTCTTGCCTCAAAGTGTATATTAAACTCTTCCTTTGTAAGAGAATATTACATGAATGACTACTGAGAAATGAATAAATGAATACTGAGAAGTTAAAATTAATATTGAGAAATTAACTGTTGATTTCATGTGATCTTAACCACTGGGCTGTCAGAGATAAGCAAATAGATTTTTCTACCCTCTTGGTCTGACCTGCTAGCAAGGCAACAATTAATTCAAACTATTACACTTGGAAAAGGGTCTTCTGCTTTTGAACACAAAATGTGTCATGCATCATTGAGCTAATTCACTCAAGTGTCAACATTGGGTAAGTAATGCCAGCTGTTCAGATTCTGGTGTTGGCAAGAAGAAAAAATAATACGATAGATAACTAAGTGGGAGATTAGAGGAACAGACTATCCTGTTGAGTCAACTGTGCATTTATATTCATTTACTGTACTTTGTTTTCAGATAACTGGTTCTATTTTGTGTATTTCTGTATCAGTTTTGCTGTAATATCTGTCAAGAACTTCGGGAAGAATCAAAAAGCACTCTGGCCAAGATTCTGAGAACTGATCCAGGAGAGCAATTTTTTCATCACTTCTGATTTATGTTAGAAGTATTTTGGGGAAGAATTGGCATAAAGGATTTCATAATATTCATTTAATATACATATTACAAATATCTAAATGAATAATATGAAGGTTTCTCATATTTCTAGTTATATATATGAACTGAGTAAAGCTTCTGCATTCTTGGCATCTTTGAACCCCACACACAACGTATTTAGGAGCCTCCATATTTCAAAATTGTGATTGTTGATAACTTGTCATTTACCTCATCAATTTTAGAAATGAGTAGAGTTGTAGACTTCACAAAGAGTTTGGATCCAGGATCTTACATGAATCCTAACTTTGGATTAGAGTATGTTGGCTATTCAAAAGTCAGATCAGGAGTTTAGATCTGAAGTTCTACCTAGAAAACAGGTAGCTATGGAAAACTTCCTTGTAATTGGCTGCAGACTAATGAAAATCTACTTTTAGCAGAATAAACTCTTTCTTAAGTTTTGCTGGGTTAGATAATGTTCCATTCTTTTTTGGATCAAAAACAATACAGTTATATATTTAATAAAATGTTATTTTAAATATTGTTAATTCATTTAGCTGCAGAGTGAGGCATTTTAGTTTTTTTCATTCCACATCTTATTTTAGGAAAAAGTACTTTGGAGTTTCCAAATGTAGCTCAGTTGTCAAGGCATCCATAGTAATCATATCACAGTGCTTCAAAATGACACCCTATGGAAGTTTTAAAAAAATGTAAAATAATCTCAAATTATCTAGTATTATCATTTGATTTGTATTGTGTTAAGCTATGTTTATGTTTAATAGATTGTGTGAGATTGCTGCTGACTGCAGAAGCACAAGTTGATGCTGCTGATAAAAATGGCTTTACACCCTTGTGTTCAGCAGTTTCTCAGGGACATACCAAGTAAGTGTAATGTTAAGATTTTACTTTGAAATCATTATTCTTTAATCATTACATTTTTAGCTATCCTTGCCCTTAACTGTCATGTATTGCAAGTAGTGAATCTCCTATTAATATATTGGGATTGAAACTTTAAGCCAGTTGGGAGCTTTGATTTACACATGCATTGTGCATGTAACTGCACCAAGACAGGTTCCATGGGGTGACTTTGAATTTCCTAACTTTTGTATGAATTAGTTCTCTGCCCTGAACTTCCATTAGTGCTAGATTTTGCTGTGACTTTATTTGAAGGAGAGCTATGACTTACCACATACTGGAATAAATCAGAGCATTTATCCAAATGTTCTTACATGCAGTATATAGTCATGTACTTTGAAATAAATGTAGCTGCTTTTTGTATAGTTTGAGTACTGCATCTTGATATATTTTAGGAATAGAAAGTTGTGTACATATTTCCAACATGCTTTTAAAGCTTAATTTTATTTCTAAACCACATTGCTTGAAATGTATGCATTTCTCCAGTAATTAAAATAGACATATATCAAACCATTTTAAGTGCATTTACAGGAAAATAAATTTATAAATGTAGGAAATATCTGACAGTTCTCTTGCTGAAAATTAAGTCCGTGCCAGTTTTAAAACAAATTATTTGTTTTCTTCAAGGTTCCTGAAAAAAATTCATTAATAATGGATGTTTTTAATGCTTTTAATTAAAGGAAAATGACTGACTAAAGTTATATTACATTTTCTAGATGCCTTATCTTTTTGTCAGATTTTAGCTAAAAAAAGGCAAAGAAAATTTTAAAAGCTGGTCCTGTGCTCTCTCTTTGCTGTTTTATTGTGGTTAAATAAGGTCTAAAAGATTATATTTTTTAAGAACTTTTTAAATTAATCTTAGAAACATGATGAATGTACAGTCCAGTTTTCCTTGGTTTTGCTACAGGACCTGCTGGATGTCTTGCAGCATGTTTATTGTAAACTCTTGTGCTTAACTGGAAATGCAATAATGTTGCATTTTAAAAAGAAGTCCATTGTCAAGAATGATAATCATTTAAATGTATCATATACAAGAAGTTTTGAATATTTTTAACAAAACATCATACCTTTCCTCCTCTTTCACATTCTTGTAATGTCATTTTATATATATTTACTTGTGATGTGACTGTGCTTAGAAGTCCCAGCCATAAAATCAGATCCCATTATGTTAGCTTAAAAGAGCAAAAAAGAACTATTTTAGTTTCCATTCCTGGATGCCTGTAAGTGCATGGAAATTCTGGCTGTAAGTTAAACTATTTTTTTTTACATAACTGTATTGATTCCATTGCAGACCTTCGCAATTTTTACATAGCACTTCACTGAAATGAATATAAGTGAGGTTCATTAAAGATTCCTATTCTGTCTAGAAGGACTTAAAAGCCCTAAACCTAGGGATACTATGAGAAGGATATATTGTTTTTAAAAAAAACCAAAACCTTGGGTATGTTTCAGGTCTGAAGCCTCACCTACTGTGTTTGCCTTGCTCTCGTGCTCTGAGGTGATGTATTCAAATCGTTAGGGCAGCGATTACCTTTTGTGAAGCCCCAATCCTGACTGGGTTTGTTGAGCTCAGTTATATTTAATAATGGTGCACCAAGCCAAATTTGTAAATTGGTAATAATTAAGTGGGAGATGTCACCTCTACTTCCCCCTGCCCAACTTCACATCCTCCCACTATAATAAATGTAACTTAGATGTGTTCTTTTAAATATGAAATTATTTATTTCTATTGCTTTTCTGCTGTTAGCACTTGGGTATTTATGGCCGTGCTATGCTTACAGCACAGTAGAGCTTATGTTCTCTCTTTTCCTGGGGGCTATTTATATAGCGTGACATCCCTGAATATAACTTGTGTTGCTTCTCTCCCTTTTTGATGTACTAAATATGAACTGCTTTATCATGCCAGAGTGAAAGTATCGAAGAGTAATGAAGCTAGAAATATAGAAATACCCTGGGAAAACATAAATACTGCAGAAGTAGGGGATGCTTAATCTATTGATTGCCTTAAATTGTTTGCTTTGAGAATTCTGCTGTCTCTCCTTTATTGACCTGCTTCAGACTGTGCTGCAGATGTCATGAATTCCAGATTCTTAGTCCAGTGATGGACTCTATTACTTGATAGCATCAAGCATGATATACACAACCGCAATGTGAATTTTGTGGTACAAATGACATTTAACTTATTACCTCAACGTTGACAAACCCATGGTCCATGTCATGGTCTCCTCAGTAAAAAAAACAAAAAAGCTAGTTTGTCTGTGGGTTTATGTATGGTACTAACAAATGAACTGTAAAACAATCAAACTAAGTTCACTTGTGGACCAAACCAGGTGGTAATCCTAGACCCCCCAAGAGGAGAGGTTAGTTTACTAACTACTGTACTACATCATTCCCTAGAGGGCAGGCTAATAATACTCTGGAATTATTTGGGTCCAACAGATCAAAAATAACCCTTTCTTGAAGTGGCATGATTTTAAAACATTTAGAGGATGCTTAGTCTGGATTGACGTCCTTTAACGGGTGAATGTTCCCATTTTAAGGGATGTATGTGGTAGCTGCGTTGGTCTGAGACAAAAAAAAATGCAAAAAACTAGAACTCTTGGTTCCAAAATGATACCTTTTATTAGACCAACTGAGAAATTGCAAAAAAAATCTTTTTCTGCAAGCTTTCGGGCTCATGCGCCCTTAATCAGGCTAAGGGAAAGTTCAAGATGGTAAAAGGTCCCCATATGTAGGAAATAAACTTCATTTTTGTACAGAGGAAGCAGAAGCTGGAAAACTGTCCCTCTGAGTCCATGAGAGTCTCTTTGTGAGCTTGCTCTTTGTTGTGTAGATCAAGCTGGATTTCCTCCTTGGTGGTGTCAGATGGCAGGCAGGGAGGTATAGAAATCTTTCTTGTTGTTCAGCAATGAAGTTTATAATACAGAATCAGCTAAAATTCAGCATCTTCTGTGTTTCAGGGATGTGTGTGGTAGCCATGTTGGTCTGAGCTAAAAAGAAATATTTTAAGTGTCTGTATGACTGTTTAAAGGGAACTTGTAACACCATTGTAACAAGATTTGTTGGATTTAGTGTTACAGTATGATAGCTTTTATATCATGTAAAATAATATTTTTGGCCTTTGTGGGTTGCAGATTTGTACAATAATGCAGGGTACTCTTACTGAGAAATATAATTTGAAACTTTGATATACGTACCTTTATTTTTTAAGTTTGGGAAACGGGCATTTTTTTCTTGAGCTTGAATGACTATTCTTCCAGCCAGGCATAATGCATGTAACCCTACTAAAACTTCACAAACGTGTTTGTTTTGACCATCAACCTCTCTATTTCCATGAATACCTCTTTAAAAAAAAATTATTTGTGGCAGTGTGAGATGTTTGTACACTTTAAATAAATGTTCAATAGATGATGAGAAGGCCCATGATATTTGTTACTTATTCCTGTTTATTCAGTACTACTGTATGTCTGTTTTATACTCTTCCAAATTAGGAATTTGATCTTAAACATCAGTACTTTCATGACAGAATATTTAAAACATTTAAAATGCTTTAAATTTGTCTAACCTGCACTTTAAAAACTTCTAATGATGGAGCTTCTACAACACTTGTAGGTATTTTGTTCCACTGCTTAATCACTCTTGTATTTAATAAATAAACACTCCTTATTGACATGCACGCTAAATCTCACTTATAGTAATTTAAGCCCACTTATTACTTGTTCCATGGCCAAGGGGAATAATGGAGTGCCATTGTCTTTATGAACATCATTTTTTGTATCTACCCTTTGTTATCAAACCTCCCCCACACCCCTCCTTTTTCCATTGTTCAGATTAAATTGTCACAGTTCTTCAAACCTTTCCTCATTTGTCATGTTTTTTCTAGACCACTAATGATTTTTATTAGTTTTCTTTGGACTCTAATTTGTCTATCTCTATCTTGATGTAAGGTTCTGAAAACTGGATGGAGTGTTCCAGGTGAGGTCTAAATACAGTGAACAAATTATTTTCAATGGCTTTTAAGGCACACACCTGTTTATATAACTTACTCTCCTGTTAGGAGAGTATGGTGAAGGACTTCCACATCTGAGTATGCTATTAACCGTTTTTGCAACAATACTACACTACTGACTCGCATTCAGCTTTTGGTCTAATATACTCCACAGGTCCTTTTCTACAGTACTTCAGCTTATCACTTTTTTCCCCACTATACATTATACGTTTGACTGTTCCATCCTAAGTGCACTTGTCCTTATTGAATTTTATTTTGAATTGTACTATCCTTGATCCATCCATGTTCATGTCATCTGCAAATTTACTGATGTGTTCAGTCAGTTCCATCTTGCAGGCGGTCAGTGAAGATATTTAACAATACTGGACTTACTGGGATGTGAATGGTTAAATGATTAATCGTTTAACCGATCAGCTCAGTGATAACTGGTTCTAGCTTACTGGTTATCATTTAGCCTGGGGCTAGGCAGAGTCCAGGAGGGAAGTGGGGGAAAAGAAGCCTTGCGATGCCCCAACGGGAACTGGAAGGGGGAGAGAGAAGTGAAGAAGAAGGTAGGTGGGAGAGATGACATACCTAATAGCTAGTTATGCTACACAAGGGGAGGGAGGGAGGGAGTGAATAGTGGGGAGCAGGGGAGGGAACAGAGAGGTTGCCTGCTCCCTCCCTCGCAGTGTGTCAGCACCTGCAGCAGGCTGTTAAAGCCCTGGATGGCTGCTGCTTGCCTGCCAGGGCTGTGCTGCCTGCCTTTCCCCTCCCTCTCCCTCCTGTGCTGCGGCA
The DNA here is from genome assembly GCF_001723915.1 of Gavialis gangeticus. NCBI lineage: Eukaryota > Metazoa > Chordata > Crocodylia > Gavialidae > Gavialis > Gavialis gangeticus. The sequence goes on from NW_017729022.1 coordinate 336,185, forward strand.
GCTGGC
>NW_017729022.1:341190-352924 GCF_001723915.1 Gavialis gangeticus
ATAACTGGGGAGGGAGGGAGGGAGTGAATAGTGGGGAGCAGGGGAGGGAACAGAGAGGTTGCCTGCTCCCTCCCTCGCAGTGTGTCAGCACCTGCAGCAGGCTGTTAAAGCCCTGGATGGCTGCTGCTTGCCTGCCAGGGCTGTGCTGCCTGCCTTTCCCCTCCCTCTCCCTCCTGTGCTGCGGCAGCTGGCCCCAGAAAGTTGTGCCCCAGTGGCTGCAGTCCCTCGCTGACTGCTGCCCCCTGGGGTTTCCTGGGCTATACTGCCTGGCAGGACTGATTTGGCCTCCAGTTCCCCGTGCTGCTCAGGGCAGGTGGGTGCAGCCTCTCCTCCATGGCTGGGCAGGGCAGGGCAGGTGCCAGCCCAGGACTAGATACTCCTTCTCTCCCCCCTTCCCCCCCCCCAAACTTCACAAAGCCACAAGCTGGAGCACAGTGCCACCATGCCTATCCCCATCCCTGCACCTGACCAATTGTTTAACCTGTTGTAATTACAACAGACTGAACAAATATTTATTTAATTGGTGTTTAGATCCCTCACTGGACTCGAGGTAGATTTTGGGGAGGCCCACTCGCCATCTTTTCCCAGTTGGACATTGAATCATTGATGAATACTCTTTCTGCACAGTTATCCAGCCAGTTAGGTAGCCACCTCATAATAGTTTAATTTAAACTGTTCCCTTAGTTTACTTTTAAGACTGTTTTAGGAGAGTATGGTGAAGGATTTACTATAAAGTTGAGGTATACTGCATCCACTGCTCTTCCTCGTCCATAAAACCCATCATCTTGTTGTATAAGGAAATGAGGTTGGCAAGACCTCGTTGGCTGTTCTTGGTTACCTTGTTATCTTCTGGGTGCTTGAGACAGATTCCTTGATGACATGTTCCAGAATCTTTCCAAGTGTTGCGTTTAGACTTACTGACCTGTAATTCCCTACATCCTCCTCCTTTCCTTTAAAAAAAAAAAAAATGGAAATCAGATGGACATGGTTCCAGTTTTCTGGAATGTTATCTGATTTCCATGAATTGTCAAGAGTCAGCTTTTTGGTGGACAAATTGTATTATCGGTCACCTAAGGAGTTATAGTTTGTGTTGATACTGATTTATTCCAGTGGTAGAAGACAACAATGTCTATGTGTGGTTTTTTTTAAATAAAAAAGTCTGTGGTTTTTTTTAAACTTTATTTACGTTTTCTAATGGAAACACTGCAGAGCTTCACAGCTGTTTGTTTTTCAATAGTTGCTGCTTTGTAGGACTGCAAACAGCCAGTGATTTTGTCAGAGAAACAGAAATTGCCAAATATTTGGAGACAGGGCTGTAAGAGTTGGTCTGTATTGTCTCCTGCTGCACCTAGGAATGCTGCCAAGAAAAACACACTGCCTGCTTGCTCCCATTCTGTGTCAGCTCCTAGAAATGAGGTGATGTGGCCACTTCAGAGTGGTGCTGACTCTGCTCCTCATGTTGCTTCCCAGCTTCCTGTCTTGGGCTTGTTTATTAGCAGCATGTTCAGTGCTGCTTTAATTACCCTACATTGCCTCACATCTGGGAGTTTCTATTCCCAGAATAGGAGAACAGTTCTCCCAGGAGAACAGGAAATTCTCCACAGAATTTCCTGGCTTGGCCTAGAGCCAGTGTAGGCATATCTTAAATGGGAATGGTCAAAACATAAATGTTCCTCTGTTAATCATAGCCAACCAATACTTAAACCCCATGTTTAACTAGACTCCAAAGTGAGGGGGAGTTTGCTAGGGAGCTTGCCTGGAAACTTTCCTTCACTATAAGCAGGCTAGCAGGGAAAAGGGAACCTTTCAGGATCAAGGAGCAGCAAACAGGCCAGCTTGCAGGGGAGTTTGGTAGGGAAGGTCTGCTTGGAAAGAAGAGCAGGAAGAGAGAGGTTGCGGATTAAGAGACCCAGAGAAATAACTGGAAGACATTGCAATACCAGAGCCATTGCCAGTTCTTCCTCTGCTTGCACCTCTGAGTTGTCTGTGTAGGTTGAACTGCTCACTGTCGAGCCTTCCACCCAGGTCCTGGTTTGGTGCTGTCGAGACTGCAGTTTCCAGTGACAACCAGGTGGGGGAGTGCTTGTGATGTGAGTGATGCCTTGTGGTGGTGTCCCTCAGGGACCAGGCAAGAGAGCTACAGGAGGAAGTGGCAAGGCTCTGAAGCATCCTCTGCCATGAGGACATCATCCATTCAGTTCTAGAGGAGACTTCTAGGACTGCAGAGGAAGGACTGCCAGAGGCAGTGCTAGAGAAAGAAGAGGGCATGGATTCCAAGGAAGGTGGATGCTGAAAGCTTGTGATCTTTGACCCCAAGCAGAGATCTCCACCTGCAGTAATTTTCCTGGAGAACAGATATGGAGCCCTTCCCATTGGTGGAGGCCAGGCTGGGCATCCCTAAGGTTGGGAGCATTGAGAGCACTGCCACTAAGAGGAAACAATGGGTGCGTGGTTGGAGGGTTCTTTTTGTGGCAGGTGGAGGAATCCCATGCTGCTCATCCATGTGGGCACCAGTAAAACTGAGCAAATCAAAAGTGATTATAGGGCTCTGGGTGGAAGGGTGAAGGGGGCAAGGGCTCATGTGGTGTCCTCTTCGATCTGTCCAGTCAAGGGGAAGGGCCCAGCCAGAAGCAGATGCATCCTGAAGATCAGTGCATGGCTGTTTAGATGGTGTTGCCAGCAGGGATTTGGCTTCATTGACCAGGGGATGTTGTTCAAAGAAGGACTGCTAAGAAGAGACAGATCCAGCTGACAGAGGGAAGAGCATCTTTGTAGACAGGCTCACTAGCTTGGTGAGGAGGGCTTTAAACTAGGTTTGCTGGGGAATGGAGATCAAAGCCCTAAGGTAAGTGGGGAAGCAGGTGACCTGAAGAAAACACAAACAGGAGTGGGCAACAGGCAAGGCTTTTAGTCTTACTGAGGAAGTAGAGCAATAGGCTAATTACCTCATGAATGCATAGAGCCTGGGAAACTATCAGGAAGAATTGGAAGTCCTTGCATAGTCACAGAACTATGACATGATTGGAATAACAGATCTGGTGTGGGCTCTCTTACATGATTGGAGCACTGTCATGGATAAACATAAGCTGTTTAAGAAGGACAGGCAGGGGAGAAAAGGAGGAGGAGTTGCACTGTACGTAAAAGAGTTATATGATTGCTCAGAGCTCCAGTATGAAACTGGAGATAGGTCTGTTGAAAGTCTTGGTTAGGGTTAGAATGGAGAGCAAAAAGGGTGATGTCGTGGTGCGTGTGTGCTATAGCCCACCAGACCAGGAAGATGAAGTGGATGAGGCTTTCTTCAAACAGCTAGTGGAAGTTTCCCGATCACAGACCCTTGTTTTCATGGGGGACTTCACTCACTCTGATATCTGCTGGGAGGGCAATATAGCAGTGCACAGGGAATCCAGGACATTTTTGAAGACTACTGGGGACAACTTCCTGGTGCAAGTGTTGGAGAAGCCAACTAGGGGCTGTGCTCTTGACCTGCTGCTCACAAGCAGGGAAGAACTGGTGGGGCATGTAGAAGTAGACAGCAACTTGGGCAGCAGAAACCACAAGATAACTGAGTTCAGGATCCTAAGGAAAGGAAGAAAAGAGACTAGTAGAGTCAGGGCCTTGGACTTCAGAAAAGCACACTTTGACTCTGCTGGGGGACTGATGGGCAGGATCCCCTGGGAGGCTAGTCTGAGAAGGAAAGGAGTCTAGGAGAGCTGGTTGTACATTACAAAAAAAAAAAAACCCTTATCAAGGGTGCAGGAACAAACCATCCCAATACACAGAAAGGCTAGTAAGTATGGCAGAAGACCAGTTTGGTTTAGCAGGGAACTCTTCAGTGAGCTAAAAACAAAAAGAAAGCTTAGAGGAAGTTGAAACTTGGATAAACGACTAGGGGGGAAGGAGTATACAAGTATTGCTCAGGCATTCAGAGATGAAATCAGGAAAAGCAAAGCACAATTGGAGTTGCAGCTAGCAAGGAATATGAAGGATAACAAGAAGGGCTTCTCCAAGTATGTCAGCAACAGGAGGAAGATCAGAGAAAGTGTGGGTCCCTTACTGAATGGGGGAGGCAACCTAGTGACAGATGATGTAGAAAAGGCTGAAGTACTCAATGGCTTTTTTACCTCAGTCTTCACAGGCAAGGTCAGCTCCCAAACTACTGCACCTGCCACCACAATTTGGGGAAAAAGGTGAGCAGCTAACAGGTTCATAGCCAAGTAGTGAAAGAGCAGGTTAGGGACTATTTAGAAAGATGGATGTGTACAAATCCATGGGGCTGGACATGCACCCAAGGGTGCTGAGGGAGTTGACTGATGTGATTGCAGCCACTGGCCATTTATCTCTGAAAACTTGTGGTGATTGGGAGAGGTCCCAGATGACTAGAAAAGGGCAAATATAGTCCCTATCTTTCAAAAAGGGAAGAAGGAAGATCTGGGGAACTACAGACTGGTCAGCTTCATCTCAGTCCCTGGAAAAATCATGGAGTAGGTCCTAAAGGAATCCATTTCTAGGCACTTGGAGGAGAAGGTGATTAGGAACAGTCATCATAGATTCACCAGGAGCAAGTCATGTCTGGCCAACTTCTATGATTAGATGACTGGCTCCATAGATGCAGGGAAAGCAGTGGACATGATATACCTTGATTTTAGCAAGGCTTTTGATATGGTCTCCCACAATATTCTCGCCAGCAGGCTAAGGAAATAGAGGTTGGATGAATGATCTGTAAGGTGGATAGAAACCTGGCTGGATTGTCTGGCTCAGAGGGTAGTAGTCAATGGCTTGATGTCTGGTTGGTAGCTGATATGAAGCAGAGTGCCACAGGGTTTGGTCCTGGGGTTGGTTTTGTTAAATATCAACAACCTGGAAGATGGTATAGAGTGCACCCTCAGCAAGTTTTCAGATAACAACAAGCTGTGGGGAGTAACAGATACACTGGGAGGGTAGGGCTAGGATTCAGAGAAACCTCGACAAATTGGAGGTTTGGACCAAAAGAAATCTCATGAGGGTTGATAAGGACAAGTCCTGCATATTAGATAGAGCAATCCAATGCCCTGGTACAGACTGGGGACTAACTGGCTAAGCAGCAGCTCTGCAGAAAAGACTTTGGGGCTACAGTGGACAATAAACTGAATATGAACCAACAGTGTGCCTTGTTGCCAAGAAAGCTCACAACGTGCATACATTAGTTGGAGCATTGCCAGCAGATCAAGGGAAGTGATTCTTCCCTTCTATTCAGCACTGGAGGTCACATCTGGAGTTCCAAATCCAATTTTGGGCCCCCCACTACAGAAAGGATGTCAATAAATTACAAGGAGTCCAGCGGAAGGCCACAAAAATGATTAGGGGGTTAGGGTACTTGACTATTGAGGAGAGGCTGGGAGAACTGTGATTATTTAGTCTAGAAAAGAGAAGACTGAGTGGGGATTTAACAGCAACCTTCAACTACCTGAAATGGGGTTCAAAAGAGGATGGAGCTAGACTGTTCTCAGTGGTGTCAGATGACAGAACAAGGAGCAGTGCTCTCAAGTTGCATCAAGGGAAGTTTAGGTTAAATATTAGGAAAAATTTTCTCACTAGGATGGTAGTAAAGTACTGGAATAGGTTACCCAGAGATATTGTGGAATCTCTATCTTTTGAGGTTTTTAAGACCAAGCTAGAGCTTTGGCTGGGATGATATAATTGGAAATGGTTCTACTTTGAGCAGGGGATTGGACTAGATGACTTGCTGAGAACCCTTTCAATCCTAATTTTCTATGATTCTATACACCTCCTATTAAGTCATCTAAATATTTTTTCATTATATTGTCCCTTTTGTGTTTCCATTTATAGGTGTGCAGAATTATTAATTATGTACCAGGCTGATGTTAATTATGCTGCTGAAAGAGGACAGACACCTCTCTACCTGGCCTGTAGAAATGGAAATAATGAATGCATCAAACTCTTGCTGGAAGCTGGAGCAGATCGAAGTGTGAAAACCACTGTAAGTTTAAAAAAATATATTAAGCTACAGTATGACTATAGAGCTGAATAACTACAAAATTAAGAATGTTTCACATGGAATTCTTCAGTCATCTTTAGCATCCAGTATATTTAAGACTTTTGAAATGACTTTTCCATATTGCTTCATGCCACTGTTTTCTTCTTCTTTAGGCTGCATATTTTCCCTAAAGAAGTCACTTAACTGTACATTAAGCCTTACAAATCTTAAATTCACTGTGCAGCTTCTTGCCTACCGTGTTCTTGGATAGGACTATAGAGACAGAGATGAACCCATCCACTTAACATGCTTTCTGTTGCAGTGTAATACCTCCAATGCAAGGCTTTTGGATGTTTTATCTGATAGCAGATCATTGTTGTCCTTGCAGAAAGCATGTTTTTGAGAAAGACAGTAAGAGAAATTCTTTTAGATAGACAATTAACACAAAAGAAAAAAGATGCTAAAATGAAAGTCTGTGCCAATATGAGATGGACAGCTTTTAAATGAAAAGATAGGCATCCCCATGTTTAGATGTGACTGACTATTGCTTAAAAATGTGAATGCTGATGTATGTAGGATTTGGGCTGTTCAGAAATACTAGTATGTAGGTAGGTTTGAATATATTGCAACCTTTAAAATACATTCTGGTTCCTGATTATTTTTATGGTGAGTATTTTTGTAGAAAGTTAACTTAATTGGTTTTGAAATCAAAGGAAGCAGTGATGCAAAAAAACCCACCAGGCAACAAGTTGCTTTATGGCAGCATGCAGCAGGGCATGTTATTAATTGCATCTCTGATTCACATTCATGGAATGGAGATAATCCAAAGAATTTGAACCCCCAATATCACTACTGAAAACCTTGCCCACTCCCTTCAGAGTGCTCCCCATTTACTCAGTATTGCATTTGTGCTGCCATTGGAAAAATGTATAGAATGTGTTCCCACCTCTGTGGGAACTGCTTCCCTACTTAGTGTCCCAGGTAGTCAAGTCTGTGAACCCAGCCCTTTCAGGTAAACAGTCATTGTTAAAACAGCCCTGAAGCACTCTTTGTTGTAAGGGGTGTATGAAAATAGCCATTGTGTTCTGTTCTTGGGGGGAGCATGAAAGGGTGGAAGGTTCCTTGTGTTGTGTTCTTTGTGCCATGTAGTCAAGCCCCATTATGAAGGGGTGGTGATAATTGAGCAAATAATAATTTAAAAGTTACATTTTGAGAGCAAAAACTGCAACACCTTAAATAGTAAACTTTTTTTCTATTTTTTCAATCTATTTCAAGGTGTTTCTCCCTTTAAAATTATTTCTCTGTGGCTGTCTATTTTAAAGAGGTAATGTTTTAGCCTTATTTTGCTAATAGTGACTACATTATAAAAGAGAAAATTATGGAAAAGTTGAATCAAATGAGCACAAGTCTGAGTCATTTTCATTCAGTGTTAAGGATAAATAGCAACAGGTTGGTAGCTAGGATCTTTGATTTCAAAAGGAAAGTCTGAAAAATTAAGGGAGGTAGATAATAAAATCAATTGGACTTAGGAGCTTAAGAGTGAAGGAGGCTTAGAATTTCAATAAGTAAAGGTGTAAAAGTTTTGATACCATTTTTGGTGTTAAGGAGTATACAGAAAGCTGTTAGAGGAAGCAAGGTTAAAAAAACAAACAAACTTGTCAGTCTAATTGGATGTCTTCAAAACATCCTCAGATAGATAGCAATAGCATATGTAGGGGACACCAGCCCCTGGCGCTGACTTGGTAAGGGTGCCAAAATAATCCCCTTCCCCATGGAGTCTGCACCCCAGCAGCAAGAGCAGCCTCACAGCATTGTTCTGGCAGCAGTCTGAGCTGCTATTGCTGCTGCTATCCAGAGTGGGTACAGCACGTGGCAGTAGCCAAAGCTGGGCACTATTTTTTATAAGACTTCTGTGCCCCGCTCCCTACAGTGTTTGCCCAAATTGCAAACCTGGCTTGTTACACCAAAAATAGACACATACAGATAGAACAGATGAGTAAGATAGGGTGTAAGCAGAGAGCCTACAAAAGGTATATCTTGGTGGCCAAAAGGTGCAAAGATAGCGAGAACTGCCAGTGGTCAAGCTGAGGTAGACCTTCTGAGACAATTTAAACAAATAGCAAAAGTTTATTTACCCATAACAATAATAATAATAATAATAATAATAAAACCACCAGAAGCATGACTCTGTTGTTGAAGGGAAAGAGATTGAATGAGGCCTTAAAAGTAAATAAATAATGTGGTTTTCAGAGTAATGACGGTACTAAACATAGGAGCAAAGGTAGGATGGGTAACTAAAATGAGAGAATGGAAATAATAAAAAAGGAAGCGGAAACAAAACTTGGAGAGTTTAATGTATTCAAATCTAGGGGACTTAATAATTTCCACCATAAAATACTGAAAGAATTGCCACATGAAATGGTAAATTGTATAGCAAAGATTTTAAATAAATCTGTTAAATTGACAGGAATGATACTGTGTGACTGAAGAATAACAAATGTAGCACCTTTTTTTACAAAAGAAAAAAATGGTTGGACTATTCCTTATCATAAACCCTTAGTTTAGGCTTCGTAGTATGCAATGTTTAAAATAAATTTGAAGGTAAATGTTAATTAAGATATGGAGGATGAGATGGACAATAGGATGAAATGCAGTCTTGATTTTACAAAAGTTACATTACATCCAAGTAACACAATATCTATCTTTGATAAGAGAACTTTCCCTAAACAAAGGAAATTTATAAAGCATTTGACACAGTGCCACAAAGGGCATCATTAGTTAAAATGGGAATTTATACAATAATTGTAAGATGGGCAAGAAACTGGCTAGCAGAAATCTAACAATGGGTTGCATTGAAAAGTGAGCTACCAGGCCAAAGGCGGTTCCTGGTAAAGTTCCTAAGGAACAGTGTTGGGACCCCTGTTTAATGTTTTTCAGTAATAATCTTGGCACAAAAAGACTGCAAGAGAAGAGTGCAATTTGTACTCTTAGTAATGACAAGAAGTTTCTAGGCAGGCATGGAAGTCAGTGTTATACAGAAAGCCTTGCATGACCACAAGAACTGGGGTGAAATTCCATTGTACAGTAAAATCTTTGTTATCCAGCATTCTACAAGCCGTAATACTCTATTCACTGGAATTTCTGTCCAGCCAGCCGTACACAAGGGAGGGGGGAAAGCTCTCACACGGCAGCCGCCACTGCCACCCACCCCCCTGCACTGCCGCTACTCCACATGCAGCCACCATCACCCCCCTGCTCCGCGTGTGGCTGCCACCACCTTCTCCCCCTCCGCTTCATCTTATCTGCCTCAGATAACTGGAATTTTTACATAACCGGCATCTGGCATTCCCCCTCATGCCAGATAACAGGGATTTTACTGTACCAAGTCCTGTCAGTAACAGGATCTTTTGCTATAAACTAGGAGTTTATCAATTGGAAATGACTGAGGAGGTGAAAGATCTGGGTGCATTGGTCACTTACAGGATGATTATGAGCCACTGATGAGATGTTCTAAGGCATCAACCCATGGGTCGCAACCCAAAAGTGAGTCACAAGAATACTTGAAAGGGTTTTGAATAGTTGTAGAAAAACATGGTAAAATGTGGGTTTCCTCTTGCAGGCTGGCAGCCTTCTAGCCTGCAAGGAGCTGCTTGGGGCAGTGGGAGGCAGAGGGGCACTCAGGCACTTGCACACACATTTGGCCGGCATACACCCAGGCATGGTAGCTGGATGCAGGCCACTCTACGGGGAGCAGGGGTTGGAGGGCCAGAGTTCAGGGGTTGTCTGGGAGGCTGTGGGGTGCTTGCCAGTGCTGGAGGAAGGTGTCCGGGTGCTGGGGCTGTGGCAAGGCAGCGGGGAGGCACCTGCCCCTCCAGCAGGGGAAGAGGGTGAGGGGGCCCTTCAGGGGTGGCAAGGGGCTGTATGGCCTGGCTGGTGCTACCAGGGCTGGTGCTCATGCTCCCAGGGGCCAGGTGTCCAGGAGACGCTGTCCAGGGTGGAGGGCAGTGGCCAAGCCCCCAGCACAGTGCAGAAGCCCCAGCCCAGGGCAGGGGCTGCCACAGGCCTCCCCTCCTGCTCCCTCCAGCCTGTGCCAGGGCAGGACTCTGTCTGCAATGCCCACACAAGCTGGAGCTGCCACAGGTATCGTGCTCTGACTCAGGCTAAATGTGGACAGCTGGGAGCCCCCTCCAGTGGGGGTTGTGGGTCGGGAGTGAGGGGTACTATCTTGGCTGGGAGGGGCTGTGGCTTGGGAGTAAGGGCTACTGGCAGGGCCAGGGAGCTGTGGCTTGGGAGTGAGGGGCACCAGCAGGGCCAGAGGACTGCAGGTCAGAAGTGGGGACCACCGGCAATTTACATTGTGCAAATTGCACAATGATAAGTGTCACTTGGGAGTAATGGAGTGCCAAATGTTGATATTTATGTTAATGTTTTCCTGTTGATGTTAATTTCTGTCTTTAAAATTAAGTCTGTTCATCTGCTTTAACTTGTAGTGTGTTATAAGTATTTTGGGGCCAAAAGACTTCTGTGTTTTCTACTTTAACTACTTACTGGGTCAGGACTGGCCATCAATGTTTACAAATGGGTCCTGGTACAAAAGTGGTTGAGAACCACTGCTGTATGGAAGGCAGACACACTCCTGGAATGTTTCTGATGAAGTATTTCCAAGAGAATGAGAGAGAGAAGTATTAGTACCATTGTACAATGCACTGGGAAAACTATGTGGAATATTATGTGCAATTCTAGTTGTCCATGTTCAAGAAAAAATAATTTCAACTGCGATATGTGCAGATGAGTGGTACTAGGATAATCGGGATTTGAAAGCCTGTCTTATGAGAGAAGATGAGAATGGTTAGGCTTATTTTACCTAACAAAATAAAAGGAGATGGATACAGTTTCTTTCAATATATCCAAGGGAAGTATCAAGAAAGAAGAGGAGGTTCTTAAACTGAATCAGAAACAAGTGGATATGAATAAATTTAGGCTGGAAATTAGAAGATTTTTAGGAATTAAATAGGGAAGTTCTGGAACAGCCTTGTAATGGGAATATTTGGGCAAACTGCCTAACTAGTTTTGAGAAGTAATTTAAGAGGGTCATGAAAGGAATAATATGAAATTATTGCTGTTATAGCAGTGAATTGGATTCCACATGCTTTCCAAAACCATTTTCCTAATCAAGTAAAATCTGAATATCAAGTATTCCTAGAATTTGAAATGTGTTTCTTCAGAAGAAATTGCTGTAGGACCTGGGTGAAAATTTAATTGGGTGTGAAACCAATAGAATAACCCTGAGTTTCATTGAAGTATGTGTTTTGCTTTGGTTTTTTGTTTTCCTGCTAAACAAAGGAGATTGGAAAACTGACCATGCTAATATACTATTTGTTACCTACAATGGTTAGGAAGCTTGTCTAGCTATCACAAAGATTTGAATTAAATTAGAAGAAAACATTGGAGAGCTAAATTCAGACTATTATCTATTTGCCTTGTTTGCCTTTTAAAACGAGAAGAATTGAAAATGAAAACTGCTTCCTAAAGTAGCTGCACTGGCTTTCCTTATACCTGTGCAGACAGAAGCCAACTTTTGTACATGGAAAAAAGTGATTGTATAAAATAAAATAAGTAAATAACGAGATCAGTAATCTGACAAGGGTCCAGTAACAGATTTGTATATTAACTTTGTAAATAATGGAGTTTTTCATCATAATTTACTGCAAATTTACATCATAATGCAAAACATTTTTGCAGAGATTTTCGTGGCTTCTG
>NW_017729022.1:357924-360029 GCF_001723915.1 Gavialis gangeticus
TGACAAGGGTCCAGTAACAGATTTGTATATTAACTTTGTAAATAATGGAGTTTTTCATCATAATTTACTGCAAATTTACATCATAATGCAAAACATTTTTGCAGAGATTTTCGTGGCTTCTGTTTACTCTCCACTGAGTTATGTTCTTAGTGGATCCTTACGCGCCATATGATATAATTAAACAAATGTATTTTCCCAAGAAGGGATCACCTACCTTTCCTCTTTATTATCAAGTATCTCACACAATTATGCACTGAGCCCAGCATATGGACTGTCTTTCTCAAAGCTGGGACATTATTTGTAGCTAATCCTGGTGTATTTAAAAGATTTATAGTGAACAGGTCCAATAAAAGCAATTACTAATACAAATTCTATAACCACTTTTCTGTGTGTGTGATACGACTGTGGTTTTTATTTTTGTATGTTCAGGATGGGTGGACACCAATTCATGTAGCTGTAGATTCTGGTAATGTTGACAGTCTCAAGCTCCTTATGTACTATGGAGAGCCAGAGAATGGAAACTTTATGAATGATGCAGAGCCTAATTCAGACTACTTTGACTTGGAGTGCAATCAAGACAGCTACAGCAGTAAAGCAAAGCCTGTTGTTTCTGCAGATCTCATCAACCATGCTGACAAAGATGGCTGGACTGCTGCCCATATTGCAGCATCAAAAGGTTTTAAGGTCTGTCTATATAAGTGTAACTTGGTAAAGATTAAATTACTGTTCCATTTATTCTGCATATACTTAATATAGCCATAATGAGTTGCTGATGTGTCTAAATGTATATGTTCATAGTTAAAAAAAAAAATCTGCATTTTGCAAATACAGTCTCTGGTCTCTCTGTGGAAAATTATAACACAGAAATTCATGCAATAACAACTGATTTAGTTTCTGTTCTTTGGGCAGGCTTTACAGGAGGAAATGAGCTGGTTAGCTAGAAAAACTGTGATTGCTGGCAAAAATCCACTCTGACCTATTGCACCCTGCCTGACTCTTGTAATCAAGGCAGTTTCTTGACACAGAACTACTGCAACATTTGGCATCAAAAGCTTCCTTTAGCTAACTTTGAATGCGTAGGGGATTTGGCATTTCTTCAAATGGAAAGTAAGAGTTGTCATTCAAATCTGAATCTATTTTCTAGAGCAGTGCTTTTCAACCTTTTTAGATTCAAGACACCCCTCAGTAGACTCAAGCCACTTCTCATAAAATGCCAGCTCTTAGCTTTCACTGACTTTTGACTATGGAGAAATAATAGACCAGTTCTTCTGTTGCAGAAAACCCAGGCCCCTGACAGATGTTACACTTAAGATGTGATTAACCAATTGTATCTTAAGTAGTAACCCAACCACATATTTAGGCAGTTAATGGCACAATAAATGGAAAATAAGTCACAAAATTATGCCACAAAATATGTGGCATCATGCTTTAAATTGAATGTATGGCAGGGTCCCCACCCTGCAGCCTGATGCCAGCTGCATGGAGGAGCTCTGAGACCAGCCCCAGTACAATCCCAGGGCTCAAACCCACAATCAGCTGGTTGTTGGTCCCAGGCTCAGGACTTAGTCAGAGCCTTGAACTTGCTTTGGTGCAGCCCCAAGGCTGAGACAGACAGTTTCCAGCCAGCCCTGATGTGGTCCTGAGCTAAGACAGTCAGCTGATAGTTGGTCCCAGCCCATGGGTCACACCAATTTACCAGGTACTTGGTCCAGGATAATGATCCTGTGTTCCTCCTGCACTGAAGAGCAGTAATGGTGTGATTGGGATCTCTTCCCTGGTCCCAAAGTTGCACATCCTGCAATGCATGTGTGGCACAACAGGAAGCCTGATTGTTGGGATCAGGAGACAGATCCCATCACAACATGAAGTGAACATATGCCAGGGTCCACAGAAGGAACACAACAGGTCAGAATGTTTTAGACGCTATGGATTCTTTCTTGAAATGTCTTAGCTTATCTTGTGAATCGTGTGCAGGTCAGGTGTACGTGCAGTTCCTGAATTGCATGGTACCCTTAAAAGGATACCATGGCTCCCCCAGGTGCTATAGAGTCCTGGTTGAGAATCACAATACTAGAGAGAGAATGGAGCAGAGAGGTTATTGCTGA
>NW_017729022.1:360040-362928 GCF_001723915.1 Gavialis gangeticus
AATACTAGAGAGAGAATGGAGCAGAGAGGTTATTGCTGAAAGTGCTGCAAAGAAATGTTGGGGAAATATTTACACAGTACTGTTCAAGATTTTAAAAGTGACTAGAGATCTGCCCAGCATGGGGGGGAGGGAAGGGAAACTCCCACCGGAGGGCTTTCTGCTTCCTGTAGCACAAGCCAGGCTGGAGTCACCCCAGCTTTGCTCCTTCTCCAGCTCTTTGCTTCTGAAAGGGGCATGGGGAACACACTCCCTCTTTCAGCCTGGCACAGCCCACCAGGGGGACTTTAGTTTCCCTGCAGCTTGACCCCAGCCTGACTCCAAGCTGCAGGGAGGCAAAAAGCCCTCCAGTAGATGCTTTCTCCTCATGCCAGGCAGACCCCAGCTGGGGTGTGGGGGAGTGAGTGCAGGGCTGGAGAGGGGTTCATTCCCCCCTGCCCACCTTTCTCTGAGGCACACAGCTATGGAAGCGGTAGGTCTGTGGCAGTCATAGCCCAGGTTGAGCAGTGGGGGGAGGGAGATGAAAAGCACCTTGGTGGGTGCTTTTCTACCCCCACCCCCCTCCATACTGGATAAAACTTGGCTGGGGGAGTGTGTTTTCCACCCTTCCTCTTGGAGGTGGATGACTGAGGAGCGGGTGGAGCTGAGCTAATCCCAGCCTAGCTCAGAGCTGCGGGGGGGAGGCAAAAAGCTCCCCAGTGGGGGCTTCCCACCTCTTGTGCGCACCCCCCCCCAGCCGCAGACCCTGGCTGGGGGACGAGCCAGGCAGGAACAGGGAGAGGTGCATTCCCCCACTCTAGGAGGCAGAGGCTGGGAAGAAAGTGGGGCTGACTGATCCCAGCCCAGCTTGCTGGGCTACAAGTGGGCAAACAATAAGCCCTCACCATAGCAGCTTTTCTTCCCTTTGCTGTAAGAGCCTAGGGCTAAGGCAGCCTAGGGGTCTGCTCCTCTGCCTGCTGCCAGGCCTGGGAAGAAAGCAGACTGGGGAACAGAGGCTTTAGTGCCTCAGCTCTGTGACAGCTGGGAGCAGGGCCAACCCTGCTCTGCTAGAGCAGACAGTATGGTGCTGGGATGCTGGGGGAGTGTGAGTTAACTTGTGTCAAGAGGGGATGTGAGACAGAATTTCCTTAAACCAGTTTAACCTAAATCAAATCTTGTACTACAGCCAACAAGGTTCATCTTAAATTGGTTTTGGCCATTTTGAAAGTGATTTATGTGCACTGCACTTCTGTTCTGTTACAGGCTTAAACCAGTTTGCAATCGCTTAATCTGGTGTATGTGTAACTTCTGCCCCTAGCCTTGGTGTCAAGGTTCTGGCCACAAAGACCCCTACATTATTAAAGTTAAGCTTCTATACATGGTGGAGATATTCAGGCCTGAGCACATAGGGGCTTTTTTTTTTTTTAAACACGTTGAGGTGCTGCAGCACTGGGTACTTTGAAAAGTGTGCAGTTGTGAAAGTGGTGAAATGCATATCAGCATGCAGAAAATGGCGGTGGTATGCTTTTGAACTAAAGTACCTCCGAGGTTTTAGTGCTTTAGTTCAAAAGTGCACCACTACTATTTTCTTCGCCCTGATGCACATTTCACCACTTATACAACTTCACACAGCACAGCACAGTACATATCAGCTCGTGTGCAAAGCAGACTTGATTAATTGGCAGATCTCCAGCGTGTTGCAGGACAAAAAGGTACATGTATAAATGCCCTAAGTGCCTAGTTTGTACCAAAGCTGAAGTTTAATCCAGAGTAGAACCTAAGCTTACACCTGCGTTGCCAGAGAAACCTAATCTGGCAGTCCTGCTCAGGCTATGGTACATACATGCTATCAGCACTGAGCCCAGGGCACACTACGCAGTTGGATTCAGTAAAACGACCCATTTAAATTTCTCAAGTGAAATGGTTGAATTCTAGTTCTATGCCTCTTACTTGTTCTGCAAGTTGGAGAAGTAACTATATAAATGTGTGAAATATATGTTTGATACGCTATTCTAATGATGTGATTGTAGCACTGAGGGTTTTTCTGCATGCAGTTAGTCTGCACACGAATGTTTTTGCATCCAGCTTGTAAATCTGTTTGTTTTTTTTACAATATAAAGTCATTTTACTATAAATATTTCACTTGGTTTCTCAATCTACAAACTTTAAAGGGGACTTGATGTCAATTGTTGGCAGTATTTCATTAGGGCAATAGCTGAATGCTCTTATTCTGAAGATATTGCAAATTGGGATTTCACAGCAGTGTTGCTGTTCTTCAGGAACATCAGATTTGTCTGTTAAGAAAACAAATGCATCTGATTTTAGAATAACCTAGGTTGACTTATTTCTAACGTTCACTTGTCAAGCAGGATGGAAACTTGTACCTTCACTAATACTTTGTGTGTTGCTGCGTGAACACTGATTTCATAAATCTGAGTAACCTTGATATTAGTGATTGCTGGGTCTCAAATTTCCATTTTAATATAATGCAATAATAATCATTATCATAGAATACTCTGCAGGAAAGCAGAGTACCAGACAAAAGTGTGCAAGATAAATCTGGCTAGATTTTTAAAAGTTGCTGAGTACCGCCAACTAGAGGCCATGCTCTTCTTGACGTGCTGCACACAAGGAAGAATTGGTAGGAAACGTAGTAGTGGATGGCAACTCAGGCAGCAGTGACTGCAAGATGATGGACTTCAGAATCGTGGGGAAAGGAAGGATGGAGAGCAGTAGAGTAAGGACCCTCACTAGGAGAGTAGTAAAAGTTTGGAACAGGTTACCCAGAGAGGTAATAGAATCTCTGTCCTTGGAGGTTTTTAAGACCTGGCTAGAGAAAGCTTTGGCTTGGATGATCTAGCTGGGGGGGAGGGTCTTGCTTTGAGCAGAGGGTTGGACTAGATGACCTCCTG
>NW_017729022.1:362939-368601 GCF_001723915.1 Gavialis gangeticus
AGATGACCTCCTGAGGTCCCTTCCAACCCTTATTTTCTAATTCTCTGATTCTGTGTATCCTGAAATCTAGAATCCTGGCTGGAAGCACGCTGTTTGGAAAATTTTGGTGTGAAAATTCAAGCCTGTTATAAAATCCATTGCGATCTTTACTATAGGTCTACAAGAAATATTGTTTGCATTCTCACACCTACTAGTTCCATTAAGTGGTTCTTTCTCTGCATATTTAAAAATGCACATCCAGGAATTAAAAATCAGAAATCTAACAACTGATTAGACATCTCTCTCTTTTAGCCATTAAACAGTAATACAAGTAATACAGCTCTTTCCTTTCCAGAATTGCCTAGAAATCTTGTGTAGCCATGGTGGACTAGAGAGTGAAAGGAAAGATAAGTGTAATCGAACACTGCATGATGTTGCTACTGATGACTGTAAACATCTCCTAGAGAATTTGAGTAAGTAAGAATTTGTGAACATCACTAGATCAAAATATTTACTACCCAGCACCCTGCCAAACTAATGAAACATTAATGCACTGTTACCTCTCCAAAAAGCCTATATTTTTTCCTCCAAAAAGCCTTTTTTTTTTTTATTTTAAGTGTGCTGGCAAACTACTCCAATTTGTTTATAATAAATATAAAAAAACTATCTTATTGTGAACTATTAGATAATTTTTATTCTGTTTTTAGTAATTCTATAAAATATTTTATTCCCTTGAAAAATGTGTTGCATAAGCCTAGAAACAAACATAATGCTTTGGAATTTGTACATTTAGTATTAAATATTTTTTCCCCATTGGAAGTTTTACATGTTAGTTCTTTCATTCTTTACCTCCTTTCTTCAGATTCTTGGTGCAAAATCCCTGTTTTCCACAGCCTATGAATAACTTTTCCTACATCCAGATCATTTTTGGAACAATATTATTCTTTTACATAAAGTTTAAACAAAATATCAGAGACTACCTTTTTATAGTATCCCAACTTCAAGATCTTCTATAACAGAGGTTCTTAACCTTTTTTTTTACCAGGACCCATTTGTAAACATGGATGACCAGTCCCAACCCACTGCCCCCCAGCTCCCCAACATGTGGGGCAGGGAGTATGCATGTGAAGTGTGGGGAAGGGGTCATGGGGGGGTTGGGTGAGCAGCCTTTGGCAGGCTGGAATTCTGCCAGCCTGCAAAGGAAAAGCCACGGTTTCCCACATTTTTCTCTTTTAAAGGAGAATCCATTTTTAAAGTTTATTTATGATCTTTTCATATGTTCTTGCGACCCATGGGTTGAGAAACTTTTCTATAAGACCCCTGTTGTCATCTTGCTACTCTTTTAACTCTTAATAAATTATACATGACTGCTTCCCAGCTGGGTCTGGTAACTGTACAGAATTGGCTGGTCCTGGGCCCCCTGACTGTACAATAAATACTCTTACTAAGGCACAGTACCTTCATTGTACTCTATAGACCTGTTCACTTGTTTTCTGCCTTTGGCCTATGGGTAATCCATAGGCCCATAGATAATCCAGCTCCCCTTCAAATTCACTAAGTATTGATGGATTAATCTTTTTTCTCCTTCACCATTTCCTGGTGTTCTTTTGCTAATTATGATATACACTGATGAGCTGGCCTGCAGCTTTTAGGTTCTTGTGCTTTTTTCCACTGGATAACATCATGCTTCCTTGTAAACAGCATTCCATCTTAAATTTTTGAGCTTTTGCTCCCTGATCCTCATCCCTGTCTGGGTTTTTCCCCATCAGAGCCTATAAACTAATAGCTTGCACCAAAGCCTCTGTACTGTTCTCATCAGCCCTTGCTCCACATCTACATAGGTCTTTTGATCTCCCCATCATTCCTGAATCATGTCAGAACCCTCTTACCTCACTTTAGATGCCTGGAACTCATCAGAAGGCCATGCCTTTAATACATGTTCCACTTCTGAAGCATGTGTTTGAATAGTCTTTTCCCTGATGTGGTCTGACAGATTTAAACCAAAACATCTCTGAACTTGCTGGAGTTACACTGGTTTATACCAGCTGAAGATCTGGCCCTTCAGTGCTTAAAAATAACGTGACAAGCTCTGCTATAGTTAAATCATTTCTAAGACAAGCTTGTATCTTTTTTGCAACCACACTTCAGTACTTCAGAGTTATTTTATGAAATACTGCTTTTGTAGTAAATATGAAAGAGAGCAGCCTTTCGATCTTACAGAGATCTTTAATGAGCCTCACGGTATGAACAGATCTTAGTCTGCTACTGCTGTAGAATTAAGCCCTGCTTATAAGACCACAGCAAGATAAAGAATCTGCTGTGCTATGTATGTAAATTTCCTTCCCTTGTTTTACTTTTATTCACCATAAAAAGTAGGGGAAAAAATCTATGAACTTTGCACACTTAACTTCTATTATCAAACATATTTTTCTTCTATTCCTCTCTCCAAGAATAGAACCATTTCTCATCAAAAAATATCACTAGCCTTCCCTTCCACTTGACTTCTTTAGCTAATATGTACTTTTCTGCAATGAAAGTATCTCCAGCCGCAAACACGAAGATCCTTCATGTTGGAAAATGAAACATTTAAGAAACCACCACTCATTTGATTACATTTATAAGATTTTGTTCTGGAAATAGGAGATAAAAGATTAAGTCTTGTTTGAGTAGTATAGGAGTATTTTTACAACTTATAAACGTAATGATACTGAATGGGTGTGTCTACATGTGCACTTGATGTGGGAGCAGTTTACTCACAAGTACAGGGAAGCAGGAACAGATTTCCTGAGGCCCTGCAATAGGCCCCTGCTGCCACCAGGGGGAGCTCTAGGCTCCAGGGACTGGCAGGGAGCACCAAGCCAGGAGACCTCACTGGGGCTGGGACATTGAAAGCTGCTGCCAGGGGATGCCTGCTTCAGAGGTGGAGACAGTGTCCCCTTGCACCAGCAGCAGGGAGCTCCTGGTCCTGGCTCTCTGATCAGGGCCAGGGGACTTCAAAAGAGCTGTAAGGGAGGGGCAGGTCCCAGCCCCGTGCCCTGATCCACCAGTGGGGCACATAGAAGCTAGCTCACTGCTAGCTGACCCACTAGCAGATTTGGGTAGGGGGCTGGAACCTTCCCAACCCCTGCAACCCTTTCCAGGCCCTGTGCCTTGATCAAATGAGGGCACAAGACTGGGACCTGCCTCTCACCATGACAGTTCCCAGCCCCCACCTGCAATCACAGGACAGGGGCTAGAGAGCCTGTTCCCTGTTCAGCTCCATGATTTACAGCCTGTTCCCCACCCAATTCTGTGATCATGAAGCTGGGCAAGGAACTGCATCCCCAAGCCTCCACAAGCAAGGAGCTACCAGTGCTGGCCCTGTGGTCACAGAGCCACAGCTGGGAGATAAGGATCTTCCAGCCCCCACTTCTGGATCACAATCTTGGATCAGGGGGCTTGGAGCTCCCTGCTGCCAGGGCATGCCCAGTAGTCCATGCCCAGGCTCCAGTGCCAGAGCCTGCACCAACAACAGGCAGCTTGTCAGGGCAGGGAGCAGTCTCCCACCCACTGATGGCTGGCCAAGCAGATGCTCCCTGTCAGACATCTACACTAGTGGTACTGCACAGTAAGTAATCACAAGTAAATTTGCTACTTGCGATTGCAGGTAGAAAATGTACTCAGGATTAGCAAGCTATACTGCACAGTCAGCGTGTGCACATAAACTATGCTACTGCACAGTAAAGCATCCCTGGTAGACGCACCCAATGTGTCATATATTGTATTTCACTGAATCCAAGGTGACCTTGAATTTAAAATGGACCTTTGCCCAATGATTAGATTCATTACATTTGAAAATATATACATTTATTTATAATTGTATATATATAAAATCTAATTATTGTCAGGGCCTCTTAACTTCATCTGCCACACCACTGCACTAAAGGAAGCAGTGGGAGAGACAGGTCGTGAGGGGTTCAGGCAACCTGACCCCTCTCCCTTGCCCCCTGCTGTCTCCACCTCCTCCCCCACAGCCTCTGCCCTTCCATGCACCGCTGCCACCCCGCTTCTTACCTTTGTTCCAGCTCTAGCAGGCTCCATCCCTGCTCCTTCCGGGGCACAGAGAATATGCTTGCTCTGTTCCCAGTCAGACTTGGTAGCAGCTGCACCCTCACCTCCTGGGTTTCAACCAGAGCTACTGTTAAGCTGGACTTGAGCCATGCTCTGCACCCCACGCTGGAGCAGGGACAATGTCTGCCAGAGCAAAGGTAATTAGCTGGGGGTGAAGGGAGCAGAGACTAAAGAGGGGATAGTTGGAAGGGTGCAGCTGCCTGTGCCCCCAGCATCCTGTACTCAAAAACAAAATGAGGAGCTCTCACACCAAGTTAAATGGAGGAAAAAATCCTTGTCTTGGATTCGAGTAAATACAGTAATAATTTATAGTTTAGTTTTGGTTTTGTCACTCAACTGTTTTGTGGTAGCAAACAGTGCTCTGCCGTTGTATTCCCTCTCAAATAGTAGTTCTTGTAATACTACTGTTCTGCATAGGGCAGAGGCAGAAATGCCAATTATTATCAATTATTATCTGTAAATAATTTGTTTATTGAATTTCCAGATCTTGCCATCTTCAGTTCTCTAATTGTTTTTAACAGATGCTCTTAATATACCTTTAAGGATTTCAATCAATGATGCTGAACCCGCCTACTGTGGTACAGGGGATTTTGACATGGAAAATACAATATGTGCTTTAAATATCCGCAAACAAACATCATGGGATGATTTTTCAAAAGCAGTGAGTCAGGCAGTGACAAACCATTTCCAAGCAATCGCATCTGATGGATGGAGGAGCCTAGAAGACCTGACATTTAATAATGCTACAGAATCAAACATTGGCCTCAATGCAAGCAGTATATTATCCGTCAAACTAGGTATTGCTCTTATTACTGTCAAGAGAACCAAAATTTTTGGTTTTTGCTTTTGTGCATTGCATGACATGTTTAATTCCTCAGCTATGGATATCCTAGAGTACATGGGGCAGCTTCTGGGCTTAATCAGTCTTACCGTAGCTGTATTTTTACCCACTGAACTCTTAATGTAACAATGTCTCTATTCCCTTGGATTAGAATAAGATAAAAATATTTGATAAGGTTTCTTGATATGCTGTGATACCTTAAAACAAACTTTAAAACACCACCTGCTTGAAAGTATCCTTTAGTGGTGGTTATACACATGGTATAGTACAGGGGCAGGCAGTTATTTAGGGTGGAGGGCTGCTTAATGAGTTTTGGTGAGTTGAGAGGCACGTGGGTAGCCCTGGCCCTTGACAGTTGCCCTGCCCCTTTGTCCCCACGGGTGACCAGAAGTCCCACCCTCTAATTCTCAACCTTTGCCACCAGAAGTATCTCCTCTTGCCTCCTGGAAATACTTCTTTTGGGACTGGGGGCTGCCATCTTAGAACCAGAAAAAAAAAATTCATACACTGAAAGTCAAACACCTACTATAACATATTTTAATTTTATTTCAAAAAATATTTTTGTTATGATTTATATTTGTGTTGTATACCTACAGGTGACTGCATAATTTTTTGTGTTGTGTATCGTGGGGGGGTATGGTGGGGTGTGGGTGCGCTTGGTGGGATGTGTGTGTGTGTATGGTGGGTGTGGGGGATGTATGTGTGGTAGGATGTGGAAGGGTGTGGGGGCGT
>NW_017729022.1:373601-396766 GCF_001723915.1 Gavialis gangeticus
TACAGCCAGTGGGTGTGGGGGATGTATGTGTGGTAGGATGTGGAAGGGTGTGGGGGCGTTGTGAGGGGGTGTGGCTGTGTGGGAAAGGTATAGGCTATTTTGGGGAGTTTTGGGGGCAGGGTGTGGGTGTGTGTGGGACGGAGGGTGGGGGGGTGTGGGGACACCCCCCCCCCCGCACTCTCCCCATGACAGCAGCAGGCAGGAACTCAGGGCACAGGTGTCCAATGGGGCATGGCTCTGGCCAGTGCTGCACATCACAGGGAGGAATGCATCCTCCTGTATTCCCTGTATCACCAGCACACCCTGTCGCTCACACATAGCCCTTGCTCTCGCACAACACAGGAGAGAAGCCCCATGTGCTGAAGCCGGCTGCCTTTCTGGCCGGGGCTGCACAGCACTGGAGAGAAGCACCAGGCACTGGAACTCACTCCCTTCCCAGCTCCCCAGGGGAAGGTGCCTGGGGCTTCCCTCCCCTACAGCTCAGCCCCCAGCTGAGGGGAAGGCAGCCGGCTCCAGCAACTGAAGCTTCTCTCCTGTGTTGCACAGCCCTGGCAGGGAAGGCACCTGGCTCCCTCACGTGGGGCTTCCCTCCTATGCTGTGCAAGTGCAGTGGCTATGCATAAGTAGGAGGAAGCACCAGCAATACAGGCAGCCCAGTGGAGGATGCACTCCTGGCTGTGATGTGCAGTGCTGGCCAGAGCTGTGCCTTGCCCACTGCTGCTGCCACAGCCTGTTGGGGCTGCACACCATGGGGGGGAGTAAGGAAGGAGTGTGGAGGAGGGTTCCCGCACCCCTCACCCTCACTCACCCAAATGCTGCCCACCCCAGCTCCACACTGCCTCCACTCCCTGGCACATAGACTCCACGCTGCCACCAGCTCCACGTTCCTGCCCTGCTGCTTCTCTACCTGCTGCCTGGAGCCAGCAGACTGGGGAAGTGGAGCAGGCTGCTTCGGCTGTGGCAGCAGCCCTGCATGAAAGCTACACACCGGCTGATTGGGCCCTTCCGCCCACAAGGGTGGAAGCAAGGCAGTTGGGTATTGTAATGGGGGCTTCCCAGGGCCAGTTTTGCCTTTGGCCTACTTACCTGTTTATGGGCCAACTGCCCACCTTTTCCTGCCATGCCTTGATGTTAATTAATTAATAGTTGTTAATTAAGCGGGAGGGTGCCCATTTCTTGCCCCGATGCCAGGGGTTGCTATCTGTGGCTCCATTCCTCCCCTACACCAGAGCCCAAGCCTTGCAGATGGTATTTATAAATTTCTCTCTATGTTGGGATCTTGGCTGCTGTGGGCTTACCCCTTCTCTCCCTAGCTAGACCTGTCAGTCAAAAACCCACTAATCAGGGCTTGACTCCAAGGCTCTAGCTCTCAAAGACTCACTTGGGCTCCAGCACCCTCTCTGGCACTGAGGTCTGTTCACCCCCAAGTATTGCACCCCCTCTGGCACTAGGGTCCTCTCACCCCTGAATGCTGCGCCCTCTCTGGCGCTGGGGTCCACTCACCCTCAAATGCTGCGCCCTCTCTGGCGCTGGGGTCCCCACACTGAAGTGGGTCTCCAAATGAGGCCTCCTCCCCAAATAGCCTCAGCCCAATCCTCCGGGTATTAACATCCAATGCAAAACATAGGCTTCTATGGCCATAGAATGGAAAAAGGATAATAAAGAAATAAGATAGGCAACATGCCTGCTTACTTTAGATGGTCATGCATCTGGCTCACAAAGTAGCGTATTCTTCCAGCAGAGACTGCAGATGCAGCACCACAGTCATTGGAAATCCGCCTCTCTGGCCTTCTCCACTTGCCATTTGTAGGATCCTGGCCTTCCTCTTCCTGTCACCTGACTGGTTGGCAGGGCTTGAGCCTTAACCCCTACTTGACCGACCGGCCGGCCATGACTGGAAGGTTCTGGATTTAAAGGGATCACCCTGTCTCTTAGTAACAGGGCTAGGGTTCCCTGTTACAGGTACGTTTGGAGTTGTTTGTATGCATGGGCACCTTCCTCCTACCCTCATGGGCAGAATGGCTGGGCAAGGCACAATTTGTTGGTGGGCACCGTGGGCCTGATGAAAGTGCTTGGCAGGACAGATTTGTCCTGTGGGTTGTATTTTGCCCACCCCGGTGTAGTACAAAGCTGTCCACTACACAGCCACTCCAAAATAACCAAACAAAAAAAATTCTTTTACAGCCTGATTAGCATTATCTTTTGCCTTTGTGTATGTAGTTATTAGTGGTAGGCATTTTTAAGATGCACCTATTCTGATCTGATATAGTTTTACACAACAAGTAAATACAAATTGGAATGCTATCATTGGATGTTTATTTTGCGGTGACATACAAGGTGCAGAACTATGGAAAATCAGGCTTTGCATTTGAAAGCAACCTAATATACATTCTTGGATGGACTCAGTTAGCCTGGTTTTATTTCAGTGTTGACATTGCATAATTTAATTTAATATGGGCAGTGTTTATTAAATAGCAGTATATTGTATTGTATTAATCTGCATACCACAGTGTTCCAGTATTGAAAACTGTATTTTTAATAATTTGTAAGAAATGTCTACCTAGATCTGATTTGTTTGTCAACAGAGTACATGTACACACCTAGTGTGTGCAGGGAGGTATGCTGTGGGTGGGAAAGACTCTATATAGATACAATGTTTATGTGCCTTCTTTCTTTCTTACAGGAAATGTTTCATGGTCACCAGGTCAGATTTTTCCCCAGCCACCATGGGAGTTTTTGAACAGGAACACAGCTGAAAACATAACTGTATTTTTGTTTGGTAAAGTCATTTACAGTTATTTTGTTATGTAATATTTTAATATTCATTGTAGATGTTGTGAATTCTTGCTCCTTTATCATACTAAAGAATGAAAAGAAGTCTCCTCTTAAATGTCAGATGAAGCTAGTCATCTATAAGTTAGTTCGGTTAAAATGAGAACTGCATCTAGTGCATTAAAAAAAGAGGTAGCATTTAGCTGAGTTTTTGGTTGTAACCATGTCAGTCTAAGGACATAGGCAGGAAAGGTTCTTTGAGTAGATGTGATATCTTCCAACTAAGTACTTGGAAGAAAGTTCTTAGCAAGCTTTTGGGCACAGTCACCCTTCTTCAGGCATGGGGAGTCTCTGCTGGAATGAGAAAAGCTAAGTGTGACAGGATGTCAGTGAGAATGCAGTTAGGTAGAAATTAGAAAGACAAAAGGTAAAGCATGGAAGGGAGGGGGGAGAAAGCAGGGGAGAAGAAAAAGGCTAACGGGAAACATTACATTGATAGAATACGAATACAAGGTACAACGTAGAAAAGAGGCTGTCTGTGAAAAAGGAAATAGTTGGAGATCAGGAAAACAGGAATGAGAGAAGCTAAAAGTGTGACAGGATATCAGTGAAAATATTCTGTTTCTACCTATTTACATTCTCACTGACATCCTGTTACACTTTCAGCTTCCCTCATTCCTTGGAGTCTCAGACTAGCAGAGACTCCCTATGCCTGAAGAAAGGCAACTGCGCCCGAAAGCTTGCTAAGAACTGTTTTCCAACTACTCAGTGGGTCTAATAAAAGATATCACATGTACTCAAAAGACCATGCCTGCCTGAGGTAGCATTTAGGAACTCTTATGGTTGAGGTTGCCATTATTTTGAGGAAAATGAAGCTTAGCACCTTAATTTCTTGAATTGACCTTGTTTATATTGTTTTAAGGCTGTTTTCTGTTCCACTCTGCTGGAGTCCCTTAAAAATGTTTGCATTATGCCAGTTGTTCTGTTCCATGCATCAGATCTCTGTTTCATGGTCTTCAAGATGTCACTGCATCTGGCTAGCAGATACTAACTTTGTGTAATAACACCATTATTTTTGCAAATAATGAGGATTACAAATGTTATCTAATGCATTTTTTTAAAGGTCCTCAAGAAGGCTGCCTAAATAGTGTGACTTATGCATCTATGATCCATCTTCAGACACTGCAGAATTATCTCAGGCTGGTAGGTACCAAACTACTGTTTGTTTGTTTTCATCTCTCGTGGATTTGGGAAAACTTCTCTGTTCTAAAGTTGGGTAGAGATGGATTTCTTCAACCTGCAAAAATGTACAGGATTCACAAAACCCTTGCATTAGGGTGGTAAGCCAGATCTTTAGAAAAACTTTCAAAGAGGAATTCTGAGAAAAATGACTTTGGGGTCGGTTGAAATGTTTCATTTCTATTTTGATTTTTGTCATTGCTTGTTTTGGGGGGTTTTAATAGAATAAATAACTTTGTTCTGAAAATGTTGAAATTAAGCACTGACATTATAGGGACTGCTTCTGCAAATATATTTCTAAACAAAACTTTATAATATGATTTCGTGAAAAAGTTCTTTGTTTTTTTTCAAAATAGCATTTGGCAGAAATTTTAATGTAAATTTGGACTTCTTCTTCAACACAGTATGCAGTCCTCAATTTCTGCACCATTCTTCCAAAAGGTTCCTTTAATGAAGTATCAACTTTGTCATAAAGAATATTAAAAATCCACAAAAAAAATCAAGGAATTTCAAATATAAGCATTTCTCATATTTGTTAGTAGTAAACATTGCGCTGTATTTAATACCCCATCTTCTATTTATATTTTATTTGTTAAATAGTGAACTCCATGTGTTAGCAACCTTGTCTTTCCCACCTGAGCACCACCAGGTTCCTGTTCATGGTGTGATTTTTATCTGTTACATTATACATATACATTAACAATAAAGTGCAGACATTCTGTGTCCAGTGTATGTTTCTTCTTAATATTAAGGAGGAAATGTTGATATTTTGTTTTATATCATAATTGCTTTGTTTAGTTGAAGTACTTATAACTAGAAATAAATATTATTGTGAAGTAGGATGCCTGAACTTTTTTAATGAAATTAAATGAATATTTGGCTGAAAAGTATAAAACTGAACTAGATTACTCAATCTTTCACAGGTTTAATAAAGTCTGTATTGTGGTCACTATTTCATTAAAAACACACTTAACTCAGTCTGTGGACATTGGAAACGTAAAATTGGCATACTGACATTTTTTATAGTCCTTTAATTACCTCAAGATTGACACTACTGCTTTGCCTTTTTTGGTTTTATGAAGCCTGTGTAGTATTTTACTTTAAACAATTTTAAGGGTTTTTTAATGCATGCTGTCAGAACAATAGTATCTAAACCTAAAATAACTGTTTTTAAAGTCATTTTTTTCAAAACGTTTTAACTTTCAGCCCCTTGCTTTGTCTCAGAAAATATAGCTTACTAGATTAGAAATGAATTTGGTAATTTTCATATTTTTACTAGCTACTAACTGATTGATTGACTGAAGCAAGTATTAAAGTATTATAAAAGCGTGACATATTGACAGCTTTAAAGATTAAACTGAATTTTGATCTCCAATTCATTCATAAAGTATTTGATAAACCATTTCTCACTCTTATTTAACAACAATTTGTTTATACAGTTCATATTCTTTCAACAATGTCAGTTGTTGGCTGTGTGAAAACTGAATGAAAAAGAAAATGTGGATGATTTAAGTTAACTTTTGGTCGTCATTGCTTTAGTAGTGATGGTGCCAATTCAAAATTAATTAATACATAAGTGAAATTTTATCTCTGGAGCCCTCTGCTGGTATTCTATATGATTAGCAGAAGCTGCTATAGATGTCAGTTTCTTTTAGCATTTTGGTAAAAATAAATAGTTTGTATGCTTCCTTAAAATCAATTGTACATCAGTGCTAAAATTCTGGAGTCACCTGATTTTACAGAGTTGAGATCCACAAGTAGTTTTGATTCTAAATGAGTTTTAATTTGCCAGAAAACTATGTGATATATTATGAATATCAATTAGAGATGGCTTTGTCATTCAGTTAAAGGTTAACACCTGTTTAAGTAAAAAAAAAAAAAAAAAAAAAAAAAAAAAAGAAGGAAATTAGACATGGACAAATAGCTGGACTCTAACAGGAAGTTAGTTCTAGCATATGAACAACTGACTTCAGATTCTAGTAGCTAAATTGTAATGCTTTACCTGTCAGGTTAGTATTCTCACTGAAATACCTGTTGTGGATTATCCAGTCCCAACTTGATCTTTTTTGGCATAGGTTTTGATTAAGTTATCTCTAGCTAGTGCACCCTTGTTCATCAAGTTCAGCCAGTAGTGAAACACAATTTTTTTTACATAGCTTTTATAAATTAAGAAAACTTCCATTTAATTTCTTGAAATATAGATTTGTCTTTAAAACAGCAGCATACCAATACTTAACATTTAAGAGCATTGACTAGTAACGTATCTTGGTTCCAATAATATGAAACAAAAATTCCAACATCCATTTAGGTTTTGGTTATTTTAGTTTGGTTGTAAAATATCCCAGCCTGCAAACATTCATGTTATATTTACTTTCACCTACAGGTTGAACAATACCATAATGTCATCTTTCATGGTCCAGAAGGAAGTTTACAAGACTATATAGCATATCAGATAGCACTCTGCATGAAGGTATTGAGACAAAATACTCTCCCAAAAAATAGTCTGGAATTGAGAGCATGTAAAGCTTCACTAAACCTGTGAATTTTCACTACAGCAAAAACAAGTGGCTGCAGGATTCACCTGTGAAATAGTTAAAGTTGACGTGGATGCTGATTTCTCTAAGGAGCAGCTTGCAGAAATATTCATTAATAGCGGTAAGATTATTTCAGAAAATCTGGTTTTAATAACTAGAAGACAGGGTTTTAATAATGCATACAAAATAAGCACATTAACATGTTTTGCATAGACTAGGGCAAACGCTAATAGAATTCTGAATTTTTCAGAAACTGGAGATAAAAGACAAGTCTCTTGTGTAAGCTAATACTAAAGGTGACATTTCCATGCTTCGTGTAAAGGTTTGTGTAAACTTGATGCAAGTTCTGTTAAAGAGTTCTTAATTTCCTCTATCCCCTTTCCGTTGTACTAAGGAAATTGAACCAGATAAAAGGTCCATCCTTGCTTCATCATTCCATGAGTACAGAACTTCACCTTCTTCCAGACTCTTAGCATCTTTCCCAAGCAACAGAATCTAATTTAGAACTTTTATTAAAAAGTTGGATATATAGAATCATAAGTAGTATGTTTCTGGAGCTACAAAGGCACTATAAAAAGAGTAATCAAATAACCTGTATTAAAGGAAACCCAAAGTATGATTAGCCAGAGTGTAACTCGTCCTGAAGTTTTGTTTACTATCTACTATGTTAGTCCGCTGGAATTTTTGTAGCCGGGATGCTGGTTGCCATAATCCCCTCCCTTGAATCAGACTACTGCTTTATAACTGTCACCTTTTAGGTTAAATATTTCCATATTGCTGTTGTGCCTCCATCACAGAATATTTGTGGTTCATGGTCAGCACAGATCATTACCAGTTCCTGACTTTCTGGATTTTCAGCAACCTCAGGGTTTTTCACTAATGTCCTTGCAGTGGTGGTGGTCTACCTGCATATAAACACTGCAGTACTTGGACACCTGGCTAATGAAGGACAAATCTTCCCAGTAGGTAGCAGAAGAGATTGTATATCTTGTACTTGTTTAACACCCAGGAGCTCAGGACAAACCCTTGAAAGCTGAACTTGTTCTTAGTACAGAGCCTGAAATTTAAAGAGATTGCCAGCCATCATTTACCTTCCCCTTGAGGGATTCCAGATCTTGACTGAAATAATAGTTCAGTCTGAAAGTCATCCATCATTAAGAGACAGAACCTGCATATTTCTCCTGGTTCACATGGCTTTGTGCATCTGCATGATGCTCTAAGCCAGGATACACTTCAGCTACACACAGGGGCTAATTAAAGTAAACGTCTGCTGTAGACACAGTGGCTGCCTATACATGTGTTCCCGGACAACTGCTCTAATTAAAATACCTCAGTGTTGCACATATTAAGCCCCTGCATGTTTAAAAATGGCTGTGGGACACTATCTGGACCTCATTCGATGAGGTTTAGATAAAGTGCTCCACAGCCATTTTAAAACACACGGGGCCTTGAGACATGTGATGTTGCTGCGACTCTGGAGCATTTTAATTCAAATAACCTATATTAAAAGAATTTTAATTTAAATCAAGTCTACTCCAACAGTTAGAATGCCAGCGAGCACACGTATCGGCAGCCAGTGGTTGCAGTTCCCCTTCTATTCCATTCTTCTCTGATGTACTGAAAGGATCCAACCAGCACTTACAAGGGCATCACTTTCATTGCCTCAGACCCAGATGTCAATAGTAAAACATGCCGTGCTGCTGGGTTGAGGAGTACATATAGGTAGGTGATCTTCAGTTTCCAGGCTTTGGATTATATGAGCAGATGAAAAACCACATCCGTGTTTGTGGAATTTGGAGCACAAAGCTTCCCAATTGTTTCTGTGTTATGTCTCGAGATTTCTCATCTATTTTACAATGAACAATACCACTGCTATGTTTTATATCAGAAGGCGAGGTGGTGCAAGGTTTTCCTTGTGGAAAGCAGTAGAATGTTTGTCATTAGATATACCTCTCCCTTGCCTTCAAAGAAGCACGTCAGATATTCTCAGCAGATATTCTCAGCACATTGCCTCAAACTACAAATGAGTGGTTTTGGACACCACCTTGTCCAGAGATCAGAGTTTTGTCTTTCTCAGTAAAAAGGGTGTAGGATCTCCTGGTCTAGTGGAATCCTTATCTGACACTGAAACATTCTGTGAACAGGGAGGCTGTTGTATGCCCACTTGCCTGATTCTTTAATCCTGAGAGTGCTGCTTGCAGTGGAACATGGATGTATAGCTTATCCTGCTGACCTCAGCCTGACCAAAGCAATTTGATTCCTGAATCATGCTCATCTGTCGTTAAGGAGCCTCAAGATGTTGCTAGTGCTCCCAGATGTGCTTTCTTGGGAAAAAATGGGGAGGATACTCAGTCTATGCCTGAACTTCCTCCATTTTCCAGCCTGGATTCTGGATTGCTCTGTGTAGTAATAAAACCTGCTCTTCTCCAGGCAGAGGGATGTTCTGCTGGAGCCAAAATAGAATAGCATATCTCAGAATTCAGTCAGGGTCCACAATATTGGCCTTTCACCTGCCAAAGGAAGGCAAATCAGTCTTTTCTCATCCTGAAGAACAAAAGTTCCTGAGGGGCCTGACCAAAGTGTTTCCTCAAGTTAAGTGATCTGATTGAGTGGGACCTGAATTTAGCCTTCAGAAGTGTGATGAGTTATATCCATTTGAACCTATGACATCTTGTTCATTCCGTCAACTATCCACAAAGACAGCCTTCTTTTAGTAATCTTTGGAAAATCTTCCATATCAGTTGGAAGAACAGAAGAATAAATGCCAGTGTTCTGGCTCAAGGAAACAGCACCAACATTGAAGCCATGTTTATACAGCACCAGCTCCACTCTAGAGGTGGGCAAAAGAAGAAATGCAATATTAATATCATTACCTGGGAGACCTGAACACTGAATCATCCACAATGGCACAGTGATGTGCAACCAGGCATTGATGATTTTGAGCACAATAACCTCACTATGGTGGCAGATATATGACAAAGACAAAGGAAAGAACTGTGACTTGCCATCACCAGGATCTACTCCTTCCTTCCTGAACTGTTTGCCGTATCTGCAGTCTTATGTGTGTGCATCTCAAATCAGCTTCTTCAGTCTTCTGCAGACTTGCCACTGACTTGCCTATATATTGAATAATGTCATCTTCATATTGAGGGACTTTCAGTGATCAAATCTTCAGGCAAATTGCTGGTTACTGTTATTACTGACTAGATTTAAATAGGCAAGTTTCTTAAAAAAAAAAAAAAAAAAAGAAGGAAAAGAAATAGACCCCAAACCTAGCTTTTCTGTGTGGTGTATGAGAATTTCAACCTCTAATTTAAATATTATTGTATCTGGTTTGTTACCCTTGGGTTTTTTGTTTTGTTTTGATTTGATAGCTGAAGATGGGTTTTAGAGATTTCTTCCTGGGCAATAAAATTTTTGGAACTCAGCCAGGCAAACAGTGACTCTCTGGAGCATGTAAATAGCGTCTTTGCTTTATCATATGCTCATTTCTCCACTCACAATGAACAAGCTTTTGTTACAGGTGCAGATATAGTCTTTATACCTTTTTTATTTTTTGAATATGAAATATTCTATAATCCATTCACTTGTTCTGTTTTTTCAATAAATGCAGAAGGCAAAAACTAACAAAGATAAGTGTTGTTAAATGCAATATTTATAATAAAAAAGTTTTTGTCATAAGTAGATATTTAATGGGATTTTTATATTACAGCTTGTCTAATCCCAGTGAAGCAGCTTCCTATAAGCAAGAAAACTATTGTGATTTTAGAGAATCTAGAAAAAGCATCCTTATCTGAATTACTTGGGGACTTTTTGGCACCTCTTGAGAATCGTGGCTCTGAAAGTCCCTGCACTGTTCAAAGAGGTATTTAAAAAATGGGTAGAGAAATGTTTACTTTAATAGTTAGCATATGATGGATTAATTAAAAGAATTAAATGTCATATTTTGGCTTCATATATCATTCCAAAACAGCTGTTCCTAACTGCATGTGATAAATTTTAAAGTTCATTATTTCCAATTTAATTTATTTGTAATAACACCAGTGTTACTAACGTTTATGTAAAATTACAATAATCAAAACTTCTATGCAGTAAAATGTCTCTGGTTCATTTTTAGCAGATGGCATTTCTGAGGCATATTACTTTCATGAGAACTGCTTTCTAATGGGAACAATCGCAAAGTGTCGTCTTCAAGGTTCTGACTTGGTGGTTCAGCAACATTTCCGCTGGGTTCAGCTAAGGTGGGATGGAGAACCGATCCATGGCTTGCTTGAAAGATTTTTAAGAAGGAAAGTTATAAACAAGGTAGGAGCAACTGGTAGGGCCTTCAGGGGATTTTGCTCAGTATAGATGTTATGAAATGTACATAGTGTTATTGCCAAAAGAAGAATCCCATAAATAAGAGAATTATTCAGAAAGTGTTCCTTTCCCTTTTAAAAACATTTAACCATAAAAAAACCAAGAAGTTCACCCTCCAGAACTGTACTTAAATAACGATTTTACACTAAATTACAAACAAGCCAAGTGTCCCTTTCAGGGATAAACGTATCTGCAAATACTGTATTTGGCCACAAGTAGGAAGGTGAATAGCACCGGTCTGTCATTGATAAAAGTAGAATGGTACATAGTTAAACTATTTTTAAACTAAAAACAAAATTGGCTTAAATGAAGCATCAACTTAAGTCACACTGAGGTGTTTTGTAGGACTCAGCATTATCAACTTGTATATGAATTGCTTACCCTGTTTACATTAGGTGCCAGTCCCTTTAAAATCATATCAATACTAAACTTGGCTGGGGAAGGAGGTGAGTTCTAACTTTTCAATGAAAAATAAAATATTTCAGATAAACCCCCAAAATGTTTCTGTTTGAAAATATTTCAAGCCTCGCATCTCTGTCATAGGCTGAGATTCCCAGTTTGTTCTAGATGTCTCATGATTCGTCATGGTCACTTCTTGTAATTGGGAAAGCAGCTCTGTCACAGGAGATGCCTGGCTAGCTGAGGAGACTGGCACAGAAAGGAGAACAGGAGGAAACTGAACTACAGGTCCCATGAAGCATCGGGGCAGATTACCCAGATAGAAATATTTTGTCCAGCCTCTAAAATATTTTAGTTTTGAGTCGAACCTTTTATTAGGAGGGGATTTTGATTTTTCAACAAAAAAAATGAAATTTTCTGCAGAAAGCAGAAACATTTCAAAAATGTAGTTTGTGAAAAACTTGATTTTATATTAAAACCAGTTTTGATAGAAAATTTTTACCCAGCCCCATTTAAAGTGTGTTGGTTAGTATGTGATAAAATGTGACTATTTTTCATTCTCTGGACAGCTCCAAGATTTGTATTTGGTGATAAAGATATTTATGAAATTGACTTCTGGGGCTGGACTGAAAAATACTAGGCCCCTCTACATGTGCAGGTAAAGGCGCAGTGGGATTTAATGTACAACTCACACAGTTGTACCACCTACCATGCCACACATGCGTGGCAGGAGGCACGACTGTGGGATCGCATATGAGATCCCATCGTGCCTTATTGCTGGTGCAGGAGGAGCCCAATCCCAGGCAAGAAGCAAGTTCCTGTAGCTGGGAACCCCACACACCCCAGTTAATTTCACAATATCTGTAATATGTAGAAGGGCCCTTACTTACTAAAAACTGTTGCCATTTGGGTTCCATTTAAACTAGCAATCTAAAAGTGAAAGATTACCTAAACTGGAAGTAACTGACAAAGCTACCCAACAACCAACCTCACCAGCCATGCTTTAAAAATAAAATATATCTAACTTGTACATTACAAAACTTTGAATTCCTAATCACTTGATAGAGCCAAGAATCTAATGTTGCCTATAATATGAAAAGAAAAAAAAACTATCTTGTAATAGAGTGAATTACCTCTTTGGGAATCTGTAAGATAATCATTGTATGCTAATACTTTACTATATTATTAACAGAGGCATTTAGTTTTAATTCTTACTTTTCTAGCACATAAAGAGATTGTGATCCCATAAGAACTAGGTGTTTTACTGCATATCATCTTAAAATTAGCATGTATTTTATTTTCTGAAGATAAACTGTTCAGAGCTGTGCAACATTAATTTGACCTTAACACCTAAGTTCCTTAGGTTTACACCTTCACGGATTTTTTATTCCCCCAAGAATAATAAAGTGCAAGATTTTTAAATCTAAATGAAGAGATACCATGAAATGTTAATTTAGAGGAAATTGTTCTTCCCAAATTCATTCAGCTTATTTATTCAAAATTGGCTGCTCAAAAATCCATGCAAGTTTCTGACTTGTAGCAAGGTTATTGATCTACAGAAATCTGGTGGTAATATTTATTATTTTAGAGGGATATATTTGTTTTATATCCTTCTGCATCCCTCTGTTTTGTTTGGGGGGGTTACTCTCCCACCTCCCCCATGAGGTGTACTCTGTTTGTTCTGCATCACTGAAGGGTTGTTTGTTTGGTTGAATGCAAAATATTGGGCTAAATCTTGTTTCAAATTCCCATCCCTAAGGTTCTTATGTAGTCATGGAGTCTTTGGGGAGAAGGGCAACCTATAAATTGAATGAATGAATAAAGAACAGCAATGTTTTCACTTCAGATGATTTAGATTGTTTTCACCAGTGGCAGAATAAGATGCCTTGCATGCCTGCCTGCTGGTAGAGGATGAAAGCCCTGCTGCTGCTTAGCTCCATACTCCAGTGCAAGGGTGGGCAGTTATTTTAATGGGAGGGCCATTTAAGGAATTTTGGTCTGCTTTTGAGGGCCAGAGGGCATGGTGGGAGCTGACCCAACCTTAGGCAACAGTCACAGCTGTTTACACCACCTAGCACGGTGTAGGGGGTCAGCCCAGGGAAATGCCAATTTATCCTATCCATTTGTGGACCCATCCTCCCAACACCCACTGCCAAGGGCACTGGACCAAGTGGGTGGGGTGGGGACAGGCTCATGGGGTGGTGACAGTGCAGGGCTGAGGCTCAGGGCAGAGCCCTGGTCCACTCCTCCCATGTGGGCAGAGCCTGTGGAACTGGTCCTGCATTGTTACCGTGCCATAATCCCAACCCCACCCACCTGTCCCACTCCCGGATGCAGCCCTGTTCCGTCCAACAGGCTGAGCACACACTGCCCACAGGGGCCCCAGGCCAGTCTCCATGGAAACTCTGCTCACTTGCCTGCTCCATCTGGCACCTCCAGCAATGGGTGATGGGCGGAGGGACCCAAGGTACCCAGGCAGCAGGGCTGGAGTCTGGTGGTGGCAGCAGCAATGGGATGCACATCTGCCCTTGAGTGGGGAAGCCAAGTCTAACCTCCACACTGCCCCTGCCCCACTGCCTCACCCCTTGGCCCTGCAGATTGCAGCTCCCAGCATGCCTGAGAGTCACACACCAGGATAGAGCGGGCTGCACCAGGCAGCGCCTCCACACCCTGTGGTGGCACAGGGGTCACTCCCGACACAGCCTGAGCTGCCCCCCCACACCTGGCTGGGCAGGACCAAGTGACCTACCATGGTCCAGATGGAATCACTCAGGTGGTGTTTGAACCTGTATCTTCTGTTTCACATCAGTGTGCTCCAAACACCAGGCCACAGGCTAGGAATTGATCATTGTTCTCTCCATCACTAAACCAGGGTCACTGCAACATGCATTTAAGTGTATTGGATAAAATAGATAAACAAATCTAGCATCATTTTGGAGCCCTCGCTTTTCCAGGATGCTATTCTCTCACTGAGCCACCTTCTGCCTGGAGCGTGTAATAGACAATGCCTTAAGCAAGGCCTGGTAGTTCAAGCACTTTACCGAGAAGCAGGAAATGTGGTTTCAAACCCTCTCTAAGGGAGGGATGCCTGAAACCTGGATCTTCTGTTCCATTCCTGGTGTCCTAACAGTTAGGCTATTGGGTTTATAATCCTAAGGAGGATCCTTCTCCTCCAACAGCAATAAACACTAACTAATCATGTTTCTGAGTGTTGTTCCTGGTCTTACACAGTGTCACATGCTTGCTCAGACAGTTCTCCTCTCCCCAGGCACCTACACATTCTGAATGCAACCTACTAACCACACTCAGAAGGGAAACATAGGTGCATGTAGCTACATTGAACCCTAACTGTGATTAAGTGCCAAAGACATCAGTTACATGACTATTAAGTGCCTCATATATGTACCAAGGTGAAAGAATCTAGCCACATGTCCACAAAATTATTTGAACCTTTTATTTTTTGTGTAATCATATTGTATTATATGTTTAAGGAAACAAGGTCTAATGCATGAGGTGTTCAGAATACTTGATGCAGATTTACTCGGACTTTTCCAGATCGTTAAAGGAGGTGTTTTTGTTTTTAATTGTAACTGATTTTCATAATATTCAAGTAACTAAAAACCAAGCACGCCTTTCTTCCTTCTTGATACCAGTATTAAATTATGTCAAACCCCGTGTCTTTTTTTTCCCTCTCTAGTTCAGAGGTAAAGTGCCACCTCCATACAATCCAGTATGCAAGGTCATCGACTGGATTCTTACTGTTTGGCACCAGCTGAACTCCTGCTTATCCCGGCTAGGTGCACCTGAAGCGGTCCTAGGGCCAAAACACTTCTTCTCTTGTCCAGTGGTGCCTGGTTATGGTCACATGACAGTGAAGTAAGATTTATAGTCCCTCTTTGGCAATGTAAAGGTACAGTGAGATACACCAGCTCCCCCCATCTCAGCCCCTAGCCATTTCTACCTTTGACTTGATTTTGATTTCTTTAAAAGTGTAACATTAACCATATTCATAATACTTAGTCTTGGGGTAATTACAACAAATGCGTTGAAGTCTTTTAATTTACTGATATGTACTTTCAGACATAATTCCACCTCAATGTATTTTTATCCAAGAATATACATAAAATAAACACAGCTGCAATTAATATTTACTGGCTGTTTATTGGAGGTGTGGTGGCAAACTGTTGTCACATAAATGCTTATAATTAGGTTCCATTAACAAGTCAGTCCTATTGTTTCAGTTTCTCTGGCTGAACAGGAAGCTCAGCAAACTATCAGTGCAGGTTTTTTGCACCAAGAAGTGTTCTGATTTTTTTTTTTTTAATCACAACTTGGATTCTGAAGAGCAGAACAAATAAGTCAGGGAAATTATCAGTTCACACAGTCAGCTTGGCCAGCTTCTTTTTTTGGCCTTGGTCTTAAAAATTAAATGTGATCATCTAAAGAATAGTATTTTGGGTTTTATTTTTTTATTTGTTTGTTTTTGCTTTATTATGCTATGAAAGGGCCTTACCTTAGCATAGTTTTTTTTCTGTTTTATGCGTTAGAAGCATTAGGTAGCTTGCAGCTAGTGTTCTTGCATATTATGAGCTTGATCAAGACATGCAGATTGAAAGACAGACACACAGGGATGGATTTAAGCAGAGTCCTTATGTGAAAGTTTCTAATGTTTAAAAATGATATCTCAAAGGCACAAAATATACCTCTGCACCCTATTGGAACTCCCCCATAATAGGTCAGATATGTGTAAAATTTCTTTGACAGTGTGTCCTAAAGAAATTTTTCTTGCTTATATGCTTCAAAGGTGGATGTCCAAGCTATGGAATTCTGTAATTGCCCCCAGAGTTCAAGAAGCAATACTCTCCAGAGCCTCTGTGAAGAGACCATCTGCACTGGGACAAACAGCAGCCAAAAAATATCCTAGCCAAGGACAACAGGCTGTGGTTAAAGCTGCACTCAGTATCTTGTTAAATAAAGCTGTCCTGCATGGCTGCCCTCTTCCTAGAGCAGGTACTAATAATACTTCTCAGCTGAAAAGCAAGTAGTTTGTATATTAGAATGTCTTAAGCAGAATTAGTAACATTTAATAATTATGCTAAACCTACTTTAGAAAGCTTTTTTGCTGGTGTGGTGTGAAGTGTTGCAATTAAAAACATTTGTTCCCATTGAATGGAATGTACATGAGAAATGTCTATTATTCATATTAATTTATTTGCTAACTGCTTGTCACTTTTCTGGCTACCTTGCACTATCAACATGACTTTTAAATGTGTGGTATTTTTGTTCAAGAGCTGGATCATTATAAAGCAGATTTCAAGGGAGGAAAT
Organism: Gavialis gangeticus; assembly: GCF_001723915.1. Classification (NCBI taxonomy): domain Eukaryota; kingdom Metazoa; phylum Chordata; order Crocodylia; family Gavialidae; genus Gavialis; species Gavialis gangeticus. Next base: position 390,232 of record NW_017729022.1, read on the forward strand.
TTCCCTTTATCTGTGGTTGCAAGTTACAAAAGCTGTAACAAGAAAAGGGGTGAAAATGCTTCTTGGAGAAAAGTGAGCACAAGTCCCCGTAAGAAGTCAGGCCATTCATCATCATGGAACAAGCAGGAGACAAACAGAGATGGTAAAGCTATTTGTGTTTTGAGTCATGGAAAAGGTGTTAGGGGTTGACTTAATAGGTTAGGTTGTTTCTGTTCCATGGAAGGAGGAAGTATCAAAATTCTGTTTCTTTCGTAGATATGAGATTGGAATGTTTATTTATTTTCTTTATTTTTTTTGTAACTCCTTTAATTTTCAATAAAAACAGCTGACATTTAATATTCATTTGTGAAAACTGTTTGACTGTCTTTTCTGGTGCTTACACGTATCTGGTTTAAACTTATTCTTGTGGTTAAATACCCTCCCCCTTATTTCTGATACATAAAGAGGTAAACAGTATTGTAAAGAGATTAATTTTATAATATTATTGTGTGCATGTTTTACAAGCACGCAACAATAATGTAAACAATCCAGTTCTAAGTAAGAATAAAAGCAAATATGCACCTTCTTGTTATGCATTAATTCAATTTTGCCAGCTAATTTGACTTAAACCAATTTAGAATGTGGATGGTAGACCTCTAAAGAATGACAAAGGATACAGTAAGAAATTATGTTGGAAGTGCAAGTTAGTCATACTCTGGGTGTGTTCACACAAGATGCTTTACTACACCATATACTAATCTACTGGTGGCTGGCAGGAAGCATGAGGATAAAGCTCCCCCTGGCTGTTGCAGGTGGTAGAGCAGGGCGGAAGCAAGAGGGAGCACATGTGGACATGCTCCTAGGTAGGCTTACTGGGACTTTACTGTACAGTAAAAGTACTATGTAAGTAAAATATACTTTGAATTAATGTCACCTATAGAAATGCCCACTTTTATCTATCTCAAAATGGAGAACATCATCATGCCATTATACAAGCCTGTGGTGCATCCACATTTCAAATACTGTGTGCAGTTCTGGTCTTTGCATCTCAAAAAGGATGTAGTAGAATTAGAAAAGTCGCAAAATAGGGAAACAAAAATGATCAGAGGTATGGTGCAGTTGCCATACCAGGAGAGACTCATCATTTCAAAGTTGGTTGTTTTCCTTCCTCCCCTCATTTGACTAGTAATTTCTGTTTGGATGGATCAGGAGATATGTTACTTGCAGGCATTTGGCAGAACTTGGAGGGGGGAAGGAAGCCTACTATAGCCAACTTGCCTTAAGAAAGGGGTAGCCCTGGCCCCTTTGTCTAATTCAGCAATGCAGTGGGACCTTAAAGCTATTCTGAAAAGATACAGAGGACATGGCTAACGTATGCTGCACTTTTAGCCGTTGAGAGTATAATTAACCAATGAATGAGAATAACAATATAGCATTATGCTTTGTACTAATAACTTAACTTTGCCTCCTTTTGCAGGAGTGAAAGCTAAGAGCACATTGCAACAAAATAGTAACAAAAAGGCTTCTCTCACCAAAAAGTAAGTAGGTTTTGGATTCTAGTACCTAGCAAAAAGTAAAGATAGCAGAATTGTATCGCAAATCAGTTCACTTTTGTGAGCAAATGGAGTTTTTATTGGATTTGGATGCTCTTTAGTTTCAGAACTAAAGAATTGCAGGCTTTTTTCACTCTAATTCTGGAAAAATAATTTCAGGCTTTTGTGCCTTGTTTTGGTAGCTCAAAGCTTGCAAAGTTTACTTCTGTGTGTTGTTCAAACTGTCTAAGACCTGAGTAATAGTATATAAGATTCCAAATATTTGGCCTTACAAAAGGCAGATGGCTGCCTTTTCACCTGAAGTCATACCAAAAAGAACCTCTGGCTAGTTCAGCCTGGTGGCTGACAATCTAAAAATGTAAAATACTTGCATTTTAGCTTAAATAACAGGATTTCTTTAAGTAGCTAATGGAAGCGGCAGAAGGGAGCTGCATTTTGTGCTACCACATAGGAGATTGAAGTCGAGATTTGAGACTTAGAGACCATCATATTCACAGCTTTGCAGAGGCACCTAATCCTTTGCATTTCTAAAACAATATCTTCTGTCCAAAAAATGAGCAGCTGAGAGCTTTGGCATTGAACTGATTTAGGCAGTTGTACATGCTAGCAGAAACATCTCTCATTGGAATGGTGGAGATCGGAGATTAAATTGAATAGGAGAAGGTCTGTAATTAAGCAACAAAATTAAACATTGAGAGCTACAGCAGCCTGCATCTGGGATAGTATTTGTACTGCAGAAAGTTGCTGAGATCACTGTGCAGTTGTACAGTGTTTGTAAAAAGAGAATGCTATCATTGAAGCCCTCAAAGATAACCGTTTGATTGTGTCATGGCCCTTGTTCAGTTACTTTTTTTCTTGTTTTGTTTTCATAGATCCCCAGAGAATGATCAGATAAGAGTATTAGATCTGGAGCAAAGGCTGTCCCTTGGTTTTGACGATGAAGTAGACCTTGTGCGAGAACTTCAGAGTATGTGTTCCAGCAAATCAGAGTCTGATATCAGCAAGGTAAATACAGGAGTTTTCAATAACTTGCATCATTAACTGGCAGCTATTTGCACCATAAAGTATTTTAGAATTATAAATACTTTTTGAACTGAAATACATTCTGAACTGAAGAGGAGCCAGAGTGCACTAATAAATGAAATGATTGAGAAACTCTTGTGATTTATTATATGCTTTATAAAGTGAAACCTTAAATGTTATATCATATTACATGTTCATAGGAATTTGTAGTGTACATTATAATTTACCAATTCATACATGGTAAGGAACTGAAAGTCATATGAGAGAGCCTACTCCTATGTGTAGGAACCTACCTAAATAGCAGCAAAGGTGCACTGTGCAGAAGCTCCTTTAATCTTTTTCTTTTCACTGCACTCCATCTCCCAACCCTGATTGCCCAAGGGGCCTTGGTGGCCCTGCTGCTTCCTGCTGATTGGCCAAGAGGCAAAGACTGTGCTTTTAAATATTCCATGTTTTTTGCCTTCCAACTGATCAGCAGCAAGGCCACCAGAGCCCTTCAGCCAATCAGTGGCAGGAAGCAAAAAAGTGCAGCATATTTAAAACTGCAGTCTTTGCCTCCCAGTCAATGAGCAGCGAGCAGCAGGGCTGCCAGGGCCTCTCCACCAATCAGTGGTGATGGGGCACGTGGTGAAAAGAGCAAGATTAAAGGAGCCTCTGCATAGCACACTTCCATCGTGATTTAGGCAGGTCCCTACCTATGTGGTTGCCTTCTCACTCAGCCATACTGCTTAGCTTTCATTAATCCAGTCTTTCTAAGTGCCTGTAAATCCAAATGAAGTTGCTTCCACTGGAAGAACACCTCATAGTCCAGTAGAAACAGAAAGTTTTTCCTAATATGGACTGTACACTTAATTTGCTTAATGCACTCCTGTTACTTTTCATTGTTACCCCAAAGTTCTCCCTAAGTAACTACTTTCTTGCTTAAACGTTCCCAGGCATTTTGCTTTATCGTATGCTCTGTGTGATCAAGGAGAAATCAGAAACCAGAAACTCAGTATCCCAGCCCAGCTTTGTTTGCTAAATGCCTACCCAAATTGGAAGGTCTTACAGCTCTTCCAAAAGATGTCCAAGTTTGGGCTCTAGTGGCCCTTAAAATGGAGGGAGTTCCAGGTTAAGGGGCAACAACAGAGAACAGCCTCCCATATGTTTTCACCAAGTGGACTTGACACTTGATGGTACTTGCAGGAGGTTGCTCTCAGCTGACCTTAGGAATCATGATGGAGTGTAAGGGAGAAGGCAGTCTCTTAGGCACATAGGCCCAGACCGTTTACAGCTGTACAGATTAAAATCAGCACCTTGAATTGTGCCTAGAAAACCATTGGAAGCCAGTGCAGATTTTGGAGCCCTGGGGTTGTGCTCCTGGCAACCCACCCTATCAGTAGATGGGCTGCAGTATTCTGCATGAGCTGCAGCTTCCGCATGGCTTCTGAGAGCAGCCCCAAGAAGAGATGGGGCATGCAAATCGGGCCGTATTCAATTTGGATTCGGATTCTACCCAAATTGGGGGACAATGATTCAATTTGTTGATTCGGATTGCTGTCCCGATTCAATTTCGCCAAATCCAAATCTGAAAATTTGATGCTGAAGTGGCCACCGAGTGCACTGGGGATCCCCCCGCGCTCCTGTGGGATGCTCCATCCGCTCCACCATCTCAGCATTCATGAGCCACCTGGTACCTTGAGGTATGTAGAAAAAACATTTAAAGCTGTGTCTATGTCCGAATCATTGACTCTCTCCGAATCGATTCAAAGGGTTCCAATTTGATTTGTAGAGGTTAAAGGGTCACCTGATTCTGTTCAGATTCGGAGATTCGGCTCCCAAATCAAATCAGTGACCAAAGCTTCGCACAGCCCTAATAAAGAGCATGGCTTTTGGTGACCTCAAAGAAACGATCACAGCCTTCTCACCAGATGGAACTGGTGACAGGCACTTCGAGCCGCTGCTGCTGCCTAAAGAACTAGGTGCAGCAGGGGCTCCAGAAGCACCTCCCAGCTGCAAATCTGAGTGTCAGGAGGAGGCTGAACCCCATCAGTGTTAGGTGTTCCAAGCCCCCCTCCTCCACCAAGTTGAGCAGTCTGCCCATCACCATAACCTTTGTCTTGTCTGAATTCAGTTTCACTTGGTTTGTCCACAGTCAGGCACTGGGAAAGGACTGAGACTGCAAGGCCTGGTTCAAGTAAGAGGAGTAAATATGGGTGTCATAAGCACATTGATGGCACCTTACTCCAAATCTCTACACAGTCTCACCCAGCAGCCTCACATACACATTGAACAGAAGGAGCCCTGGGAGACCCCATAGGAAAGGCCCCAAGGGGCACTCACCCACACTACACTCTGGGACATCCCTGCTAGGAAAGAGTGGAACCAATTTAGAGCATCCCTCCATTTTACATGACCCACCAGGTCATGTAAATGATTTGTCAGCACCTCGTATCCAGCTCAATCAAAGACCACTGAAAGGTCTATTAAAGTAAGCAGGGCAATTTCCTCTGGCAATCTCCAGGTGAAGATTGTTGATCAAGGCCAGAAGTGCAGTGTCTGTGCCCTATTCGAGATGACAGCCAAACTAACGCGAGTCCAGGAATCCAATGGCATCCAGATATGCCTAGAGTTGTTGGGTAATAATCTTCCACAAAAAGTTGAATCTAGCCATATATCAAGTGAAAATGTATTAATCCTTTTCTTGATGTTTGCACACAAATCCCATGCCAGTATGTGTATTGAGAGTAGACATCACCATCTTTTCCTTTTAGACATAGTTTTACTTTTAGAAGTCTTTATATTTCAATTTATTTTTCTTCGGTTTTAGATTGCAGATTCTAAGGATGAGCTAATGATGTTCAGTAGCTCTCAGAATGATCCTTTGTTTTCAGCAAAAGTTCCTAATCCAAACAAAACAATGTCACAAAAGGTATGTGGAAAAGTAAATTTGGCTGTAGCATCAAGCATAACTGTGTAAAAACAGTTTTAAAAGTTTTCTAAAACTTATTAAAAATCTGTAATTGATTTATGGGTGGGAACCAAAAGAATTTCTTTACTGCTCTAATACTTCACAGATGAAAAACTAGCATAATTCCTGGTGAAATGATACACTGAACTAAATTTTATCCCAGGGTATCCGTGCTCTACTCACGGATATCCTGATTTGTTATTTGCATTTGTGCCTTCATGTGGTTTTTGTTTTACGTCAAAACTTCTACCAGGTTGAGTACTGTGGATGTTTGTTTATTCTTATAAGTTATTTTCCTTCTTTTTTTTTAAATAGGAGTATTCTGGCTTTAGTTTTTGTAACAATCTTACAAGCTATAACATTATCAGTGATCAATATACTCTTTTCTTTTTTACATAAATGCTTGAATATGACCTTTTCTTACACCATCTTTTAGTTGGATGATAAAGCTTGTAGCTGGCGGAAATTTTAAGAACCAATTTTAGAAGCTGGGAAAAAAAGGCTTATGATGCAAGTTTTAATGAGTTTACTATGCAAGCTTATTGAAAAGAAGGTTGAATGTTGATTCGGTCACTATGTATAGGCCCTTGCATATTCAAAAAACTATCTAAGGGCAAAGCCATTTTAACCTTCTAGATAAAGCACAGAAAGATCCAACAGTTGGAAGTTGAAGTTTAAATAAATTCAACCTTGGAATAAAATAGGAGGGTAATTAAACACTGGAGTGGATTACCCTGGGTGGCTATAACCCACCTTGTGCTTGAGATCTTTTGGACAATGTTAGATCACTTTTTATAGGATATAATTTTATCCATCTGCTAGAGAAAAACAACTCAGCATCCCTGCATGGGAGGGGTCAAGCTGGTAGGGTTACCATATTTCCAGGTCTAAAAAAGAGGACACCTGTCACGGGGCTGGGGGGGAGGGCAGGGGCAATATGATGGCGGGGCAGTGGTGCCCTGCCCTTGCCTCTGCCTATTCTGTTATTTTGTTCCCCATCACTGACAAGCCACAGCCGCCCCCCCCCCCC
>NW_017729022.1:401766-403876 GCF_001723915.1 Gavialis gangeticus
GCCCCCCACCCCTTGCTGGTGCCCTTCACTCCCAACCTGCAGCCCCCTCACTCTGCCAGTGTCCTGCACCCCCAACCCACAGTCACGCCCCCACCATGCCCCTCACTCCTGATCTGCAGCTCCTTGCCCCTCTGCTGGTGCCCCTCACTCCCGACCCACAGCCCTTTCCCCTGTGCCAGCCCTGCTGGTGCCCTGTACTCCCAACCCACAGACCCCTGCCCCCTCCTCCAGCCCTGCTGCTCTCTCTTGCTCTCTCTCTTTTGCTGGCTTACTTGAGCCCATGTGAGGAGCATGTGACCCCCAACAACCAGTCACCTTGCCTGCTGCTCCCATCCTGAAGCAGCCAGTTTGGGACAGCAGAAAACCTGGACGTTTGCTCTTTTTTCAAAAACCTGCCTGGACACAGCACAGGGGTCCAAAAAAGAGGACATGTCCGGGAAAACCTGGATGTATGGTAACCCTAACTGCAGGATGATCACTGTGAACTCTCAAGTCCTTGAAGCTTCACATCTAGGTGTGTCCACTCATTTTCTGTTGTTGGTCTTGGGAAGAGCAGAACTACCTACATAACCAATAACATGCTCATAACACTTATAGTTCCACAGTTATGATTTTATAAGAATCATGATCTTATGCTTCAAAGCTTCAGATACATATAGGAGGGAACTCCCCTTCTCCCTCCAGGTCTAGATGTATCTTTAGAAGTTTGTTGTCATTTGAGGTGAAACATTGTATGGGATATATAGGTATTCTCAGGTAGTACAGGGAGGCCTCTGTCCTGTATGCCTGGCTAGTGTATTAAGGTCATTACTAGGTTTTCCCTCAGGTGAGACTTGCAGGGACTTTGGCATTTTTGCACTTGGGGGCACAGTTGCCTAACTGGATCTCTTCCCTAATCAATTCCCTGCCATTTTTGAGTCCTCTAGCATTTGTAGTACCTTTGTCATTGACAACTGAACAGTCTCCCATCCTGTAAGTATAACTTGTATTTTTCATTCTCACGTGCATTGTCTTCAGTTTGGCTATATTGAGACACATTTTGTTTGATTCTATTGAACCGAATGATTCAGGTCCCTCTGTAACTTGCCTTCACCATCTGATATCACTCAGTTTTTATGACAACTGCAAATGTCATCAATGTTGATAGATGGTTGATAAAATTAAATTAAGTAGCTCTGGAACAGGACAACCTCTGGGGAGCCACACACAGAAGTAATCCCATTTTATTGATATCTGCCCATTAATGGCTATATTTAGTGTTGTACATTTCCACTTTTTCTGCATCATTCTTTAGTTTCACCATCTGCATCTAGCAGTGGACCTATGCGGGACTTACCAGTTTCATTGTCCCTCACATCATAGAATCATAGAGAAGTAGGGCTGGAAGTAACCTCCAGAGGTCAACTCCTTACCTGAGGCAGGATCATCCTATCCAAACCGCCCTATACAAATCCACAATTTAAAATTTTTGTAAAACAACCATCAATCCTGCCAAAACACAAGGCATTAACACCCTAACCTGCAATAGATAAAGCAGGGGAACCACAGCAGCCAATGTCCTGTTTCTGCCAAAGGTTGCTAACACATGTAAAAGGTTGCTAATATTGGTGCAGTATGTACCATCTGACTATGGGGTAAAATTCCTTCCTGACCCCAGATATGGCGATTGCCTGAGCAGAGAGGCAAGACCCTCTAGCCAGGAACCTCTGACTTTAAGTACCAGCAGAAGCATTGGCATACCGCAGTCAAAATCCCCAGCCGTGGCTGCAGCCAACACCCAGTGCCTCTGAGAAAGGGTTAAAACCACATGTAACAGAAAGGGATGAGGGAACAACCAGCAAACCCCAGAAGCATGGGAGACACCCATAGTAGACCATAGGCATAAATAGCTATGCCTAGATCAGGGGTAGGCAACACTTTTTGATTGGAGTGCCAAAAACCCCCACAGTGCCTACCTTGGAAGGTGCCTGAGTGCCAGCATGCCAGAAAAACAAAATGAAGGCAGGAGGTACATGGCAGGATGTCTCTTCAGTACATGGCATGTGCCCCTTGCCCCCCAGCCCCACTTGCCCCGCCCCCCCCCCGGCCAGGCTCCGTTGCTGGTAACAGC
>NW_017729022.1:404427-436825 GCF_001723915.1 Gavialis gangeticus
TTTGCAGCCAGCCTGGGCTCTGGGCAGCTGCAGCAGGCAGGCTGCAAATGGCTGCACTGGACTCCACAGCTCCATGCTGGCAGCGACTGTGTGCGCACCTTGGGGCACACAGCAGGGTAGTGCTGCCCGCCCAGAGGTGCGTGCAGTTGCCACCAGCATGGAGTTGATGCCGGAGCTGTGGAGCCGGGTGCAGCTGTTTGCAGCCTGCCTGCTGCAGCTGCCCAGAGCCCAGGCTGGCTACAAACAGCTGCACTGGGCTCTGGAGCACAGTCATCAGCTCTGTGCTGGGAGCGGGGAAGAGACCAGGGTTGCGCTGCCTCAGGCCCATCCCCCACCGCCCGCTCCAAGGCGTGCCTGCATGCGGCGGTACAGAGCTAATGCCAGGGCTCTGGAGCCTGGCGCAGCTGTTTGCAGCCTCCTGGCTGCAGCCAGCCCTGGCTCTGGGTAGCTGCTGCCAGCCTGGAGCCTGGGCTGCTCCCAGCAGGCAGCTGGGATGCTGCAAACCCTGCCAGGAGCAGCCTGGGCTCTGTCACTGGCAGCAGCTACCCAGAGCTGGGGCTGGCCATGGCATGCCAAGGAAAATGCTGGGAGTTGCTGACCCCTGGCCTAGATGATCGTCGACCAGTGGCTATCCAACCTCTTCCTGAACACCTTCACTGATGGGGAGCCCGCAATTCCCCCAGGCAGGCGATTCCACTGCCTCGCTATTCTAACAGTGAAGACTTTTTTCTGGATATCCAATCAAAACTTACTTTGCTATAATTTTAAGCCATTGGTCTGCATCCTCCTCCCTGCAGCAAGAGAAAAGGTGCTTTCCCCCTTTTTATGACAGCCCTTCAAGTATTTGAAGACTGTTATGTTTCCCCTTAAGTGCCTTTTCTGCAAGGTGAACATGTAGCTCCTTTACCCTCTCCTCGTACGACTTGCCTTCCAAGCCTTTTATCACCTTTAGTTCCTGTCTGGACTCTCTCTGACTTCTCCACGTCTTTTTTACAATGTGGAACAATAAACTGTGAGGCTGGATCAGGCCCACCAGACAGATCCAGCCTGCAGAAGACCTGCCCAAACAAGCCACAAGGCAAAAACACTGAGCACCACTGTTCTACAGAGATTTTTCCAATGTGTCTGGTCCTTTCAGAAGCTGGCAAACCAACATATTTGGTTATAAAATATGTGGTTATAATAATATAATGCCTGTTAATTGCATATAATGCAGGTTTTTAGATTGGCCTTGGAGAAGTCCAGGTATGCATTATATCAAAACAGGACTGATCAAAGCAACTGTAACCTTGTAAAAAAAAAACAAAAGGACAACAGGTTAATCTGATAAGACCTCCCTTCCATGAAACTGCTCTGTTGTTTTACCTGGGACTGATACTAGGCTAGTAAGCCTGTTCCCTGGGTCTTTTTCACATTTTTAAGTACTAGAACTACACTACTGCTCACTTTAGAATTTTCCCAGTTTTCCAAAATTTGTTGAACGGCTTAACAGTGATCCAAAGGACTCCTCAGCTAGTTACTTTAGGACTCTTGGGTAAGAGTTATCCAGGCCTGTTGCTTTGAAAACTTAATTTAAACAGATACTGCCTCATGAATTTTTTTAGTAGATGTAAACTTACTAGTTTGTTGTTACCACGTAGCATGAATGCAGCTTCCTGCTACACTCCACATATTTTCCATATTTCCAGGGAAATGTACCATGGTTGTTAGTAGCACCTCCTCTTTTTCTCTCTTGACCTGTCAACTCATGTTCATGCCATTTAAACCTCTCCAGGTTGACCAGTTCTTTGCACCTGTGGGAACATGGTTGATGATGTCAGTGTGCATTTTTACTTCCTTGTTGAGTGCATCAAGCTGTGCAGCCCATATTTCCAGTTGTCTAGTTGTAGGTGATTTCTTTTAAGCAGTTCTGTTGCAACTAAAAAGTTTTTCATGTCATTTCAGGCTGCAGTTTAGCCATGTCTGGTATCTTCAGCCTGTCGGTATCATTCCATTTTGCTTGCGACCACCCTCTTCAAGTCTAGCGGAACGATTGTCTAAGCACATACAGACTGTTTGTTAACACTTGTTGGTTTTAGACATCCCACAGTACAGTGACACCTATCATTCAGCACAGGATCCAGTTTCTCTGTGTGAGCCTCTTTCTCAAACTGGGCATGCAGACAGTCACAAATAATGAAGTGTGAATGCAGTGGCTCCCCACTTTAAACATGCAGGCTTTCTCCCCATCTGGTTCCAATCACTAGCTTTGCCTTTTTGTTGTCTCCACTTGTGCCTTTAAGGAGAGCCTGGAATCTAGGCTCCCCTCAAGGTGGACAGGATTCCAGCGACTGGCAAGTGGTGCCTCATTCCTGACGGTGGCAAGTTGTCTGTTGGCATCATAGTTCCAGAAATGGAAAAGACTCACTTGTATCTTAGGTTATTATGTAACTGGTTCTGAGTTAGACTGAGAACCCGGAGAGTATTGTTAATTAGTGTGGCATTGTTCTAGGCAAGAACCTTGGTTTACTCAGCGATGCATTGATTGCTGACAAAAAAAATTTTTTGTGCTGGAATGAATTGGTTGGGATTTAATGTAGGTGTTTAAGAGTAGTCCCCTTTTGTATAGTAGGCCATTTGTTGTCACCACCACTGGCTCCATTTTCTATATAGTTCAATCTAAAATTGTCAGTTCCCTAGTGAGAGTATTTGTATCTGGCATGTAAGTGGAGATGTTTTATCACATTGTGTATTTTTGTGAGGAGCCTCTGGTGATTCATTATATTTTATGCTGTTGGCAAGTCAGCAAACACAGCACAAGCTACCAAATCCTTTTCAAAGCTCTCTTTGATATACTGAGCAAGGTTCAACACTTGACTGGTGCGTGGCCTGCCTGGGCAGAATCCAGTTTGCTCTGGGATTAGCACTTTTCAACACATGGCACTAGGCAGGTTTACAATGAGATGCTTGTATATAGTAATGATATGAGCCTGCAGCTCTTTCAGATTTGATGTATCTGACCCTGGCTACAGAAGTGCCACAAGGGATCGTTGCTGCCAGTACTTTGCAAGCATATATTAAACGGTGAGAGTGACTAGTCTCTTCTTGTTGGTCTGAAGCATTTACTCTGCTCAGTGCAAATACCCTGTAAACCAGCAGATCTGTCACTCACAGCAGTGTTAAACCTCGAGTCTAGTTCAGACACTTACTGTGCCCCAGAAATATTAGTCTCCTGATTTTCCTGCTGCTTATGCCATGTCTTGGGTTGCTTATTCAGTGCCCTGCCATCACCTCTTCCACAAGTTTTGTTTTGTTTTTTTGTTTGTTTGTTTGTTTTATTCCTTTTGCCTCTAGACCAATACAACTACAACCTGGATACCTGCCATTTTCTAGGAGGTTTAGTTTTACTGCCTGGTTAGCTATAGGGTTTGGATAGGGATGATCCTGCCTCAGGAAGGGGGGTGGACTTGATGACCTGTGGAGATCCCTTCCATGTTATGAAAACAAGGGTCTTAACACTATGGGCTTTTTTTTTTTAAGAAAGTTGCCACCTTCCAAAAAGAAGCTTCACACAACTGTGAACAGCTACAGCTTTTTGGAAGTTTGGCTGGCAAATTTTGGGGTCTTTCGGGTTCCCCCTGCAAATGAATGTGTTTATCGAAGTGAGATTGTTTCTCTCATTCACAGGATGGGGCCTGTCCTCTCAGCATCAGTCGAACTGTGGAATGCAGCAACAGTAAATCAAAGACTGAGTTGGGTGTTTCAAGAGTTAAATCTTTTCTTCCTGTACCCAGAAGTAAGGTCACCCAGTCTTCTCAGAACACTAAAAGAAGCAGCAGCAGTAATACAAGGCAAATAGAGCTCGATCATAGCAACTCAAATGGAGAGATTTGGAACCTGCACAAAAAGAACAACAAATCAAAAATCTAACAAAAAGACCTGCCTACCATCCAATTTTTTTCAGTGTTTACATAATCTCCATCATAAAGTACAAGAACATGTAAATAGTTTTTAAAACAAAACTTTTACCTTGTAATTAATGTGTGTACGGGACCACAGTTTAATTTGTATGTAAATCAGCTGTTTATAAGGAAAAGATTTTATTGTTTTAATCTGGAAACTATTGATTTAAGTTCACCAGTGGGCTGTTCTGCCAGTTTCATGAGTGGTTTTTAATATGAAAATTACTATTGTTTAAATGATTATATTTAGGAGAATTACCACAAAATTCTGTGTATATGTTGTACATAAATATATTCTATCAAGTTCATGTGTTACATTGCATACAAATGAGTTGCACAATGCATACAGTTCTGGCTTAAAACTAATGTATTTGCATTTTAAAAAGACAGAACAGGTTTTTATCTTCACTTCTTGAAAAATGAATGGAATGTGGCAATAATCAAAATGAGTGGAAATGCAGATCAGTTACTTTCAGCTACAAGCCATATTAAATTGATTAAATTTGATTACCCCACAGTCTGCCTGCCAGCGTGTGATTCCATTTCTCTCACGTTTATCTTAAGTTCCACGTATCTTAAAAGTTCTGAGTTTGCATTACAGCTCCTACATTTAGAAAAAGAAAAATGGAGACAAATTATAATGCAATAAGTTATTTCACACAAATTCCCATTTTTGATAACTGAAGAAAATGTGTTCCTCTTATAATTGAGTTTTTAATGTATAATGGAAAACTTTTAATGTTTTAGAAAAGAAATCCAGGAAATAATGATGTTTTACAAAAATACCAGTGTTTTTTCAGTGTTTTTTCAAATTGTACGATAAAGAAATTACAGCACAAACTTAATTACATGGTTATACAGTGATAATGTAGCAGCAATAACATGTTACTATGTAATTACTAATTTTTATAGTGGATTTAATATGTAATTGCTGAAATAGCATTTGAAATCACAGTTAACATGAAATATTTTTTATTTCACTACAAGTTTATATTATTTTCCCATGGGGGGGGACTGTGTATGTGAAAAAAATATTTATGGTTGCCACAATTTATACTTGTGAATAGTAATTGTGTGGATACAATCACTGTTTTGATACCTTATTATCTAGTAGGAGGAGTAGGATACACGGTTTTCTTAACATCAGATCTCAGTGCTACGTGGTAAAGAAGCTGTTTTTCTCAAGTTTGATTTTTTTGGAAGGGGTAGGAGCTACATAAATGTATCCTGACACTTCACCACTATATGTAAGGCAGTTATCCCAAATTAATGTCAATAAATTTTTGTACTGCACTATGTGTCTGTCTGTCTGTCTCCTAGTCTTGTGTATGTACAGCGTATCTACCAGTGGATTTGGAAGAATTACGAGTCTGATCTTATAGTCATTTCCTTTAGAGTAAAAGCCAGAGCGAAGCCATACCTTTGTGAGCAATCATTTCCTTAAAATCCTAGTGGTTATAACTTTTGTTCAGTGCTGTAGGCTCCAGTGTATTACAGTTAATTCTTGTAGATACGCAACAAACCTTTTCATATCTTCTGATTTAAGGCATTTTGATGCTGTAAAGGTGGGAGACTGCTTCTGTTTGACAGCTGGTTCCCAGCAACATGGACCGGCTGAAGAGTGCTACAGACAGTTCAGGAAAACATGCCTCAGTAGCTAGCACCTCTGAGTACAGAAGTATTGAAAATATAACTGGCATATATGAGAGAGAGGAAAAATGTTTAGGCGTGGTTGTGGAGGGAAAAGAATGAGCCAAAGAAGTGTTTGTAACGATCACATAGGATATAGGGTCAAGGGTCTGTTGTAATAGAACACCGATTACAAGGATGCTTCTGGTATTCTTATAGGCATTAAAAGTAAAGGCCTGTGGAGACGAGATGCAATGTTCTGGAAAGACGTATCAAATGTGTACTGAGAAAATGGATGTCACCCATGCTAGGGCAGCCATGTTACAGATTTTTTCCTCAAAACATGATTTAAAATAAGTTTCCCTTTTGAATATCTCTTCATGATTTTTGAGGGAAAATCTGTTGCTACATTTTAAAATGTATTGGGGTCTCTGCTTGTTCTTTCATTTCTGCTGTACTTTCTTAGACTTCCTCCATTCATCCATGTCTTTTACCTGCTTGGTTCTCACGTCTGTCTGCTCCATCTGTGTGTTGCGTGTTTTCCTTCTGTGCAGAGGCCCAACTCCTGTGAGCCTGCTGTGTCTCTAATCTCACTTTGCAGTCTTTGGCAGCTCTCCTAGCTGACTAATTGCTGTGGTGTGCCTATTTAGTTCCTTCAGCTAGACTCATGACACCTGCAACTCAAATGATTTAACCCATACAAGTGTAAAATAGTTTTATTTGTAGGACCCTGACTTCTCTATTTGTCTGTTTCAACTATGCCTAATTTTCTGTTTAAAAAAAAAAAAAAAAAGGCCAAGGCCCTGCTCATGAGATTCAAGGGCTTGGCCACACCTCCTCTTCTGAGGCTTTTGAATTTTTTTTGCCTGTCAGCAGTATTCCTGCCTTACACGTTGCAGTATAAGTTAGGAAAACTCATTCTGGGGCAAGTGACAACAATTTCCCTTCTCTGCTTATGGGACAGATATTTCAAGGGTTGATCAGGGCTGTCCTACTGAACTCTTTTCTCCCAGGTGTTACCCCCTTCCAAATCGTGACAAACACTGGTCAGGTAAAGGTAAAGAGGTTTCTAACTGGAAGCATCAAAGAAAAGCTGTCCCAATTCTTTCCATTCCACAAGCTGCCGCTCAGTCAGAAGCCACCTTATCCCACAACACTAGATCTCCACAAGCAAGCGGAGTCGCTCCTCATCGGCCCATTGAACTCTCAGCTAAACCATCCTCATCCATTAAAAGTATTTTGGAGGTAAATCCCAAGCTTTCCAGCTCCCCTAGTCAAGGCAACCGCTACAAATACATTCCAAGGCTCTGTTCTTGGTTCTTACTGGATATCTTGGTTCTTACTAACTAGCCCATAGGCTATAATGGGGAATCATGAAAATGCCTATAACTTCATCATTTCTTGCCTGATTTGAATGAAAACAGCAGGGATGGTAGCCCCTGCTGAGGCCACAAAGCCTGCCAGGTTTCAAGGAGATAGGTGCAGTGGTTTCTGGGAAACTGCACCTCAAACTGTTCAGAGCAAAACTCATGTCACTCGTAAGTGTGAAGGCACAGAGAAAGCTCAGTTCAAACAATGCTGCTCTTCATGCTGTTTTTCTATCCCTCCCCCAGAGCACTGGGATTGGCAGGGACCTCAGGGAAGAATCACAGTCACTGGCCAGATACACAGTCCATATGAGAGCAGTCCTTCCCCCCTCTTCCCCCTCCCTCTTTAGCTGTGAGCAAGCCCAGCTTCAAAACTCAAAATGTTTTGAAACTTTCAAAATGTTTTGAGTGCCCTCGCTTCGTTTCAAGGCTGTTGTGAAGCCTTTTGTTTCATTTCGATTTCACTGTTTCAAGCTTGAAACAAGTCGAAATACTGTTGAAATTTCGCACAGCCCTAGCAGATATCCAGACTGTCATCCTTCCACAGGGAAATACCTGGACACTAAGGAAACAACTGACAAGAAATGAAACCTATCTCTGAACAAAGACGGTCACAAAGAGCAATTTAAAACCAAAAGAGATATGCGCTGTAGCTCTTCCCATGACCAAGCCAGAAAAACTGGCTTCCCATGACCAAGCTCTGTCCCATAACCAAGCCAGAAAAACTAGGCTGCGTTTATGGGTCCCCTCAACCCACAGATATACTGGAAACGTGTAGGAAAGGAGACTTGGAATAAAACCAGGCTGGGGGAAATGTAAGCATTCACTATTGCAGTGGCTAAGTAAGAGTTTAGGGAGCAGTCAGGCATTTGAAGCATCAAGAATACTCGTGTGAATTTGTAAAGTACTCGAACGTATAATCCCTATGCTGGGGTACTGATGCAACTCCTTCACAGTGTCATGGGTTCCTAGCAGTTCCCATGCAGTCTTTCACTGGTAACCTGAGCCAGGGAGAATATTTTCCTTTCATGAATGCTTTACTGGAATTAGTTTTTTCCTCTTCCTTGAATCATTACAGTGTCCTTAGCTAAGGCTTGTGTTTGACCACACAGTGCTCCTGCCACCCTTAGAAAACAAAGATGTTCCTGGCTTTTTTCCACCATATTTGAGGTCAAGGTGGTTGGTGCAGAGTTGGGGGGGTTTGCCTTCCTCTATAGGTGTGGTCCTCCTCCTTGGATCTTTTAACAGCCTTTGGGGCCTAGGGATGTTGGCTGCAATCCCCTGGGTTTACCTATGGCAGGTTAGCATGTTACATCTTGAGACTGTGTCATGACTGGCTGTGTAGTTTTGCTAAGATGTTAGATAATTGATTTGTCTTTAAGTAGGGATGTTCCTGCCTCATGCAGGGGGTTGAGCTAGATGACCTTTGGAGATCCCTTTTAGCCCTACTTTTCTATGAATCCTGCAGTCACCAATATCAGAATTGCTGTGGATGAGGGACAGTTGAGATGAAGGACGATGATAAGAAGCTCCACACGAGGAGATGAGGCAGATAAAGAATTTTATTTGTAAGACCATCTTTTCATGCCAATGCATTGGCACTACATTCACAGCTGAAGAATCACAGAGCAGCTACATAAGATTTAAAGAACAGGCTGCTTATTTGACTAAAGACATTTGTGCTGCAGGCATATGATTTAAAAGCAAGGCAAAATCAGCTAGGGTAGACATGTAGAAGGAGTGAGATCCACACAGGCAAAGGTTTCAGTGTCTCCAGGGTCTGGATTTTTCAGTGGGAAACTGTAACCCAGTTAGGCAAAGGAGAGAGAAAATTAACTGCAAAAATGCTCTAATTTACCTTGAGAGTTGTGAGGAATTCACAACATGAAGGGAAAAAAGGAGGCAAACCTCACAGCAGCAATTATTCTAGCATGCACCTACCTAGGACTGACTGCTAACGCAGCCCTGTGGAAAGGTGCTTGAAGCCCAAAAGCTTGTTTTCATCTCCTTCAGCTGCCCAAGTTGGTTCAGAAAAAGCTATTAACTCACCTGCCTGGCTTTGCTTCTCCCACATGACTGGACCATCTCAACACCATGTAATAACCTTAAAACACTGGAGACAAGAACTCCTAAAATGAATGAAGCTAAAAATAGCAGAGGGGGATTTCAGAGCAAGGCTGTGATTGTAAGTGCAGCCAGCACTTTTGGCCGCATCTTTGTTTTAAACAACTGGGGACAACCTTCTTGGCAGGCATGCCACAAATTAAGCTTATGCCCTCCCCATGTGCCAGTGGGACCCCCTTGCTCTGCCTTCTGCTCCCTGCCCTGCATTCCCTGTCTGATCAACCACATGCCACACACACAGGCTACCTGTACCACTTGTGGCACACATGCCACAGAATTGCACAATCAAATAAACTACAGCTCAGCTCCATGCTTTTCATTCAGCTTAGCAGTACAGTGCAATCTAGTCAAAAGACGATCCTTACTACACAATCACCTGTCAGCATTCACCGCAAACTATCCCCAGAGGTAATAAATACAATTCTGTTCCATCTGCACTAAACCTACCTCCATTAAGGAAATGATTTTTGTGAGTGCCCTGAGAAAGATGCCCTAGAGATGGCTACATAAGCATCTTACTTTTTTATTAGAAATTCATTTAAATTAGAGCCTGCATTACCAATTTAAAGGCCGCTGTCGCTATCTGGTGCCAGACAGTAAGAACATAGTCTATGGTTGATGTATGGAGATGGGGAAGTCCCACTCAACAGGGTAATTTTTACCTCTCAGTAACAGTTAATCATACTGATGTTTTTAACACGGGGAAAGACAGGCTTTTTAAAGGAAATATGTTACTCGCTTGTTCTACATTTTGGTTAGAGGTTCTTGAGGCAGACTTGAGCGAGAATATGCACATGCAATCAGAGAGTGATTGCCATGGTTCAGCAATTAGTATCTGGTTGGAGCCAATCAGAAGTGGAATATGGCTTATCAGGACATTTTTTACTGTTTTACTCTGGAAAAGAATTAAAATGCAGTGGATTTTGTTACTGTTCAGTATGATCCTCTAGAACAGCGTTTCTCACCCCATGGCTCGCAACCCAAAAGTGAGTCACAACAATATATGAAAGGGTCATGAATAAACTTTAAAAATAGATTCTCCTTTAAAGGGGAAACGTGGGGAACTGTGGCTTTTCCCATGCAGACTGGCAGAGCTCCAGCCTGCCCCAAACACTAGGGGGAAGGGGCCTGGAGTGGGGGCAATGGGTCAGGAGTGAGGGGTACCAGCAGGGCCAGGAAGCTATTTTCTATTTAAACTGTTTACTAGGCCCTCAATATTTACAAATGGGTCCTGGTACAAAAAAGGTTGAGAACAACTGCTGTAGAAGTTCATGCTAAATCAGGATTAATCATCATACTATAAAATAAAGGCCATTGCGGGGAGTCAGCTTTTGGCAAGAACTGCTCCAATTAGGAAAAAATAAAGCTGACACTTTGCAATGTCAGAGTTCAAGAAGAGTAATTACAATCCTGAAAAAGAGCCTGTGGGCACACCTGACCAGTGCTAGCTCAGCACTTACAAGTACCAGGATTAGTAGAATAACCCAAGGTTTTTTGGATAGTAAAAGGGGAAGAGGACTTTAGGCATCTTTGCAAGTGAGCCTTTTATGAATATGATAATAAAGTAGATTATCTAATCACTGGGCAATTGATAAAACAAAATTCATTCCCCAAAGTCACCAGCTCTGAGGATAATGTTTCTAATGTCCCAGCTACTTATTGGACAAATTTCTACAATATCTGTCTGAATTGTATGTGAGGAGCTAGCTGGCCGTGACTCAGCCCAGGGGTTTTGAAAGGGTAAAAGATGATTGACGGACTTGGGATTCCCTTTCCGCACCAATCAGGCCCCAGAGACTCACCCCTCTGTGTCCCGATTGGCCCATTGGGTCACCTGGAGGGGGATAAAAGGGGCAGCGCGGCTGACTCAGGGGAGACCAGCCAGGGACAACAAGGACGGAGCTTCATAGAGCTGGCAAGAGCTGAGCCAGAGGGGCAGGAGCAGTTGCCCCAGAAGAGCCTGAAAGAGCAGGACCTGCAGGTAGCAGTGGGACCCTCAGCAATGCAGCATGTGGCTGGCAGGAGAGGCTTCCCACTGGGATCCAGGATCCCCTACAAGAGGCTGCAGGCAGCAGGAGAGGCTTCCCCACTCCAGCAAGGATCTGAGCAGCAACCTGAGAGGTTCCCAGCTCTGCTTCCAGCTTTTCCAATCCGAGGCCAGGTAGTTTGACATGAGGCCAGAGCTCTGGGAAGGTTCCAGTGTAGCAACATTTCTGCCTACCACATGGAGATCTGAGTTCAAGTCCAAGCTGGGGTGAGTGAGATAACAAGAATCAAATCTTCTTGCAGTGGAAAGGTGTTACTGTGTTTTCCCCCCTTTCTCCTCCTCCAGGTACCTAGGCCCTATATTTCCTTGTCATTTGACATTTTGTATTTTGTGCCTTTTTATATTTCACCAACCCGTATTGTTTGCTCTGCTGTTTTATATTTTGTTAACCCTGTTTTGTCAGTGATTGTAAGTGTCTAACCTTTGTTGAATCCTGCCCCCTTGGGGCATTGTAGTGTCTGCTATACCCTCTGATTTATGCCTGTTATGTTCCCAGGATTAAAAGGTATATGGTTAAGTCCCCATTGGTGGTCTGGCTCTGCTCTATAGGGGGAGGAGAGTCCCTACACCTCCCACAGCGCTTGTGCACCTGCTTTGATCCCTTCAATTGGAGAGGGGGTACCTCTTGGAGTACTGCCTGGGTTACATGTATAATAATGAGTATAGAAGCTTTGATCTAATTGTGCAGTATGTGAAGATTTCTTAAAGTTGGTAAGTAGTGCATGCTATGTCCTTAGGGCAGCTCTTCCCCTGTAGGTTTCTAGTGCTCTCAAAGGTCTTTGCTGCTACACAGGCAAACAGCCCTCCTCCTCCTCCCCCTTCAAGGCATTTTTGCAGTTCTGCTGTGGTCAGATTCTATGGTCCACATCATGCTGGCTCCTACCCAACAGACTTTGCAATCAAACTCGCGTGTAACACTAAACTTGTTTGTAATCTTGCCCTATTATTTTCTTATGATTTTTTTTTTTTTTTTTTTTTGCCTCTTTGAATTTTGCGGTTTATTTTTCTCTTATTTTCTTTCTCCTGCTCTAAGCTTCTTCCCCCTGGGTGGGCATGTGAAATCCCTGATATGCTAGTCACAAATGAAGTGCAAGTGGAGGAAGAGGAGAGCCAGCCTGCCTATGTCTAGGAGTGGGGGATGTATGGCTTAGGTCCCCTCACCCAGAGAATTTGAACCCACAACTCCCACTCTCTAACAAAGGTACCATAACCACCACCCCTTAAACTAGCCTCTGCCCACAGCTCTCTCTAGTCTTCCTAACTCACTGGGTAATCAAGATGGGTGGAAACAAAAACTGAAGGAGACATTGCTCTGTGAGAGGGGCACTAAGTAAGTAGGGTATCTCGGTTGTCAGAAGCTAGTATGTTGCTGTCTACCCATTTTATCCAGTGTGTTAAATGCACAAAGCCAAAGCACCACTGGGATCAGGAATGCAGGACCCCTGGTTAGGGAATTTTTTTGGAAAGTAGAAGGTAGGTTTCAAGTTCTCTTGCCAAGGAGAGTATACTATCTGGCTCTCCCACTCCCTGGACAAGTATCCTAATCACTGGGCTAAAACCTGGGCAATTGCATTGCCCTTTACTGTTATACCAAATTATGCAGCACACCAGTAGGACAAAGAGCTGGAACCCATGCAAGTAAGTGAAAGATAGTGCAGAAGGGATTGATCAGACTGGAAGAAAAAGGAGGCCGGCAGTGTGGGAAGCAGGTGGAGTAGTGCTGAAAAATTGAGGTTAAGGAGTGGTTGGGGCCAGCACATAATTAGCACAGTGTTTGAGACTGTCCAAACCAAAAAAAACAAACCACAGCAAGCAGCTGAGTGACATCATCCGTGACCATTACTCACTGCTTGAACAGCTTTGACTGCTGCTCTGTCAGCTTCAGTCCCTAGCTGCCTCTTTCTGGTAGTTTCTTTCCCAAAGGTCATATGCCTGGAAGTGGTCCAGGGCCCCAGAAGGGAAGTCTTTCCTGTCCAGTGATGATCCTGAAGGTGCTGGGTGTGGAGGTGGTATCTTCAGCTAGGCCCCCATTTTCCTTCCCTGCCACACCTACTTAAATTACTTTCAAATTAGACTGAAGTGTTCATTAACTCCATTCCAGCCCTTTTAACTTTAGCTACAATAGAAAGAAAAGCTACACATGCCTCGACAGAGGTAAGCCTAATATACTGAATCCCAGTGGCCTTTCTTATCCAGGTGATCATCAGTTGGAAGCTGTTTTTTTTCCTCAGTCATGCTAGTGTCAGGCAAGAATACAGAGGTGCACACCTAAGTTGGTGAAGAAGGGCAATGCCCTTAACCCAGCCAGCATTAGAAAAAGCATTATAAAACCCAGGCACATGGGACTAGCAGGACAGAAGCCTTCATAAATACTGGCTGATCTAGAGGCGACTTGGAAAATATGCTTACCTGTGTGAAAAGCTATGCGTTCCCCAAAATCTTGTACTACTTGTTGTAGGTGGCTGTTGCAGGGCCTCCTGAGCAGAAGACCAAGGCAAGTTGTATGGAGGAAGGAGGATAAGTGATCCAACAACTCTGATAATGCATCTGAAGTTAGACACCTAAGTGCTATTTACCCACCTAGAGATAAGCTGGAGCTGGGCCTTAGTTTTCAGTTATTACAAACCAGTGAAGATGTAATTCTTCCCCACCATCTGCTAGCCTATCATTAATCAGATGATTTCTTATAAATTAAAGCCCTTGCTTTAATTTACCTAATTTAAACTAAAATCTAAAAGGTCAAACCACAAGAGAGGGCCCTGGGGGGCACAAGTGCTGTACCAGCAGAACTGAACCAGCACAGTGCACACAGCTCTCTGCAGACACTTGGCATTTGTAATTGTGAGTAGAGAGAAGCAGGGGGAGATTCAAATGGAATGGAGAGCAAGACAGGGTAAGGAGCAGGAAGAGACAGAGATGAGGAAAGGGCAGAGTTGCAGAGCAAGGGAAGACAGAAAAGCAAGGAGCAAATTGATAAGGAGCCTGAAGAGGAAGAGAAACAGGGTGAGGGAAAAGCAGGAATGGGCCTGGAGAGAGCCCAAGTATTAAACCATCTTCCCTAGGCAGACCTGATCAGCAGAGCTCCAAACGGCCCCAAAAGCTTGGCCCTGGCAGTGCGTATGTTGCTTCATTTACAGTGGGGTATTATGAGAATGAAATTAAATTTGAATTCACTTTTCAAAACTGTGGCATTGGGAAGTTTTATGGCTGGGGTAGAGGGAGGTTGACTGGCTAAGGATGATCTGTAGCCTCTGAATGCAATTCAGCTGGGGCTGCCAGCTAGCTGCTAACACTCCCCTTAGAAAGGTTCTTTCCAGATCTCCCTTAACTCTTCTATATCTAAATTGCACCTCAATTCACTTATTTTTATGTTAACATAAAGGCTTAAAGAGCTGTACCCATGACAGGCTAACATGTGAAAGAAGGATTCCTACAACACAAATAGAGCCCTAAACCTGCATAAATGGTCACATTTTGATCAACCAGTTTATGGCTGCTCTCCAGCACCATCTAGTGACACTGAAGAGTGTGTTCAAAAACACCCTAAATCCTCATAAAGTTGGCTATTCCAAGTGAAGTTCACAAAACAGAATTATGTGCTTGTGAGAACTGGACACTTTGTAATGAGTTTCTAGTCTACTAGGTAGATGCTCACATAACTTTCATTAATCAGGAATGATTTGTATACTCCTCGGAGAAACAATCTCCATTTTCAAAGCACTGAAAGTTATAGCACTGGTTAGAAGGCTCATCAGGAGGCATCAAGTCCAATTGCCTGCTCAAGGCAGGATCATCCCTGTTTAAGCCATCCTAGACAAATGACTGTCTAACTTATGCTTAAAATCTTCATGAACAACCATCTTTCACAACTACTAGGGACAATGCTCAAACCATCCAAAACCAAAAACAAGCAAAAAAACCCCCACCACCTTAACTTGCCACAGGTACAGGAGGGGAAGAGGGCACTGCTAATGCCCTGCTACTTCAAGGACAGGAAGTAGTAGTTATGATACGCTCAAGATATCCAAGGAAGAAGACTCTGCTGCAGAAGGAGGCAAAAAATCCCCACAGTCCATGCTGTTTCTAGAGCAGTGGTTCACAACCTGTTTTAGATTTGAGGTGCCCCTCAGAAAATGCCAACTCTTAGCTTTTGCTTCTTTTTTGACTATGGAAAAATAATACAGCAATTCTTATGTTGCAAAGAGCTCAGAAACATCACCCCAGGTCAGAAATGTTTGTGACACTCTGGATTCCTATTTGATGTCTGGGTCTATCTTGTGAATGATGCACAGATGTTTCCACACGTAACAGTGCTAATATTGCATGGCACCCAGTGGCACCTTTAAAAGGATCTCACAGCACCCCAGGCTACTGCAGCACACTAACTGAGAATCACTGTTCTAGAGAAATATATACATTTAAATAAAGAAAAACAAATCGAGACAATGGAATTGTACACAAAATCTTAGTTTTATTGGCACACACTACATAATGTCTACTTTGATAATAGACAGAATTTAAAAAAATCAAATGTATGCTGTCATGGTAGGCAGTGTTCACTTAGTAGGAGCAACAACATTTCTGCTGTGTCTTCTACTGATTGCACCTATTACAGCTTGTTACATAGGCAGTGTGAGTTGAGAGGTTTTATTTAAAGAGAAACCTAACAAACACATCTGTATCACTAGAATGCAGTCACACACACCAATAAAGGTGGCTTTTGGATGCTACTGGACATGCCTTTAGGACATGGTAATTTTTTCCAGTTCTATCTTCAGGTGGGATAAAAAGAATACAGCTCAAATATAAAAACTGCTTTTTATACAAATATATTTTTTGTAGCGCATAATCACTCTTAAAATACAGCACTCTTTTAATAAATGTTTTCAACAATATTAAAATAAATAAAATATTCTAGAGAAAAGTTCAGCTTTATAATAAAACAGCAAAACAGACGGGTATAAAACTGATGTAATTCTTAAAGTCTACTGCAAAGTTTTTGTTTTTGTTTTGTTTTTTTGTTTGCTTTTTTTTTTCCCTCTCCTTTTCATACAAACTACAGTACAAGCATGTCAAGGTGCCTGACCTAACATACAGACTGGCCTACGAGCAGGAGTCCTGCTGCTTATGCTAATATTCATATGCCCAGGAATAAAGGTTTGCAGGGTTTGGCCAGACTCTCCTGGCTTCCAACAGGAAATACTAACTCCCCCTCTCATCATCTTTCTTTAACTGCTGGGACTTGACGGATGTTGACTGACTCACAGGCAAACATCCTCTTTTCCTTCATTATCTCATGCATGCTTGCTGTGCACTGTTGTGAAAGGGCATTTCGCCTTTTCTGTGGTTTTGAAATACAGTAATCAGATGAAAAATGAGGAACAGGAAGTATTTGAAGTGCATTGCTGCTGACTTTCTCTCCTCCTGTTTTCAGGAAGTAACCCCACAATCAGTTTACTACTTTGCAGTTAGTGTTTTGTACCCAAGTCTGATATGTTTTAACATTCCCATCTGCCACCTTTTTCTTCAGTGCCCATCCCCTTCCCTGAAACACAGGGAATAAAGGTTTTTAAAGTTTTCCTATATTGATCCAAACAGGTTCCTAATTCTTCCCATCATTGAGTGAGTACCAAAGTAAAGCAGCTTTTCAAAGGAAGCATGGCTTACCACAGCAAGTGGTAAATCTTCAAGGGTATTTAATGCCTCACACACAATTTAACCTTTGGAGGGTAGCCGTTTCCATATACCCTTGTAGACAGCTCCGTTTAATGCCTCCTGAAAATTTGATCATGGGCTTGCCCCTGCAGTGTCCGCAGCGTTGGTCTCACTTTTCTCGACTTCAATTTCCCCAATATTTAATTTTTTTAGAAGTGTTTCTAGTCTTCCTCACAGTCTGGTCTCTTGTACTTCCTCCTCTGTCTCTTCTTGCAAAGCAGTGATTTTGGGCCGAGATTTGCGCTTGCTTGAGTTTCTGCGATGTATAGGGAAGAGTTTAAGGCGATCAACATGACTGATCACCTGTCTGAAGGAACTCTTTTCATTCAGCAGTTTCTGGATTGACTCATACTGCCTCACTGTATTGTCTTCTATTACCTAAACAAACATTTGGATCAAACAGATGTGTATTAACAGAGCTGATAAAAGTCCAGTTAACTAAGTCAGTACACTAACAGGATGGCAGATGCGGATAGGACAGAGAATTACAGTAGGAAAAAAGCCAAAAGAGTTCTATTTGTATGGTTCAAAATTTCAGATTGCTTTGGCTAACTTCCTATTACCAACAAGCAAAAGAGTTTTCAAATGATGGCTGAGTAAATGTACCCATTGCTTTTTTTTTTTTTTAAATGCACTAAACCCTTTTCTTATGGCTCCTCTTCACCCTGAGATGGCTTGGCTGAGCTCTCTGAATATGCTTTGACTTGCTAGTACAGCTGAGAGGCCACTTCTGGTATTTTGGTGAGAGCTAGAGGGTTAGAAGTGAAGTTGCTGGGAAAGTTGCAGAGTCATAAGTAGCTTCATCAGATTATAAACTCACATTAAGGAAGGGGATTATTAATGTACAGACATAAAAGAAAGGAACAGGAAGGCTGTCAGAAAGGCACCAAAGAGCAGGGCCTTTCCTCCTCAGACTCAGAGCAGCAAGGAGGAACTGCCCTTGCTATGCCATGTAGGGGAATCTGTGTGTTGAAGAATGTTTGCCTTTGGGTTTGGGGGGGGGGCAGGGTTTCTGTTTTGTTTTTTGTTTGGTTTCCTGGAGTACTTTGGACTTGGCTAAAGAAAATTACAGCCCCTTTATGTCAGGACACAGTAGAAAATGACCTGTATGGAGCAATAAGCGCTTTAATGCAAAATGTCCTGGCTTTCTGTCTCCTACAGCTGCAGCCTGAGCTCCACTCAGACCAAGCTGTTTCATGCTACTTCCAAGGATGGAAGCAGTTCAAAAGACTGGATTGTGCAGCAGGACAAAGTGAGAAACAGGCACTGCAGACACATGTTCAGAGCCCTGGCTCTTGGCAGTCCTGTAGCGACATCAGAATCTGTGCTTTCATTTTGCTAAGATTATGAGTCCTCTTGGTGACAAGGAAACCAAGCAAGAATGGAATAACCAAGTCTGCAGAGAACCTGAGACAAGTGGATTCAGAGGCACATGCAGTTCCATTCACTTCAATGGGGTATTAATTCTGAAACCAGGTGCTATGTTAAGGTTCTGCTAATATCTTTCCAACAAGATGTGCTGTCTGTGAGGTCCTTCCTGCCAGACTCTCAGATTGGCATCAGAAGAGGCACCTATGAAGACACAGCCAAGAAAACCAAGTCTTTCTTGCTCTGGGAAAGACCCCAGCCTACCAGGTCATAGGAAATGTTAGTCTAAAGATGGGAAGGCCTAGCTTGCCAAAAAAAGAGTAGTAGTACATCCCTAACCCCTTCCTAAAAGACCACTTAGACAGGCCCCTGCATGGTCACCCTAAAGACATGCAACCACAGTACAAGGCTGGGACAACCCCACTGTGGGAATGCATCTAGTGTCCTGAACCACTTGAATCTAGTCCTAGGAGCAGGTGTTTTTTTTATGAATAAGCACGGAGCTAGCTATGGTAGGGAAGAAGGGACGCATGGGCTAGGGAGAGAAATTACACATAAACCAGTATAAGTGATCAGAAACCGATTCAAATCTATAACACAACAGAAGTTCAGTGCACATAAACTGCTTTCAAAATGGCTGAAACTGGCTTAAGATAAACTTGAACGGATGTAGTATCAGTCTTAACTGACTTAGGTTAAATCAGTTTATTGAACTTCTGTCCCAAATCCCCTCTAGATTCAAGTTAACTCATAGTCTCCTAGCATCCCAGGATGCTTTACACCTCCTCCGTGAACCCTCTTCTCCCTGCAGGGTGGGTGGACTAGTTTTGGCCCAAGTTGTCCGCTCCAGCCAAACAGGGAGGTGAACTCTAGAGCCTCCCAGCTTCTAGCCTGGGCTACTGCAGGCAGGTGGTTGCATTTCTGGAATCCAACGTGAATGTCTGTTCACTTGCTTATTGGTTCAATCTATGCATCTTAGATTAATTTGTGAAGACTGAATCAATTCAGCCTCAGGCTTTTTGACTGTATGTACTTAGCCACGGAGTCTTGCACAGAAGGACTGACAGAAGTGAGACAAAAATGGGTATAACGCAGGGGTGGCCAACCTGTGACTCCAGAGCCACATGGGGCTCTTCAGAAGTTAATATACGTCTTCTTGAGTCTTTGCACAAGCACATGGTAACCAGATTCCACTGCCATTACATCATGTCGTGTGCTTGTGCAAAGATTCAAGGAGATGCATATTAACTTCTAAAGAGCCACATGTGGCTCCAGAGCTGCAGGTTGGCCACTCTTGGTATAAGGGAATGAAGTATGCATAGAGCAGCTGGAGCATGGTAGGGACATGCACCACATGTTATGTTGAAACTTAAAAGTCTTAAACAATTCTAGATTTAAAAATCTGAGCCTAAACTTTTCAGTGTGGATTAAAACTTGTCCAAATCTCAATATCCTACCTTCTTACCCCTCTCCATCTCCATCTCCCTCCCCACAGTTATATAGACTTGCTCTGTAATGAAAATATATTCAATGGAAAGGAATAACGTGAAGGTTAGGAAAGAGATTGATGTTGGGTGGGGAATACATTGGCTGAAAGACTTCACAGCTTGCTTCCAGACATTCTAAATTTTTAATTACAGAACTGTCAAACATTTGTAAAGAATGTAATAATGCTTTAGGGGTATTAGCTGGACTCCATTAAAAAAATACTTGCTAATTAAAACGTACAAACAGAAAGGGCCTTAAATGAATCAGACTCCATAACAGTGTGTGCAGATAAATCCATAAATTCAGTAGACAGGACAACAGCAGTAGTTCAAAAGGGCATGCATCATTTATTAAATATTCCACTTCAGTTTCAGATTATGCCTTTGTTACCTGAATGTATAGAAGTGGAACTAAAAATGACTAATGATTAAAGAATGCCAGCTCCATGCACTAGTAAGGCATCTTAAAATATTCTCACTCTGTGAGGGTTAATTACCAGTTATGTAATGAGAAACACCTACAGCACCAGAATTTCTTTAGTAAGTGATTGATAGACAAAGATAGAACACAGAAAGGAAAGTTAAGGTTCTTTTTAGAAAGAAACACAACAATTTAACTGTTGTAGGCAGGATATTTTCACAGCAATTTTTAAGTTGCCCTTCTGCCTTCATGTCACCTTAGATTAATCAAAAACAAATGTACACATCCGTGATTTTGTTGCAGTAATGCACACTGTGAGGTCCATTTTCTGGGACATCCCGCCAACCAGTGTTCCAAGTGATCTACATGCAGTAGACTTATCTAATCCTACCATTAAAGGATTAGTTAAAAATCCTTTGCAAAGCACATGTGTCAATCACAAGAAAATCATATTATGTAAGATTACCAGAAACACTCACCAAAAATCGCTGGCACTCCAACATTGCTTCTAGTCTGTGTTCAGAGAGTATAACAGTGCAATTTGCAAATGCGTGTTTAAGTATTTTCCTAATCACTTGGAAGGTTCTGAAAGGTAAACAATTGTTGTCATTTAGAGCATTGCAAACAAATTCCATTACATACAAATTACACCTTTTATGAAGTGTATTATTTTTAGTATTTAAACTACAAAACAGGACAATTGCATGTACATATACAAGCAGAATTATGCTTCTTTAAAGTACCACAATTATTTCTGTTACAACAAACTACATCTGTAAAATTAAATGTTGCAACTAAGCTTAATTGGCACCTTTTTATACTGCCTATAGCAAGGTACAATCTCTCCACTAAGCTATGCTATACAACGCTGTTGTAATGCTATTTTCACCCACATCTCTGTTTTAACTAGAAATTAGTTTAAATAGTTCAGATATTGCCAAAGGCAGCAGGTAAGCCTCTGGTGTTGACCATTGGATTAACAATAGAGTAGCTCTTGCCATCTCCTAGTGCCATGCTCAGAAAGACTTTTGAGAACCGCATTATGACAGTAGATGTGGTGTTGTCACTGCCAATATTTATAAATTATGCAGCAGCACCTCACAACTCATAAGACTGACTTTTAAACATGGAAATTTAGCATGTAAGTAAATAAACTTACTGGGGGTTATTCCCAGTCTTCTGGTTCTCAAGCTTCCATTCATATTTTCAGGCTTATCTCCTCAGTTACAACAGCTAGAAACTTTCTTTATTTTTTAAATAGAAGTTGAAATTGCTACATACTTTCAGTACTCCAAGACCTAGGGCTTTGGGAACCAAAACACTCACAGTAAAAGTATGAGACTGGCAACTCTGCAGTTGATGTCATTGATGGAGAAACTGCCCATCTAAATAGCCTTTGGATTAGTATTAATATTCAACAAAAGTGATAAAGCCTTTCTTCACTCTTAATTTGTTTTAAACTAAGATGAGAGATTGTTGTAATATCATTTGTACTATGCTGCCACTTTCCCATGTCAAATAAATTCTCTCAGGACAGCTGTATGTATAATGGAAAATTGGAATCAGAGTACAGTAAGCCAAACGAAATGCCAAAACAGGTAATTAAGGTAAAGCGTATATAGAAAAGCAAAGACAAGACTGATGGGGACCCTCCTAAATGAACTTTTTCATTGCTTAAAATTACCTTATATTCTCTCTCAACCTTGCAGTTCTTGAAGTGATCCTTTACATAGTGAATATAGAAAGCTTATGCCAGCCTTGACTTTAATTAGTCAAATAAATCATTTTTATGACAAGTCTCTGGTAACTGGTCACATCAAGCCAATTTTACTGTCATATTTGAATTTTGTTTCCTTTTACTTTTTTCCTTGAATCTTCATAAGGGTGGCCAACAAATCAAAATATTTTTGAAGCCCCCACAAAAGAGGTCCACGTTTCTGCTATGTCTCCGTAACTTTTTCATTTAACACAATCCTATTGAACATAAGTGGCATGTAGGGGACTTTAAAGCATCGAGGTCAGTGGTTCTCAACTTTTTAGAGTTGAGGCACCCCCATTAAAGTCAAGAGACTCCTCAAAAAGTGTTCTTAGTTTTCACTCGTGTTTTGACTATGGAAAAATTATAAAGCAAAGAACTCAGACCATCATAGGCCATAATGCTTTTAGTACTATGGATTTCTATTTGAAATCTGTAGGTGTATCTTGTTAATCATGTCTGCACACTTAACATGTTAGGTGTTAGTATTAACATTGCATGGCACCCCACAACACCCTTGAATGGATCTCAAGGCAACCCAGGGTGCAGTGGCACCCTAGTTGAGAATCACTGATCTAGGAGTTGTCTGCTTGGAGACAGTGGTGGGTCTTGCTGGACAGGCCTGAGCATACCCTGCCTGACCAAATAAAGTCTGCTATAAAGTCAAAAGATCACCCATGAGACTTGTCTCCAGAACCTACTCTCACACCCTAACTTCCTAACAGGTTTGAGAGAAACTGCTAAGACTAAATCCAGAGTAGCCTCATGAGCAAACTTCCAGCTCAGGAACAGCTGAGTAGACTTGGGTGGACAAGGTGTATTCAACTCCATCCCTCATGAGCACCATCGTTGATGTGGTACAAATAAGCCCCAAGACTAAGACAGAGCATAATCCAGCCAGCCCAAGTGCCAGAAGAGTTGCTAACATGCCAAATAGCCAATAGAAGTTAGGGCATTTGCTGTGGAAGTAGGTGACCTGAATTCTAGGCCCTAATCAACCAAGAGGTTGCAAACACTTAGATGTCTAGTAAATGGACTAGGATACAAACCAAAGCATTTGCTCATGATTGAGTTGAGAGTCTACTTGGAATAACTGTATCACTCCTTGTTTACTACTATAGTTGATTATTGCCTTAATTTAGAATGAGATTCAGGAAGAAGCTTAAGTGGAATTTAGATACCCAAGTCCTATAGAATGATTCAAAGAAATCCTAACTAACATCTTAGGTGTCAAAAATTCTTTAGGTGCCTATGTTTTCACCAGAAAACCTTCTTAGATTCCTGAAGTTCAACTATTATAGATGCCCAGAGGCACCACTATCTTGACTGAGGATCCTATCATATGTCAAGGGTAGATCTGACATATGATAGGATCTAACAGGTGTACCTAACACACAATGACAGTACCCAAGTTCATCACCCAGAAACATTTTAACTCAAAAACATTTCTGCAGATGGTGGTGGACATCTATCATAGGAAGCCTGGTGTCCAGAACATTTGCCCTAGAAGTTGGAATCCTGGGTTCTGATGCCTGCTTCCAGGACTGACTGCATACAAATTCTGCATTAAAGCATCACTGGATAAAGCACACTAAGCATGTTCAGAACACAGACTGAAACCTGGATCTCCCCACTCTCAATTAAATGCCCTCTTCATTAGACTACAGAATAATACTCTTCGAGTTTACTGGGCCTCTGGCTTCCAGGTTCTGCAATAGCAGTAGGAGTAAAAATAATGATGATGATAATAATATGCTCCAGTGGACGAGCACAGCACTACCAAGATTTAAAAATAAGCGGTAGTTTTACCCTAGTTATATGCTGACTTGTTTTGTGGCCTAGGTCAGTGGCCCTGCACCAAAATCAAATGCCACAGATTTGATGGCACTGTAAGGATCTCCTATGTGTGGCATTTGAAGTGCATTTTGGAAGTACATCCATTTTTATTTATTAAAACTCATCTGTGACTTGAACCCATGTAAGGGGGACTAATCAGGCCTTGAGTCTGGCTGAGTTTGAGCATGTGCAGCTCCTTGCCTGTCTGTTCTCTCTTTGGAGCAGCAGGGCACAGACGGTGGGCATAAGAGTCACAACATTTGGCTCCTCTTTCCATCCTCATACTCTGCCTCTGGTGAGAGAATTTGAGCCAACACAGAGGAAGAAATCTTCTATTAGTACAGGTCAGCAGTAAATCACTACTTTTCAGGAACAAAGAGGTGGTAAGAGAGAAACAATAGCTGTGAAGCACAATGCCCTCCAGGACAGAATCCAAGGTAGTCCACCTTGTGTGCGATCTCCTGTCAGGATAGCCACTGAAGCACAGATCTGACAGTGTGGGCTTCCTGATTTCACACCACAATATACAAATAGAAAGAATAAATAAAACTTACATGGGGTCCAAATGAGCACTTGGTTCATCAAGCAGCAGGATTTTAGCTTTACTGAGAACTGATCTGGCAAGACACATCAATTGCTTGTGCCCATGACTGAGGACACTGCCACCATCCACAAGAACAAAATCAAGCTGGCCAGGAAATTGCTCTACTACAGACTTCAGTCCAACCTGCCAGAATAAAATTAAAGGATAAATCTATTTGAGAGAAACTGGAACTACAAACATTTAGATACAACAATCCACATTTAACCCTTCTGCCTTTTGTTTCCAAGGCTCAATATAAAATGTGTTCTGCTCAAATCAGCTGAAATGAGAATCCTCCTTTCAGAGTTACTCCAACAAACAGTCAAATGACAAGAAAGATCAATCTCTTTTTATCCAGAAAGAACATTTTGGTTTATTTCAGTACAGATTGCACAAACCAAAGTTAAAGCTGTATGTTTATCAGACATAATGAGCTTTGGCACCTTGACCAATACATTGTCAGTTAGTTTACAGGAAAGTAATTTATTTGGTACTTCTATTTGGTGGTGTTGTGCATCGTCTGTAATGCTAAAGGGAGATGTTTCTGAAAGAAACCTTGACTCCTCAGTTACCAGGAAGAGGAAATTTCACATGCTGCATTACACTGGCAGAGAATATAACATAAGTCACCATGGCAGTTGTATCCATGGCTTTGAGACCACTTCCACAGACTTTATCTTTTGTCAGAAGGATGGGAACAGCAGCACATACGTCAAGTTCTTTACAATTTGTGCAGGATTCATAATATCACTATCTGCTCTTGGGCACTGAAAACTTACCTAGGTACAAATGTAAAACGAGTTGTCTTTGGATTGTAACAACTTTGCATCAAAACAGAGTTCAAGGGGAACTGAAAAGGTTTCTGCTTACTTTATGAGATGTTTTGGAATCCATATGCTTTCCCAGAATGACCAAACTTACTATGGCATTTGGAGGGAATAATCATTCTCATCTAACCCTGACAAGAACTCTTCTCCTGAGTTGTACAAGCTGGTACTGGTAATGCACCTGTGTTGCTACGATATGCAGCAACTTAGCTTACAATAAAGATGATAGAAGGCATAAAAAGGGCATAAACTTGTTTTTCAAATCCCATTTGTTATTTGTAACCCATTTTCACTCTGCATCAAAAATATGGAATCCTGCCTACACATTTCCTTTTCACGTTTTAAAACAGGGACTCTATTACAATGGAATACTTCAGTGATACGTGGTAAAGGTTGGAAGAATTCCAGGTTGGTATTCTTTAAACAGGAGTGCTACCTCAGTACAGGGCACTGCTTGTTCTTCTCTCTGCAGCTAATCACTTAATATGCCTTTAATACAATTATGTCATGAACAGCTCCCAGAAAAGTCGGTTTACTTTTAAAACAATCTCTAAACTGCCCTGAGGTACAACCTCTGCAGTCCTATTGACATAAGTGTGACTGGGAGCAAAATTTAGCTTAGGGAGCCTGTACAAAGCTGTAACACACAGCTCTCTAAAGTATTGTGGCAGTGCTAAAATCAAGTATTCAAGTTTACTCACACCACAGCTGTGATGGAAGAAAATTAAATGGTGATACTGACTTTAGCAGTAGCTGCAAAATGCCTTCATTGAACACTACACCATAAGCTAGAAGGAAACAGAATATTTAACAAGCTAAAAATTAACTTTCTTTTTGCCATCTTCCAAAGTTATACCAGCTCTTTATAGCTTTCTCTGATTACTTAGATTTCAAGGGAGCATAAAGTCCATAACCCATTCAATCTTTCCCATTAAACATATTGCAAAGTTTCTTTTTCTCACCGATGTTTTTTTCACACTTTTGAATATAAAACAATTAACTGAAAAACATAATATGTTATTGAAAGGACATGCCTGACTCTTCAACAATGCAGACTTTAAAACAGTATTTCTTCTTAGTGTTGTAAGTAAGCCTTTAAAACCTCAGCTGTAGCTTACACCTAAAGGGAAAATTCTAAGTCAAATACATAAGTATTCAACTCTGTGTTTGGGGTGGACACTCTGATCCATGAGTTTCCCAGTCTAAGAGTCGTGGCAAGCAGAGCGTAAATCACTGTTTTCTGACAGCTAGGGCTGGGTGAAGATTTTCTGCCAAATTTTAATCAACTGAAAATTTGTTTTTTAAACAAAACTAAAATTTCACAGAGGAAGTTCCCAGTTCCCTCAAAATAAAATTTAACGAGGCAACAACTGAACAAAGTTTACAGAAAATGGAGAAGAAGCTACAAAGATGAAGGGAGGATGTAGAGGAGGGATATGCTGCTGAAGAGCAGTTTGTAACGAGCTGTACCAATCCTTCAGTCATTTAGAGTACATCTATACCCTTTCCAACTGTCCTAGAAACTGCTCCTGTAAAAACATGCCTTGTCCACCTGCTCCCACTCTGCACAAGCCAAATGATGAAAAAAACAAAATAGAGCTGTTCTTTGCGGCATCCTCAGGCTCTCATCATATGTTTATTGGAAAAGGCCCTGTGCCAGTCTAATGATGACTACATTATTTTTTCAGCCTTTGGTGAGTGCAAAGCAGCAGTGAGTGAGCAGGACCTGTTTTCCAGGTTACAGTCCATTGCAGTGTCAGAACCAATACAGAAAGGCCCTCAGGCAGCACAGTTACAGCCATGCGAAAGCTTACTTCTATTTTTCTAGAAATAAAATGAAGCCCAAGGGGAGACAGGGACAAATTTGGTGAAAATTCATTTGAATTTGGGGCACTTTGGGAATAAGGCCCATGTTTATAACTTGGATGCACATTTAGGGACTCAATCGGATGCAATTGGGACTAAGAGTTAAACGGGGCTCTTGGAAAGTTAACTGCAGAAGTTCATCCTTGAGGCTGCAGGTGGTATTGATTATCTCATCAAAAAGCTCATGGAAGGGCTGGACTTCTCTTAGGGGAGAATCAAAGCCAACGTCAATTTTCCAATTGATCATTTGTGTAAAAGAAGTGTCAAGTGCTACCAGAGCCAAAAGGTAACATTCCAGCCACTCCACAAAAGAGTAAATCATGACACCATATCTTGGGATTTTCTTAAATAAAATATCCCACTGATTTTTCCCCTCTACACCCACATCCATGGGACACCATGGTTTGTTAATCCCACCCCAGAATGCATCTATGCATCCTTCTGTGAAATAGATGGCATGTAAGTATAACCGTGATGTTACAAAACACTGTAGCCTGCCTGAGTTAATTCTTGTTCATTAACAAGAGCCAGGGAATATCAATGACTGGGAAACATTTCTGAAGAACATGATCTACAGTTTCCTCTCTTGGATGTCCTCAAAGTAGCTAGATATACTACTAGACATGTATTAACTGTGGTTTTCACTTCAATTTACAGTTTACCTTTAAAGATTCTGTGATATGATAAAGATATGAGCAGCCGAACCTCAGAGGGATAAAATGTGAAATTAATTCTCTAAACTAACTGCCTCTATGCGTTTCGTGCTGGGTCATCCAGCAGTCACATCCTGAAACTTCCCCTATGCTAAATCATAGATCAAAGCACTCAGATTGTGCTTTATGCAAATTTTATTAATATTTTCCTCTACTGACCTCTACCAAAAGCATCTTTTTATTGGATAATAAAGAAGCATGGGCAAAATACTCTCCTTCCTCAGCATTCTTGTTTCCAAGGCACTGTATAAATGTAACATGATGCAACCATTTGAGCTACATTTTATTAATATTTGCTGAGTCAAATGTCACACATTATCAGGTACACATTATCAGGTACACCTATAAATAATCTGAACTGCTTTGAGTGTCTGGATTTCAGAGGACTGAGAGGAAAACAAGTGAGGCTTGGATTATAATAAGAAAGCTGTAGAACGTAAGTAGTTGAAAAGTCACAGATCCACTTAGATACCCAGGACTAGAACTGATCTTTGAAGACCAAGCCCTTGGGCACAAACAATTTACACATTCATGCCACCTGCTTTTCTACAGTGGGGGCGGCCAACCTGCAGCATAGGTACTACAAGTGGCATGGGCAGCCTGTGTGTGTGGCATGCAGCAGACTGGGCAGGGGACAGGCAGCACTGTGGCAGACAGGCAACAGAAAACAGATCATCAGATCAGGCAGGAAGGAGAAAGCATAGCAGCAGCTTGGACAAGGAGCAGAAAGCTCCTTCTGAGTAGAAAATCAAGCAGGGGAAAGGGATCAGAATTACACTCACGGAGGACACAGGACTAATTTGTGGCGTGCTTGCCAAAAAGGTCAGTTCTTATTGTTCCAGGGTGTGTGGTCACTGGAATCTGATGTGTGTCCATACACCTTCCATTCAATGCTGAAACCCCAATTTATACAGAATATGAATGACCTTGACATGTCAATAAACTGCACACAACACTTCAATGCAAAGAACTTCAAATGAAGTCCATATATTGATAGCAGGCCTTTGCCTGATGCTGTTAAGGGGTTTGCTTCAGGAGCAAGAAGGAAAACCCATTATATATATTTCTTAATAACTCTCCAAACAGACAGGCAGTGAAAGAACAGTTA
Source organism: Gavialis gangeticus (assembly GCF_001723915.1). Classification (NCBI taxonomy): domain Eukaryota; kingdom Metazoa; phylum Chordata; order Crocodylia; family Gavialidae; genus Gavialis; species Gavialis gangeticus. Next base: position 433,216 of record NW_017729022.1, read on the forward strand.
TGAGAACCTAAAAATGTATGTAACTGCTTATTAATGATTACCAAGCAGAAGTGCCCCATAGCTGCCTTTGTTACCTACAACTGCTTATATTGCATGTGTCCTATTTAGACTGTACACTCTTCTGGACAGGGATAATGTTTCAGACGTGATTCAATATAAACAATTATTTTTTTAAATTATTGACCCAAATTGTTCTCAAGTCCCTTACTGTAACTTCCTGGATCACAGTGGAATTACTAAAATAGTGTTTATGAACATCACAAATAATATTGAATAGCTTTACCTCATCTGCAACTTTCCATATTTCTTCATCAGTCCATTGTCCATAAGGATCCAAGTTTTTCCGAAATGACCCAGAGAATATAAACACTTTCTGTGGGAGTACCAAAAAATAAAAACAAAAGTCACATTTTAAAATTTACAAAATCAGACTATCCCCTTGCAAACAACAAGAAGAATGAACTGAAACAGTTTTGCTGAATCAGTTTTCCTCAGATAATGCCATTGGACTGAAGTGAAATATTTCACAAAGTATTTTACATTTTGACAGATTTATTTTGAAAAACTCAGTAAAAATGTTTTTTAAAAAATCAACACATCACATTTCTGACATGTGTAAAAGGAAACATTTGTATATCTCCATTTTGAAATGTCTGTTGTGAGGTTTATTTGATATAAATAACAGGTAAAAACACAAACAAAAGGCTCTGACTGACCCTAAAGGATTTTTTTCAGAATGTCATCTGCAAACAACTATAACAATACATGTTTGCTATTTGTCCCAATTAATGGGGGGGAAATCAAAATCTTTAATTTTTTTGGTGGAGAGAAAATTAGTTTCCCCACCAGCTATAGTGAAAAGTCACGTGTTTCAGTGTTTTCTTGTGTCCCCACATTCCAACCTAGTACCAACCACACTTCTGTTTAGTTCCATTGATACTCCGCATATAGCACAATCAGAATAGAATCATTAATCCATTAATTCAGGAGCTCTGCTGGCTCTCTTATGCTATATGCCTGTGTGCCTATCTCTGGAGGGAAAGGATTTACCTTCTTAAAACTGAGACTGAGCCTACTTCCACTGAAGTCTGTTGGAGTTTCCTCCTCTATCTTTAGTGTGGGCAAAAACAGTTCCCTCTGTTACTTTTACAGGTGTAAAAGGACAACTCTCATTTATACGCATTATCTAGACTGGAAAGTGATGACACAGCCAAAATTAAATATTTGTTTAATCTCTCTACTTTGAAAGTTGTGGAAGGTTCTTACAGAAATGAGGGACCATTCTTCAAATGACACAAAGATCACACATGAAACTAAAGTGAAACCTGCTGACTGCGTCTATGTGAGACACTGACTGCACAGTATTGCGCAGTCAGCATCACCTAAAACCTGTTTGGCAAAGCTACTGCATAGTAACTCTGGTTAGTATTTAGTAGCCATTTAGTACTCATTTATACTGCATATATACTTGTTTATACAAGTATTAAATGACTGTGTAGTAACAACTGAGCAGTCAGCATCTCATGTAGACGCAGCTACTGTGCCATTAAATAAAACTGCTGTTACAGCAGGTAGAATTCATTCTCAGAGAATGATAGTATCCTAGTGGGAAGTGCTATAATTTCAGTTTTCCTTCCTCTGTATGTACTGAACAAATATTACTTGTGGGGAAAGATGTGAGCAAGATATTTTCTTTTCTAAGTGCCTTTCAACTTTATAAAGAAAATATTGGTTTAAAGAAAATGTAGTTTGAAATGATTTACAGTCATTTAATATCTTGCTGAAATACACTTTGAGGCTTACCACATATTTTAATTATTCTGGAGGAGACTTAAAGCACTAGCAAAAACTGGTTGTTGATGACGGAGTACACCTGAGACAAGTATTTGTCCAGATAGGTTAGCCACACTATTATGGTCCTGACATGACCCAACCTGAAGATATTTAGTCAGATTCCTGAGTGGTTTCAAACATTGTTACACCACCACAAACATGTTATTATTTTCTCCTACAAAACAATGAAGAGCACCATTCAAGACACCAGAGACAAGCTTGTGATCTTACTATGATCTCCTTCAAACTGCTTAATTCCAGTGTGATTGGATACTGGAGCTGATGGTCTTTAACAAAAACAACAGTGATCTACTGTATTTGAGTAACTTTAACAGGTATTGGTACATATATGATGCATTTATTCCATTCAACAATAAAATATGCATTAGTGATGTATGGTATAATCTTTTTCCACTGGTTCCTCAAAATTAATTAAATTGGAAACATCTTTGCATCAGGATTAGTTTCTTACAACTACAAGGTGTGGCAGAACTAATACCACTGAGGGATGGCGTCAGGCCTGGCTTTGTTTACACTTCATTCACCATACATCTAACTAATGAAATAGCTATTTTAATCCTCAAGTGGTGAAGAAAAATTAACTGAACAAACCAGTTTTTAGAAAAGAAAAGGGCAGATTCATAACACCTAAGTTCCAAAGTGCCACCTGCAGAAACACCAAGTAATGTATCTTCTTCCCTGAAACTGTTGCTATTCCTAATAATTGTGCTTACAAGTAGGACATTAAAATTAGGCCACTTAAAAATAGAATTTGTTTCCCAAATGAAGTGTGTTGCTGTCCTGAATTCTGGTGCTTTCCTGTGCAATTCAGCCAGGCGTTCCTTCCTTTATAGATTCCTGAGCTCTATACAGGGCTCACTCGCATAAAGGTCATCTCTCAGTCACACCTGCAGCTTAGAGTCCAGTTAGAAAGAATCAAGAAATGCTAAAAATCACTGTAAACATTGGACACTTAAAATTAAGCAAATATGCAGAAACACAGAAATTTCTTTGTTGAGAAAGAAATGAGAACAGGAAAAGCAGTCCATCTCAGAGGACTGATAAGGAGTATGGAGCCTCTTGCACTGTGGTCACTAATTCAAATTCACCTCAGATGAACAATGAAAAGACAATAACGTGATCCATAGTCTCTCAGAATGGGTATCCTATCACAGAGACTATCCAAATAAATGAACGTGGCAACTTTTACCACCAAATTTTGTAAACAAAATGCTTTTGCAAAGCATAGCAGAGAATACTGCTGTCGAAGGCTGCGGTTACAGGTCACCTTTAAAACATTTTAAATCTGGGGAACGTTATCCCATCAAAGTTAGAACAATTTCAGAGCGTTCACAGGTTAAGGCTTAATGCTGTTTCAGACCTGCACAACTGTGACTTGTCACTAGAGAGCTCAGTGAGCAGGGGTGTGGACAGGAGCCGACTCTATCCCTCCTCTGGGGTGAGAGAGGAGTGGGAGGCTGGCATGTAGCTCAGAGACAGAGAAACCGCAACCACAAGGTGTGTACAGAAATTGCTTTTTTCACCATGTAAAGTGCTTTATTACCGTGAATTAAGAGAAATGTATGGCTTTACAGCACTTTAAAAATGGGTATAGCACTTCGAATTTTTAAGTACATAGGGAGAAGAAAGAAGGCCCCAGGAAACGTGGGGCCCTTGCAGGACAAGACGGGGAATCTGGTTGTCACGCCAGACGACAAAGCCAACATATTTAATAACTTCTTTGCCTCTGTCTTCCTCAGTAAGGACCAGAACTGCC
>NW_017729022.1:437253-444853 GCF_001723915.1 Gavialis gangeticus
TTAAGTTGGACATCAGGAGGCGCTACTTCACGGTCAGGGCGGCTAGGGTCTGGAACCAGCTTCCAAGTGAGGTGGTGCAGGCTCCCACCCTGGGGGTTTTTAAGAGGAGGTTGGATGACCACCTTACTGGGGTCATTTGACCCCAGTACTCTTTCCTGCCATGGCAGGGGGTCGGACTAGATGATCTGCTCAGGTCCCTTCCGACCCTAGAAACTATGAAACTATGAATTAACCCTTGTTAAATCTTGTTGGTCTAATAAAAGACATCATCTCTACTACAAGTCCTGACTGACTGCCTTTTCTTCTAGACCAATATGGCTACAACCTGGATACCTGACCCTTATTAAATGAAATATTAGATTTGAAGAGCTGTATTTTACAACACTTTAGCAATCTACAGCACTTCTGACCAGTAGATAAGCCCCAGGAGGTTGTGAAGAACCCCCTGCCTCCTAGCCTGGAAAGAGCAGGGAGGCTCAGAGTGCCCCCTCACACCCCACCAAACAATGCACTTCTGTCACATTTATGAGTGCTGTAACTTTATAGTGCTATAAAAAGTGTTTTGAATTACAGCACTGTAAAACATTAATGGAGCACTTCTGTACACACCTCGCCATGTTGCTTCTCTCAAAACCAACAACCATTCTTCAACCAGGGATACTCCATATCAAGAGCATGAAGGGAGCATGCTTGTCAGAATCCCTACTGCATTTCTCTCCAAGGCATCCCATATGCTGATGCTCCCCTGTCACCTGTTTAAAGGCCACTGCACTGTATTTATCTGCTGAGGTTATTCTGGCTCCCTGCCTGCTACATGTTGGTTCTCTGCTTCCAGTCCCAGCTCTTTGGCTGCCCCTGCCAGTCTGTGACTTTGCTATCAGGTCTCAGGATGCTGCCTCTAGCTTGCTGCCCCTGTTCTCATGCTGAGTCTGTATCTCTCCTCTGTATCTTATCCTTTCTGACTACAGCAAAATCTTTCCTTTTCTTTGACTCTAAGGATATAGAGCATGGCCTCCTGAGGTGAAGGGGGCAGGGAGGGGGTTTAATCCACTCTCTGACCCCTCTCCTACCAGGGGAATGCAGCCAGGGTCAGCCAGCCTTGACCACCACCTCTGTTACTTGCCTCAGGCCAGGCAGACCTGGCTGGGGTCCCCCAGGGGGTGAGAAGAGGGAGAGGGGAATAAACACTTGCCCCCTTCACCTCAGGGGGCCATGCTGGCTGGCATCTGGCCATGCCCCTACCACTAAAGCAGCAAGCAGGAAGGACGCTGACAGGCATCCTGGGAAGTGCAAGCCTCTTCCTGGTGGGGGGCCTTCACTGCTGGCAGGAGCAGGATGGGCAGAGCTGCCACAGCCTGCATGGGGCAAGCAGTGGAGATGGGGCTTCAAGGGCTAAGCCAAATTTTGGGGTGACCATAGCCCCACAAAGACCCTCTAGTATTGCCGCTCCTCACACCATGTAGGTTGCAGCAGGTCTGCCCACCTCGCTCCTGCCCACAGCACAGCCCCCTCACCAGGAAGAGGCTTGTGCTCCCTGGGACAACATGAGAGGGGCTGCTGCCCCTGTCAGGATTCCCACTGCCTCCTCCCCCCAACCTGGATGCAGTTCCCCAGCAGGAGAGGGGACAGAGCAGGGGAATAAATCCCCTCCCTGCCCTCTTTGCTTCAGGGGGCCATGCCAAACCAGCATCTGGCCATGCCCCTGCCCCTGCTCCAGCTAGAGAGCAGAAGGGTGGGGCCAGCCCTGCTCTCTGGAGCAGACAGCCCAGCCCAGCCCGGGGCTGCAGAGCATGCTGGGGTGCTGGGAGGACAGTGATTTAACTTAAACCAGGAAGAGGTCTGGGACAGAATAAACCAGTTTGACCTCAATCAGTTAAATCTGATACTACATTCAACCAGGTTTATCTTAAACCAGTCTCAGACATTTTGGCTAGGGATAGACATTACACATAAACTGGTTTAAGTGATCAAAAACTGGTTTAAACCTATAAAGGAACAGATGTTCTGTGCACATAAACCAGTTTGAAAATGGCTGAAACCTGTTTGAGATAAACTTGGTTGAATGTAGTATCAGACAACTGATTTGAGTCAAACCCATTTATGCAACGTCTGTCCCAAACCCCTTGCTGGTTTAAGTTAAAGCAGACACCCCCAGCATCCTGACATGCTCTCTGGGCTGGGTGGAGCTCTCTGCTCCACAGCAGGGCTGGCCTGTCCCCTCTGCTTCCTGGCTGGAGCTCGACACAGACTCCAGGCGTCCCTGCTCCCCACCTCCTCTCCCCATCCTTTCTTCCTTACAGACACCTCTCAGCATTAGCTAGCAGACCACGTGCTAACTATGGTCCATGCTATGTGAGAATCAACAGGTCGCTGGTAATGTCCCTCTATTGTTTTCTTAATAAGGTGATAAACACTGAGTTAGGGGTGATAAACACTGTTATGAAGTACTTGCTGGGCTGGTCAGAAGGGGGGGACCTTTCCCTAATCAAAGTGTCCTTCCAGGGCCTGGCCACACACACCCTCAGCTCAGCACTTTACAAGGGAAGGGAGGGCTGCTCTAGCATGCCCCCCACCTCCCGCTTCTAGCCTGAGCCACTGCAGCCATGTGCCTGCATGTCTGACACGTCTGTGCAGTTACAAAGTGATTTAGCCTAGCCAGATTAGACTAACCTGCAAAGATTGAATCAATTCAGGCTCATGCTCAGGCTTTTTGAATGTCTGTCCCTAGCCTTTGAAACTGGTTTATGTGCACTGAGCTTCTGTTCTGTTACACATTTAAACCAGTTTCTGATCACTTAAATTAGTTTATGTGTAACTTCTGTCCCCAGCCTTACGCATGCAGTTACAGTTACAGTTACCATATACATGACTGCTGTCACTATGGTCAGAACTGCAGGCCTCCTGTTTAACAGAAAGAACTCATTCAGAAAGTGTGAATGAAATTTCAGGAAACCATGTTTTGTTGAAAAACACAGGTTCTGACAAAACTTTCTCTGGGCGGAATTAGAGAGAGAGAGAGAGAGACATGAACGTGGTAATGAAAGCACTGGCCTGAGATGTAGAAGATGGCAGTTTCAAGTCCCTGCCCTGCCTAATTCAGTGTAGTTTTTTCTCCCAGCTCAGCCCTGCGCTCCCTCTTATTCTCTTTTGTGATTGGAATAGAAACAATTTTTGCAAGTTGCATCAAAACAGAATTGTTGTCTTCCAGTGAGCTCTGCTCCTCCTCAGCTTTATTCCCAGATATACTGCTGCAATACCTGGCAAGCCTTCCCACATATACTGAGGTTCCAGGCTCAGGGAAGAGAAGGCAACAACATTAATGGAATTATGAAAATGACTATCCATACATGGCTGTCAGGCAAACAGTAAAGACAGCTGAATTTCATTTTCCTTCCTCTTTCAGTTGCAGACAGCTTATGGCAACAAGAGCAATGACATTGTTAGTGTGAAAAAACACAGTTGCATCTGAAAGCAAATGCAGAGGTTTAGATGTCCCAGTCTCATCAGCAGCTTTTACTGCTTTTCTCAGTATTAAAATATTTTCAACAGAGAAATGGAACACAAGAGTGCTGGAAAATGCAGCTGCAAGCCCTTCTGGGCCAGTCCTGCAAGGTGCTAAGTAAGTCTTAAAGGTGCTAGTTGCTGTCATCTCCTATGAAGCCCCCCTTCAAACTAAAGGTCCTAAGCATCTTGCAAGATTGAGTCCTTAGAGCAGAAAACAGTCTATAAGCTGCTCCCAATCAGCATGTGGATCTTTTATTGATCTCTACAGGTGTTCTGCACACGGATCGAGGGCAACAGATGCCCCAGTATATGGCAAAGCACTTTCCTTGATCCCCTGCAGGATTTCAAACTCTGCAATGCCCTCACTGTAAAATTGATGGGGAATTGTGCTTTCCATCTCTGTATTTTACAGAAACAGCCTGGAGGGTGCATAACAGGCACGCCTATGAGCTCAGAGAATAAAATGAGAAGCACTGAACAACGTAGGCAGCCTGCTGAAAAGTGAAAGCACCAAGTGAGCTGGAAGCTGAGAAATGTCATTCTTCTTACATAACTCCCATACAGTTGAGCTGGGAGGGGGAGAAAGTATCATCACTTTTTATTAGCTAGCAGTCTCACAAAGTATATAAAACTTACTCTTCATCACATGCCTACAACTTTTAATACATATTGGACACTTATATCTAGAAAACATTATGTAATGTGTCAAGCTGATCATATGCCTATAGCGGAGCATTGCTGTAATTCCTGATGGGATCAAGGCAATGCCACAATTACTACTTTCTTCTGACATTATAATGCCATTCCCTTGCTTAGGTCTCTTACTTCATGGGAACATAGGATGACAGGAAACAGGTCTGCAAGGTCCATGAGGCCATCTAGCCAGGTCCATGCTCAAAGCAGGATCGTCATTTATTAAACAATCCCAGTCAGGTGTCTATTTAACTTGCTCCTGAAAATTTCCAGGGATAGAGATTTCATGACCTCTGTAGGTAGCCCATTCCAAAGCCTGACCACCCTCATATTTTACTTTCTTTTATTTAATTTTATTTTAACAAAAATAGGCTCAAATTCCACAATTTGCCTTCTGAGACTAGTTGGCCCATTCTTTTGTGGCCTATTTCCTAATTTAACTTTATCAATTTATTTCCCGTGCAACCTGTATGATGGCAGTTCATGATATAGCTCCATTTAATTGAAACTAGATGTGGCTGCCTCTCCCTCACTGGTTGCCAATGCCTGTGTATGCTGTGAAGCAACAGTTGCTACAGAAACACCAACAGGACCATCCAGAATAAGCAGGTAGCAGTGGGTGTTGGCAGACTCTGATCAGACACCTGACCACCTGGTATCTCAAGTTATTTCTTTATGTTAATCTTTTGAAAATGATTAGGGGTCTAAACAGCCAGGAGGGATAGATAGAAACTTCTGCTCTAGGCAGGCTGTGAGGAGCTGTACTTCTAAAAGGCTTCTGTTATATAGTATACCGGCTCACCTTGCATAACGCAGGGGTAGCTAGAATCAAGACACTTAATGAGACAGATCTCTGCCACACACCCAGTCTGAGCGTGATTCTGAAACACTGCACAGGCCATCACAAAACTGTCCACCGAAAGGTTTCTTTCAGCCTCCTCTTCAGCATCTGCTAGAGGCACCAGGACACTAGAGGGATGAGTTGTATAAACTACAGCTGTTCAACTGGTGGTCCACAGGCCACATGCTGCTTGCAAGGGGCTAATCTGCAGTTCAGGCCCCCACCTGGCTGACACTTCCTCCACTGCTCTGGCTACAGCAGCAGCCAGGGTCCCTGGGCCTTCTCTAGCTTCTACTTCCTGTGTCTGCCCCAGAGGATGGCACAATGCAGCACTATGTGGTGCAGCCTGTGGTGCAGGGGGAGCCCACCATGCAGTGCAGCAGGGAGCCCATGTGGTGTGCAGCCTGCACTGTTGCAGCCCCTGGCTGCTTAAAAGTTGAACAACCCTGGTATAAGCCACTACAAAAACCCTGAAGGAATGGGCAAAAAAGGCATGCCACTTAGCAATGGCGGCCTTCAGGCATAAAACTGTATTTCAGAAAGTGGCAAACTCTGGTGAGGAAGACTGGAGGGAGGGCAAGGGAAGTTGTCATATATTAATCAGCATTTAAAACAAAACCAACCTCTCCAGCCTTTCATATCTATATACTGTAGAAAGCCCTCCCCCAGGACTTTGACTTGGTGTGTTATTATGGGCTGGACTCAAGAAAGAGTATAAACAACCTTTTTTTCCAGGCTGAAAGTGCAGGTGAAGGATAGAGAACAAAAAGCTCTCTTTGTTCCAATGGGGGAAAAGTGTGATACAAGTGATTTTTCTTCCCTGGTGGGGAGGGTGCTGGTAAGGACTTCATTTTGTAGGTAGGAACTTATGAGGCATAATGTGCAGTTTCTTGGCAGGTGTTTAGTGAGTGATCATGATACTTGAGGACAGGAGATACAAATGCACACACAGACATGGTAGGAGCCTGGCAGACAGACCCATACCACTAAAAAGTTCAACAAGCTAAAAATGATTCTTTTGTCACTGCTTCTTTTTAAATGTGCATATTTAAAGGACTTTACAACAATGACTAGCTGAAGCCCATGCATCCAGCCAGTGGAAAGATAGATTATACAACTCATGTCATTCTAGCTTTTTTCATTTGTCTGACCAACTTATTTTACCATGGGTGCTTCTATCCAGTATGTGGCTACTGGAAACTGTGGGCTTTTATTAATGATACCTTGCCCTCTAATTACTAGTATCACTTATGCAGTGTGCCTGCCTTCACTATTACCTTGCTTCCTACCTCTGTGCTTCCTTTTCTATCCTTTAGTCTTGTCATAATCCTCAACTGCCTGCTCCCTGGGGCAGGGACTGTTTTTACTTGTTTATATAATATCTAGTATAATGAAGCCCTGATAGTTGACTGGAGTCTTTCTGTGCTGCCCCAATGTACAAATCAGAAAATAATAAGCCCTGTCATCTGCAGATCTTATGCACATTTTATAGAGGTGTATGTGAAACAGTGGAACACAGAAATTACCCAAGGCTATACAACTGAGCATTTTTCAGTACTCTGATTATGGAGAGATTGGAATTGGCAGCTTTTTGGGGAGGGTGGGGAAGGGAGAGGGGAGGAAAATGCATAAAATAAACTGCCACCTACTTGGTCTTGACTTGTTACTTCAGTTCCCTGACTTCTTCATGTATCTGTTGCCAATTTCAATATACTGCCTCAGACTCCATTTATCTATTTGTTATTTACATACCTTTTGATGAACAGCTTGCTCCTCTGGGAGCATATGAACACAGTTCCTCTGTTTGGTATTCAACTCAGTCCACACACTCCCTTCCACCAGAAAGGGCAATTGGAGGTGGAAGACAGACATCTTGCTGTGCTTAAACACCATAAAGGAGCAATGGGGGAAAAGGGCTGTGAGCAAAGGAGTTGATGACTGCAGTAGACAGTATGACAGAAAGCAAGCTGGGAAGAGAGGAAACCATAGGGAAGAGAGAGGGACAAAGAGAAACTCTTTGCTTTGGAAAAAGTTTGACAATATTAAGTAAGCCTTCCCAGTAGAGATGTAGCTTAACTCAGCAGAACAGCCCTTCTGTTTGGTAGCTGATCCTGACACCCAGACTAAAAAACTTGTATCAGCAGAAGGACCCTCTCTGCCACAACAACTCCATCTACTCTAGAGCTCTGGGACCCAAGCTAGTTAGATTTTGTTCATGATCCAAGCCAACACATCTCTGCTGGTGAAACTGAGGTGTAGATCTGACTAGCAATAATGAACATTTACCAGAAATGAGAGGGAGGCAGTAAAGGAGTCAGCTTGCCAGAGAGCAGCTTTTCACAAGTATTCAAGATCAGTGAATAGGGCATGACCAACCAAAACATCAGCAAAGCTGAAGCAGAAAAAGAACCTGAATACAGTTCCCTTCCATGCAAGGTTTAGTCACTCCAGAGGCAGATCTGGACAGTTCTGCATCCTGGGCAGCAGTGGCATGCATGGGACAGCATCACTGACTTAGCTGATGGCAACGGCAGGGGAGCAGCATGGCAGCTGCTGTTTTTG
>NW_017729022.1:449853-451308 GCF_001723915.1 Gavialis gangeticus
TTAGCTGATGGCAACGGCAGGACAGCAGCATGGCAGCTGCTGTTTTTGTGCCCCTCACCAACTTGGTGCCCAGGACTGATGCCACATTCACCATCCCAACTTAACTATGCTATTGTGGGAGGGAAAGGATCCACTAGTGTTTTCTTAAAACATGAAAGTGTCAGCTCTAGTACTGAAATATTTCTATTGGAAAGACAACTGTGGCAGGGAACTGTTTGTGCCTGCCACTTTAAGGGCCAGAAGACAGCAACCAGCAGGTGCCTGATGAGGGCAGCCATTTTAGATTCAGGGCTGCCCATATAAACAGGGCATTTTGTTGCCTGGAGGACAGGCATCAACATTGCCTGGCTGCAGGTATCATCTGGAGGTAAGAGAAGAGCTGTAGGGGATGGTCAGGAGGCTCCTGGGCATGACCTAAAACTGCACTCTGCTGGGGGTGGGGCTCTCAGTGGCATGGGAGCCCTGCGGAAATTCCAGGCCAGTTACTACCCTGGTGAAAGGTGGGGTGGGATGCCTTAAACCCTAGCCCCCACTGGGTGGGTTACCCCCTTAGTAAGGTCTAGAAAGTGGACCCCAGAGAGAGAGAGTTGGGCCATAGACTCTTAACCTGTCTTGACATCCCCTGACTGGTCCAAGCTGAGGCCAGGACTGGAAGGGTCAAAGGGCTGGGGGCCCACCATGAGGAATGCCCAAGAGCCAAGAGCCTGGGGTTCTGACTGGCCTGGAGGTAGGCCAGGGCTAGTGAGCCAAAGGTGGGGGGACTACCCCTGTAAGGGGGAGCAGCTCAGGGAGCTATGCAGCTGGGAATGAAGGCAGAATAGGCTGCCTGAATGGAGGGATCTAAGTGGGGTTCAACTAATAGGATTCAAGGCCCAGAGTGGGGGCTGGTGATGATAACATCTGGATGCCATCTGTGAGGCTTGGGCTGTGGTGTAGGGTAGGAACAGATCTGCAGCTAGCACCGCCCCCAGGCATTGGGGCAAGAAATGGGCAGCCTCCTGCTTAACCAACATCAATTAATAACAAGGTGTGGCAGGTGAGCAAGCAGGCAGTTAGTCCAGAAACAGGTGGGCAGGCCACAGTAAGATCAGCCCAGAGCAGGCGCCTGTTACAATAACACTTAACTGGTTAAAGGCTGTGAGAAGTCAGTCTGTGCCTCCATTTTGTGTTTACACAATCAAAGCCATTTTCTCACCAACTGAGTCTTTGAGATATTTTTGACTCCAAAATGAAAGAACAGACAATGCAATAGCTTCACAGCACTCCTGAGCAACGTGTTGGGGGGGGGGGAAGGTAAATCCCACTCTCCATTAGCAGCAGTCATTCCAATGACTCAAATGCAGTCACTCCAGATTTATCTCAGTATAATGTATGCAGCTGAGGAAAGGGAAGAGGCAAAGAAAAAGAGCTCTGATGTGTTTTTATTACTCCTTTTTTTTTTTTTTTTTTTTTTTT
>NW_017729022.1:451353-458242 GCF_001723915.1 Gavialis gangeticus
CTCTTTTTTTTTTTTTTTTTTTTTTTTAATTCTCTTTTAAAAAAAAAGAAACAAAAACAAAATTGCTATATCTGTATAAGCATGTTGCAAGTGTAGGAAAATGCTCCTAAACTTGTTTAATTTAGGGTCAAAGTGCCTCTACGGCACTTTGGCTCACTGGTATCCTTACAGGTTCATGAATCTATAACGGTTAGATCATATCTGCACCTGGGCACTCCCAAAGTAGCCACTCACTTGCCTCTTTGAAAGTGATAAAAATGTACTTATGTCCACATCCAAGATTTGAAAGCATCTCTTATGTTCACCTGTTAATCAATAAATGTAAGATCAGATCGGTGTTAATCACAGCTCATCCACTCAGCAGACTGATGTGGAGTCATTTTGTAATTCAGTTTATTCTAGGGGTACTAGCTGGCATTGTGGGTCAGCTGAAGGACAAGACAGTGGTGGTAGGAAGCAGCTGCAACTTCTATACTGGGTGAATGTAAAGGCCCAGTGAGGCCTCACCAGTGGATAGTGCTGGCCAAAAAGCAGAATGATTGGGGATTCTGCTACCTCAGCATTTGGTGAGGTAAACAACTCTGTCCCACCCACTGGGTGATCTATGACCTGATAAAACAGTATCTCTGCCTTCTGACCCATGCACACCTAACTGGTAAGAATATAGTCTATCATTAATTTCAACTATACTGCTCCATTCAAATGATTTGCAGAAGGAAGATAAGTAAAAAGCCACCTGTGTGTAGCTGAAAAATTGTGCAGAAAAAAGCTTTCAAAATGCACTGGAATTTCAATACACATTCTGAGTCAACATTGTTGAAGAGGACTGACATCTTTCATCAGTAAGATAAAAAAAAGTGACACTTAAAAACTTTCTGCAATTTTAATCTGTCCTAGTACTTGCTCCTGTTGTTATAATGAACAATTGGTGCACTTTATTTTTAGCTGCATTGCATAATATTACACTTAGGGTAAACTGTCAAACAACTTTTTTCCTCTTCAGCTGCTATATTAATATATGGCCCCATCAGTAGGGCACTAACTTGGGACGCCAGAGACACAAGCTAATCTCCTAGTCCATCTCATATAGTTCCAGATGATCCTGTGCCAATCACTTCAGCTCAAATACATAAATATATTTAGAAGTTAGGTAACCAAAAACCTTTGAGAAATGAGAATTATTCTCTTATTCTGTGTCCTATCTCTTAAATGGTGGTATGTCCTATGTTATGGAGGTTTTATGAGAATAAATGCATTAAATTGTAAGGCACTGAGATACTCTGATAATGGGGACCCTGCAAGTATGAGATATGAACATAACCCAATCTTCAAGCTGATGATCTACACATTAATCCCAAACCACTAAAGTGAGAGGAAAAACAAACAGCAGTAGTGTGGTTACTGAAATGTTAAGATAAATGAGCAACAAACAGAATGCAAATTCATTAAAAAGGATTCACCTTATGTGAGACAGTGGTTTAAAGACACTAAATGAAAAACACTATATAACAGTGAGGGGCCAACCTTTTTGGCAAGTGTGCCCCCAATCAGTCCTATATCACCCCCAAGTTGTGTTCCAATCCCCTTCACCTGCCTGATCTGCTGCTGCTTATTCCAGCCTTGTGTCCCCTGCCCGATCTTCTGCTCTGCATTCTTTCTTCACTTTGTTCTCTGCCCAGTTTGCTGCTTTGCTTTCTGCATCCTACCCTATCTGTTGCTCTACTGCCCGTCTCCTCCCCAGTGTGCTGCGTGCTACACAACGGCTCCCTGTACCACTTGTGCACAGGCTGGTCGCAAGGTTGGCCATCCCTACTGTGTACAGTAAGATGGTTCTTTTCTTCAGGCACAACTTTCTTTCAGATCAACCTGTAAATCGCTTTAAAGGAATGTGTGCAAGCAGGATATGAAGCTGAATGCTCTTTGATGGTTATGGAGGAAAGCTACGTGCTGCTCTTTCATGGAATATTTACTTTTGCTAAAATACAAGCAACAGCTTACTTAAAAGCCTATCACCTCACTGTTCAATGCAACATCCTCATTACCTGTGGGATAACTCCAAATGCCTTTCTCCACTGCTGGACACTGATTGTGTCCCAAGAGACGCCATCAATTTGAATGTCCCCTTCTGTATTCAGAAGCCGTAAAAAGGCAAAAAGCAAAGTGCTTTTCCCTGAGCCAGTTCTTCCTAAAAGGCCGACCTGTAATGGTAAAATAAACAAACAAAAGTAAATGGCAAAAAACTGCTTAATTCTGCTCACTTGCATATGAACCACAATTAAAGTAGTAACTCTAGCATTCAGAAATAGCACAACTGAAGAACTATTCATATAGCTCTTAACAGGTGAAGGACCTCAAAAGAGATAAGAAACACAAAGCCATATTGTTCTCTATTATTTTAGAACTGACTCAGTCAATTCAGTAACAGGAAAAGCTACTCCTCTATGTTTAATAATGTCCTTAAGATGATCAGCATCTACATGCCTAAAAATAATGAACTTGACTCTGATCTTACAGTAATTTTACAATGTAGTTTAACTGACTTCAGTAGCCTTGCCCCTAGATAATACTGGTGTCAGTGGATGTGTCTACATGTGAATATTACAACACAATAAACTCTGGCACAGTGTTTACATATGTGCCCAGGACAACAGCATGTTGAGCTGGGGCTGCATAGCCCCAGGTGGCAGGGGACCCCAGGGGCCAGCCTGCCAACCCAAAGCTGCTCCAACCCAGCTCAATGTGCTATGGAGGGAACGGCTGAGGCATGGAGGTGCTTCAGAGTGGGGCTAGCCAGCAGGCAGCCCCCACATTGAAGCACTCTTTTGACCCAGTCAGTCCTGTCAGGATGTACATGTGTGTTGTGGCTGAGTGAATTAGTTCACTCTGGCCTAATAACTTCACAGGTGTAGACCAGAGACACTTTATTGCAGTGCTAATTAGGCAACTGCAGTAAGTGTCTCATGTAGATACTCCCAGTGAGACCAGAACATGCCCCAATCTTATGACTGCAATATGTGCTCTGGATTCTTCATACTTGATCAGGCTGATAAAATGCCATATATGAAATAAAA
This sequence comes from Gavialis gangeticus, assembly GCF_001723915.1. NCBI lineage: Eukaryota > Metazoa > Chordata > Crocodylia > Gavialidae > Gavialis > Gavialis gangeticus. The sequence goes on from NW_017729022.1 coordinate 454,425, forward strand.
TATCAATTGTTTGTGACCCTAAAAGTTGTGCAAAGCAATCTCTTCTTTCCTAAAGGACTTCCTAATATTTTATATCAATGGTACCTCTCTGTGCCATTAGCCCACATAGAAATGGTCCATCTGTTGCTTTCTAAACTAGTGCAAACTTTTAAAATAATGAACAAAAGAACTACTGATTGCATCACTCCATACCTTATTCTTAGAGTAGATTCAGTGGCAACAGTTGGCAAACTTTGACCCTTTCATGGATTTTATAGCAACGTATTTTTTCATTGTTGTTGTGCAAACTGAACCTGGAGCTTCTACGGCAGATGAAAATAATACAAATTTGGGGGTGAAGTGGGAGGAATTTCCTGCTAGTCAAGACACTGCCTGTCAGGTGAATATCACAGCATCAGGCTCAAAGCTACAACTGACTCAAAAGGCATAGTATTTGCTTGGCTTCTCTTAGGCTCTTGATGGCTCTTTTCTCATGCTTGTTTTTGATTACTATCTTCATTAAGTGGATATTTCATAGTCACTTAAAAATCATTTCTGACTAGAAACTTTATTGCTTCCAGCACTATTCACCATTTCAAATAAAAGGGGTCACACCTCTAAAGCTGAATTTCTGAAGTTCTGAAACACCCCTGAATTTTTTAGTCATACCCATTATAAAAGGTCATTTGTTTAATTGTAAAAGCAGTTTCCCTCCATATCCCTGCAGTACACACACAGTGGGCGCATCTACACGAAATGCTAGGTCGCCACAGAAACGCACTATGGTGACACATCATTGACAGGCACAAACCAGGACCCCGCAGCTACATCACCATAACAATGCACTCCCTTGCTATAGCTCATTGCTATGGTGACACAGTTGCTAAAAATAACTGTGCGCCCCTGGCACAGTGCAGCAGGGGCTGTTACTGTGCCATCATTTACTACTTCCAAAAGGAAGACCCCAAAAGGAAGTACTAAATGACAGTGCAATAAGAACAGTGCCATGGGGACACATGTAGATGTGCTCAGTCTCCTTCATTTTAAGTATCCCTTGATATCGGTAGATTTTCCAGGAAGTATGTAAAGTGAAATTAACCAGTTGGTGGGAGCATCTACCTTCCCACTCTCTAGGAAGCACTTCAAACCTCTCTCATTCAGAAGCAGAATAGTTCAGCAGATGACAATTAAAAAATAATGTTTTCCTTTCTAAACTTTGGCTTCTCCGGACTTATCTGGAAGAGTCAAAGATGCTTAGCCACTGTAAATCAGTATCAGTCCATGGAAGATGATGGAGAACAACATTGTTAAAATTAAAGGAGCTGGACAGCTGTCCCACTGTGGGGCCCAGGGAATGCCACTGACCTTCTCTGTCACTATTTCTTCATCTGTGAAATGAAGCTAAAACTGCCTACATCTTTATGGGAGCCTTGACATAGGACAGCACTTCCGTTTGTGCTTCAGTCTATTCCTGATGAAGATGGCACTTAAACACAAACGTAGAGTCCATGGATTTCAGCAGGATTTATATATTTAATAATTAACATGTGCCTAATATTAAGTGTATCCTCAGGTGCTGTCCTGAAAGAGGATGCTGCTTCGCATCCAGGTTAAAACAGCTGTAAAGATGAGTTAAATGTTTATAACAGTCCTTTGAAGAGGCAAAGTGCCAAAACATTTTTATATGAAAATTGTATCAGACTTCGCTGGAGTGCTACATATATCAGGCAGGCAAATTGGTGTTTTCATTCCTCCAAATACTAGAGCTAGTGAAGCATTACTATTGGCATACCAACCTGTATTCTTTTGTGCCCTGTCTTACTTGGGTCAGCTTGTCCCCAAAATCTGTTTATTAGCAAACTTCCCTCCACGAAAGGAGGGGGAAAATGGAGAAAAGAAGCCATTATACTAGGAACAGTATTACATAGATATTTAATCAATGTACTTTACTTTCACACCCAGAAACATTTCATATCATACTTCTCTGAGCTGCAGAGCAATCTTGGAATTTTTTATGTCTTTGAGCTATTTTTTCTGCCTTTGTCTAATAACTTTGCAGCTAAGCTCTTATTAAAACAAACAGAAAATCTCTCTCTTCTTTTTAAGTGATTCAGATAAGTACTTTGCACTGGTGAAGCTATTTCATGTTCTCATTATTAGAAATCTATTCATCAGCCTATATTCTAGTAACTCAGTAGTCTCAGAATGAGACTTTTGGAGTTAAATTTAATTAAAGTGATTTCAAACAAGACAAAAACATGTCTCACCCTCTGTCCAGGACTTATTGAAAAGGAAACATTTTCTAATACTGTAGTTTCTCCATCAGTATACTTGGCTGTGAGGTCCTTCACTATCATTTGGCCTCCAGATGGCCAGACCTTCTCTTCCTCTGCATGCTTGTTTTCAATTATGAGGACTCCTGACAGTTGGTCATCCTTTGTTGGCTTAATACCTTTTGTTTCTTCTGTTGGCATGTCAATAAATTTAAATATACGTCTTACAGATCGCATCTAGGAATCAAAACAAACATCACTGAAGTTGTTGTTAACACAAGCAATGAGTCCCATAATAAAGCTGACGTTTTTGTGAGATGTAGGCTGCTTGCAGACATTAAAAAAACCCCAACACTTTACCAGAAGCAGCAGCACATTAATTGGACCTGGCTCTGCAGCTTCTGTATAAATCAGGCACTTCAGTGGGGCTTTTTGGAGCTCTTATCTAAACCTAAGTCAATCAGCTATTAGATAAAAGCACCAAAAAAGCCCCAATGAAGTGTCTGAACTACACAAACATTGGGCAAGCTGGGTCTGAATATCACACTGCCTCTTCTGTACATGTGCTGGGCTCAGTGCAGGAGCACACCAACTTTAAAGTAAGCACCATTCTGCCACTGGGGGTACACTTATTAAAAAATGTTGAAAATCCCTGGGTTACAAATTGCCAACCCCTGTCTTATTCCAGTTCTGGCAGACTTGACATAATGCAATTCCACAACTCTTCCACATTCAATTCCTTGAACATTTCAGTCCAATTACCTTCAGTAAATAGTCCCTTTATTTTAGCAAAACTTGCCTTTAAAAATCAAGAATTTTAGTTCTTCCCTTTTCATGTCCTTGTGACAAGGTATTTAGCAGAATTCACATATTTGTTGAATTGGACCGGCCACGCTGTGAGCACTTCTTCTATGACCTTGAGTTTGTAACCTCTGGATTCTCAACCATGCTCCTTAGCACCTGTGACATCCCAACCCCCAAGAACTGAACAGCTCTTTTATAATACACTCATAGCATACCAAAACTAAGTCTATAATAGCATCAGCTCTTGTTTAGTAAAGATATCTGTCACTTCTCATATCCGACTATACCTGGGCTATATTATTATGAGTACCTTTTGTTTCCCAATACATATTTGGTAAGTTAAAATCTATCATAATGATGTAATTCTCAGCAGTATTCCTCTCTCTCATAACATAATATTCTAACTACTTTGGAAGTCTATAGCAGATACTACACTGAAGAACCTCTTTCTCTTTTCCCCAAGTTAATTTGACAAAAACAGATTGTTTTATTCATTTATCACTTCTCCCTGCATCACAGTTCACCTTTTAATGAATATATATATATATATATATATATATATATATATATATATATATATATATATATATATATATATATATATATATATATATATATATATATATATATATATATATATATATATATATATATATATATATATATATATATATATATATATATATATATATATATATATATATATATATATATATATATATATATATATATATATATATATATATATATATATATATATAT
>NW_017729022.1:463242-512463 GCF_001723915.1 Gavialis gangeticus
GAACTGATGAAAATATATTTATCATAATTTGCAAGCATCTTAAAACAATAATTCTAACAAGCATGTTTCAAGAGGGCATGTTTAATGAAATCTGTGTGTTACAGTTTATATGTCACAAACATTTTTTCACTGCTGATCAAAGAATGAAAAAGAGGAAGTGGCTGATTATATTAAGATCTACATAATTTACCATAAATGCCTTCTAATTTTGGTGATACATGCAGACAGAACTTGTAAGAGAACTGCTACACATTTTCTTCTAGTCTGTTCTTGCCTTCAGGAAGACTTGTTCTACATACTCAACAGTATTTGAATAGATGCCGGGAAGTATAGCTGTTGTTCATTTATGGAGGTACCACAGCCAGAGGTATGAAGACTTTAGGTAATATTAATATAGGTGTGGATCTTACATTGTTCTTAAAAATTCCTTTTTCCCTTATGTTATGCTTTGTTCTTATTGTTAGGATTAAACAATACTTTTGTTTAAGAAGACACTGTTTACCAGTGTCTTCGCTCCAAACACAGAATTCTTCAGGTGCTGAACCTTATCAGATCTGCTGGATTAACATGTTGTAACCAAAAGGCACTGCAGCCCAGGACACAGGTTAACATTAGGAAAAATCATAGAGCTTTACTCTCAGATGGACAAGGGAGGAGTGGGGGAGGAGGACATAACAAAAAGGAGCAGAGCTACAGCTACTCCTGTGACCGTAAGAGTTTTCATAGATTCATAGATTAAGGGTCGGAAGGGACCTAGTAGATCTTCTAGCCCGACCCCCCGCCAGGGCGGGAGAACAACAAAAACCCCAAAAAGAGAAATGGGACTCAAACGAGTCCAGCTAGGTGGGCATCCAGCCTCTTCTTAAAGACCCCCAGGGTAGGGGCCAGCACCACTTCCCTTGGAAGTTGGTTCCAGCTCCTAGCCGCCCTAACGGTGAAGTAGTTTTTGCGGATGTTCAATCTATACCTCCTCTCCAACAGCTTGTGCCCATTTCTCCTTGCTATGCCAGCGGGCGCTAGGGGAAACAGCGTCTCCCCCAAACCCCTCTGGTCCCCCCTAGTGAGTCTATAGACAGTCACCAGGTCCCCCCTTAGCCTTCTCTTGTGGAGGCTGAATAGGTTCAGGTCCCGCAGTCTCTCACTGTAGAGTCTGCCCTGTTGTCCCTGGATCATGCGGGTGGCCCTCCTCTGGACCCTCTCCATATTGTCCACATCCCTCTTGAACTGGGGCGCACAGAACTGGACACAATACTCCAGCTGTGGCCTGACCAGTGTCGCATAGAGGGGGAGGATCACCTCTTTGGCTCTTTCTGCATCAAAAAGAAAACAAGAGGCCTAATGGGTAACTTTTTCAAATCTATTCTGTTTTAGATAAAGTCAGTTCAGTTACATTTTTTGATCCCTAAATGTTTTGGGCTGTCAGTCTGTCTTTGCGTTTGTAATTTAAAGTTGTTGCCTGTATGCCTAAGAAGAGTGAACAGACTGAATTACATTTGATAATCTGCATAAATCATTAGAAGCTTTTCTCTCCATGAAACTAGGTTCATCTAGACTGATACTGTCTGGTACAATTCCTTTAATACACCAGTGAAACTGAGGAAGGGAAAATAAAGAAGCTGCAATAGAGTACAGGTGCAATGGATCCTTTGCAGTCCCTGTTTCTAAGTGTAGCGTAGTTTGCTTCCTACAAAATAAGCAGTAATTTTCAGCCTTATATTATAAAAAAGCCTTATATTATAAAATAATCAGAAATGGTTTCTCATAACTTCCTATGAAATAGTGGCTAAGCTATTCTACTATTGCATTCCAAGGACAATCTGATGGGAAGTCCTCTGGCCAAAGAACCTTGCCTAATGCCAAAAACTTTCATTTCTGTATCTGAGGTTCCTATTGAAGGATTTATCATTCACACCATTGGTGCAGATATTTTAGACAATTTAATCTTTTGCAGCTATTCAGAATATGACTGTGTTGACTCTGTCACTGTCAATATGGTTGAGACCTGAACGTGATGAAGTATAAATGCCAATAACATTTTACAAAAATATTCATTCTTCTATTTCCGTCTGGAAGTTTTCTGTCATTCCTACTGATAGAGGTCATGTGGGTGACAACAGCAACATTGTCCATTATTGCCATCAACATTTCATCTACCGTATTCTTATTCTCAAACTTTTGCTTCATGAAAGATCACTGTGTTTACTGTATTTACTCAAATATAAGATGATGCTAATTAAAAGATGACACTCCCCCCCACACACACACTAATTAGATTCTACATATGGAAAATTTATAAATTACTTATAATTTTCCAGGTACAGAACCTAATTATTGGAGGTTTGCCTTGAATTTGTCCGGAATACGTCTGGAGGGTCAGATAACTCCTTTGTCCTCTGCTTCCCCCCTGCTACTCCCCGCTGTAGCCTCTTCCCCACTCCTTACTATCAGACTCTTCTCTACCTGAGCACATGGACATGAGGAGCACATCTGAAGACAATGACCTTGAAATTAAATATAGCTGTATGTATTTGTATATATAGTACCCACAGACTTTGCTCATCCAGAATTGATTCATGTTACCTTTTTTCGAAACTACTGCAAGTTTTAGCACAGTTACTCCATAAACTTGCTTATTAAGCAGCACTTTGGCACCTACTTATGATACTAGTCCAAAGCAAAAAGTCTCAGGATCCGGGATCCAAGTTTTCCATTTGCCATGGAAAAATGCAGATTTTCTTCTCTAAAGAAGAAAAACAGGAAATCATGGGTTTCCCCTTGCAGGTTGGCAGATCCAGCCTGCAAGAGGCTGCGGGGAGTGGGAGGAAGCTGATTGGATGCAGTGGGTGCTATATGCATGTGCACATATGCACGTGGCCAGAAATACAGCCCAGGGCAACGTGGTGGAAGGAGCTCCCCCAGCTGCCTACAGGTAAGTCTATGGGGGATGGAGGGGGGTCACAGGTGATGCGGTGAGGAGGGCAGGTTGAGGTGGCAGTGGTGGCTCATGAATGGTGGAATGGGGCAGAGTTGGCAACTGGGGCTGGGGACACTACCCAGCTAGGGTAGTGCACAGGGCATAGAGCCAGGGCAGGAATGTGCGGCCACAGGGCCTGGCCAGGGAGCCACATATCTGATTCAGATGAACTGCATTAACTTATTCTTGTGATAGGTTCCTATCAGCATGTTTACCCAAAATGGGCTATGTGTTTTATAGTCATCCTCAGTGTTGCTGCATTTAATCATCTTCATAGTTGTTTTCCATCACTGAGTACATGCTGCTTTGGGCAACACTTTAATGATAGCTAATGTATTTAATGGTTTCCTTGTATACCAATGTAAGATGAGGGTCTTTTTTTCCTCTTGTTGATTGAACCGGAGGGGCGGAGGGAGACGAGACCTTGTCTTGTATTCAAATAAATACAGCACTTTGTTGTGCTAAAAACTGATCCAGAGCATAATGTGCTACTTTAAATCTTGATTGTTTTACTGAGATATTTAATAACATTTAATTTATTTAATTTGCTTTCTCATTAACTCATCCAAATGTGTACTAAATGAGCATTGACATCATGCACTGTCAATTTCTAGAAAGTGCAAAAATAACTCCTTTAATGGTTAATCTCAAAAGGCCCCCTAAACTCCCATGCTCAGAAGGGTGCAGATACACTCCTCAAAGCAGAAATGTCTGGTATTCAGTGGCAAGCTTACAACATATCCTCTTTTGTCTGAGAGGCACAGGGTGTGACTAACAAACACAACGAAAGACAGGTCCAACAGCTGAATCTGTGCATGTGCATATGTGTGGCTAGGCAGGCCCACCTATTTTTGCTGAGCTTTCAATTCCCTTACCATTCTTAAATGTCATAGACACCTAAGGCAGACAAGGTTCTTTGGGTAAATCTGGTATCTTTTGTTAGACCAACTAAATATTTGGAAAAAAATTTCTTAGTAAGTTTTTGGGTTTAAAAACCCTTCATCATGCTGAGGAAAACATCTAATAATAGCTGGGAGCCAAGGAGCAATGTAGCATCCAGCATCCAGCCAGAGTGGCCAGGGAATCAGTGCAGAGGAATAAGCTCAGAGCCAGAGAGCGGCCAGAGACCCAGCGCTACCAATTCTACTCGATTCTAAGACAAGGCTTCATTTTCCTCAGGATGAACAAGGGAAAAAAACCTTGTATAGGAATCCAATAAATATGGTAATATAAAGAAATGTATGGTGCATGTTCTTTCAATACCTCCTTTCTATTTGACCAAAATATAATTGCTATGATCTTCTATTACATAGTACTGTGCAAACATGTCTTTCATGGATCTTAGAAAATCTCCTTCCTATCATTTCAAATAGGAACACGAGTTGACATTACTGAGTTTTTTGCACAGCTCCACAGCTGATATTTAATGGAAATCATTTCAAAGAGTTCATTTGCAAATAGTTTTTCATTAACACTAAATTCATCTTAAAGAGAATTGTGTGGCAATGGTACTTGACACTTCTGTTAATGAAGTCGCCTTTATCTACAGATGGTAACAGGCCAAGCTTCCCCCACACATCATTTTGCCAGCATGGTTCAAACCTGATTTCAGATGGGAGGGGAAAACTTCATCTAGGAATATCAGGTGTATTCATCACTCTGTCTTATGAAGCTCTTGGCAACTTTGACTATGCCAATCAGTACAGAGCAGAACAGTGAACTTACAAGTTATACAAATAAATATGAAACTGTATGCAAATTCAAGTAAGATGCATGAAGTAGGTTCACTAAGGGATAGAGACAAAAGCCCAGAGATAAATAAAGAGCCTGGGGACCTAAATAAACACTTAGTAAGAGGAAGCACTAACAGAAGCCTTAGCAATATTCTCAGGGAGAGGATAGAACAGATATTTGAAATGTTTATACACTGATGCAAGTATGGGGAACAAACAGGAAGAATAGGAGGTCCTAGTACAAGCACAGAATTATGATATAATTGGGATTATGGAGATAAGGTGAGATAGTTCACATGACTGGAGTACTGTCATGGATGGATATAGATTTTTCAGGAAGGATAGGTAGGGGAAAAAGAAGGCATTGCCCAATATATAAAGGTGATGTACATGTGTTCAGAGGTGCACTAGAAAGTGAAAGGTAGGCCTGTTGAAAGCCTCTGGATAAAGGCCAGAAGGGAGAAAGGATGAATAATTGCATGCAAAAATACAGACTGGGAAATAACTAACTAGGCTGCAGTACTGCAGAGAAGGACCTGGGGGTTACAAAAGGCCATAAGCTGAACAGAAGCCAAAAGTGTACTCTTGTTGCAAAAACTGCAACAACATATTAGGTTGTATTAACAGGACTGTTTGCAAATCAAGGAAAGTGATTCTTCTGCTCTATTCAGGACTGGTGAGGCCTCACCTAAAATACTGCATCCAGTTTTGGGCCCCACACTTCAAGAAGGATGTGAACAGTTTAGAATGACTCCAGTGCAGGGCAAAAAAATGACTAAGGGCTGGGAAGCAAGACTTATAAGGAAAAGATGAGAGAATTAGGTTATTTAGTCTGGAGGAAAGAAGACTGAGGGGGGATTTGATAACAGTTTTCAAATACCTGAAGGATGATGACAGAGTGGATGGAGATGGGCTTTTCTCTGTAGCAACAGGACAGAGAAGCAATGGCCTCAAGCTACAGCAGAGAAAATTTAAGTTGGGGATTAGGAGGAACTTTCTGACTATAAGGGGGGGGGGGGTGTGGTTTCCAAGGGTATACACCGATCACAACGAAAGGAAAACCGTTCGCAATTTTATGTCCAAATTTTGCAGCCAGCTGATTGCCTCAGGTATACTATTGTGCAGATTCATAGAGTTCCATTAAATGCATGGAGAGGGCATTCAGAGGTGCTGTGGTTCAAAATTTGAAAAGGGGCACCACAGTCTCAGTTCAGTGAGGTAGTCCAGTTTCATCGATGCAACAGAAATCCACATGTGCCATGTCCTGTCCTGATTTGGTTTAGAGTAAACCAAAGATGTCTAGGGAGATCAAAGTCAGATGGTCTAATGGTGGGATTTATAATAATTTCTGTATTAAGAGGTGAATTGAGCCATTCATTAAGGGGTGAATTGTACAGGCATTTTAGATGTCATATGAGTCTTTCTGAAGTTGAACTGCTGTTCTCCTAGCAGGATGTCAAGATTTTAATCTCAGACATAGTGGATTTAAGAGATCTTCATGTATAGGTGGCTGTGGGTTATTTTTTATTTTAGTCCATAATTTAGTTAAGGCGTTTTTTCTTCTTAATGAGGGAGGATGTATGTTACTAAGGATAACGGGCCCGCACTGTTCAACATCTTCATCAGCGACTTGGACAAGGGGGTAAAAAGCACCCTGTTCAAATTCGCAGATGACACCAAGATGTGTGGGGATGTGGGCATGCTAGAAGGGAGGAATAGGCTGCAATCGGACCTAGACAGGTTACAGGGGTGGGCGGATGAGAACAGGATGGGTTTCAACACTGACAAGCACAAGGTGATGCACCTGGGGAGGAAGAACCAGCAGCATACCTACAGGCTGGGGAACTCCCTTCTCATCAGTGCAGAGGCAGAAAAGGATCTTGGAGTCATCACTGATGACAAGATGAATATGGGCAGGCAGTGTGGGGATGCAGTCAGGAAGGCCAACCGCACCTTGTCATACATCCACAAATGCATCTCAAGCAGGTCCAAGGAGGTGATCCTCCACCTCTGTGCAACACTGGTCAGGCCATAGTTGGACTACTGTGTCCAGTTCTGGGCGCCGCACTTCAGGAGGGATGTGGACAACATGGAGAGGGTCCAGAGGAGGGCCACTCACATGATCAGGGGGCAGCAGGCAGACCCTACGAGGATAAGCTACAGGGCCTGAACCTGTTCAGCCTCCACAAGAGAAAGCTGAGGGGGGACCTAGTGGCTGTTTACAAACTAGTCAGGGGGGGACCAGCAGGCACTGGGGGAGTCCCTGTTTCCCTGAGCACTACCAGGAGTGACTAGAAATAATGGTCACAAGCTGGCAGGGGGCAGATTTAGGCTAGATTTCAGGAGGCGCTACTTCACTGTCAGGGCGGCTAGGATCTGGAACCTACTTCCAAGCAAAGTGGTGCTGGCTCCTACCCTGGGGGTCTTTAAGAGGAGGCTCGATGAACACCTTGCTGTGGTCGTTTGACCCCAGTACTTTTTCCTGCCATGGCAGGGGGTCGTACTTGATGATCTGCTCAGGTCCCTTCCAATCCTACCAACTATGAAACTATGAAGAAAGGTAACTTTTTTAAAGTTTCTTCACTCAAATTATTTTAACTGATGTAACTGTTATCTAAGTACCTCACTATATATTTTTTTAAAGGAGTGCATTTAAACTAAATCCTGTAATGCACAGCATACAAGATAGATACAATTCATGCATTTGAAATTAATAAATCAATCTCGGAGTCTAACTCCTTTATTGTCTTTCACATTTCTAAGTTTATAGCTAGAAATGGAAATGCTGAAAATTAGGGTTGGTCCAGGAGCCAGTTTTGTTCCGTATCTTCATTAAAGATCTGGAAGATGAGATGCAGTGCACTCTCAGTAAGTTTGCGGATGACACCAAGCTGGGGGGAGTAGTCGATAGGCTGGAGGGTAGGGCTAGGATTCAGAGTGGCCTAGACAAATTGGAGGACTGGGCCAAAAGAAATCTCATGAAGTTCAACAAGGACAAGTATGAAGTCCTGCAGTTAGGATGGAACAATCCCATGCACTGCTACTGGCTTGGGCCCAATGACTAAGCAGCAGCACTACAGAAAAGATTCTGCAGGTTACAGTGGACAATAAGATGAATACGAGCCAACAATGTCAAAAAAGCTACTGGTAAACTGAGCTGCATTAGTAGGAGTGTTGCCAACAGATTGAGGAAAGTAAATATTCCTCTCTATTCGGCACTAGTGAGGCCACATCTGGAGTTAGTGTGTCCAGTTTTGGGGCCCCATTATGGAAAGGATGTGGAAAAATTGGAAACTGTCCAGTGGAGGGCAACAAAAATGGTTAGGGGGCTAGGGCATTTGACTTCTGAGGAAAGGCTGAGGGAACTGGGTTTATTTACTCTAGAGAAGACTGAGGAGGGACTTGATAGTAGCCTTTAACTACCTGAAGGTTGGTTCAAAATGGGATGGAGCTAGACTGTTCTTAAGGAGCAACGATCTCAAGTTGCAACAGAGGAAGTTTAGCTTGGCTATTAGGAACAACTTTCTCACTAGAAGGGTGGTGAAGCACTGGAACAGGTTACCTAGAGAGGTGGTAGGATCTCCATCCTTGGAGAGTTTTAAGGCCTGGCTTGACAAAGCCCTGGCTGGAATGATCTAGTTCAGGATGGTCCAGCTTTGAGCAGGGGGTTGGACTACATGACCTTCTGAAGTCCCTACTTTTCCATGATTCTATACTTTCATGAATTTTCAGTCTCAAAAATTTAGGTAATTGTGAGTCAACATTGTGTCAAATATTCTACCACAAAACCCTCAACCAATTACAAATTAATGCAAACAATTTTGAAACAAATCAATTCAAAGAAAAAAAAAAAGCTAAATGCAAATCCAAGCTATCAAAATCCTACTGTGAAGAAGAGTATTTTACTTTGAAAAGGAGTAGTGCCAAAGATTCTTTTGAAGTCTACAAGGGACTTTACAACTGGTATCAATTTAACAAGGAAGCAGGTAGGAGACTCTGGCTAGGCACAGACATTAAAAAACCGCAAGGTGGAATCAATCTAAGTTATGTAGTTTTCCGTAAGTGACATAGTTTAGATTAGTATGAGCAGAACACACATTTGCCCTTTGGTTGGGGGCACAAATCTTAGACTGGTTTCCACCATTTTTAAATCAGTCTATTGTGACAGGGGCAAACTTTCACGCCTAGTGCAAGCACCGACCTGCCCCTTGTCTATAGCCCAGCTGCCCACCTCACTCTTCTGCCACGCCTTGGTGTAATAGTATTAAGATGTTAATTAGGCAGGAGGCTGGCCATTTTGAACCCCAATGCTTAGGGATATATCCGCAACTTTGTTTCACCCCTACACTGAGGCCCAAGCTTCACAGATGGCATCCCAGGCAGCTAAACTCAGCTGTACCCTTCACTCCCTTAGCTGTGGTCCCCTCTCTGGGACCTTCGGCTCCCTCTTAGGCCCTGGCCCTGTCTCAGGCCAATCAGGATCCCGAGGCTCTCTGCTCTGAGCGTCCCTCGCAGCAAGCCACCTTAGTCCTTCAACCCTACTTTGGTTCCTGGCCCCAGTATGGGCCAGTTGAGGGTCCCTCAGGACAAGTCTAAGCTGCTCGTCTGCTCACAGGGTTCAGGGTCCCCCATTTCCTGCTCAAGTGGTTAGCAAAGCATGCCTGGCCCTGGGCTGAAGTTAAGGCGCCCTGCCCCACCTTACACTGGGGAGGTGTTCACTTCTGGCATTTACATGGGAACTGCTGCACCACCTACAAGCCTACTAGGGCATCCTGCCCCAGCAGGGTGCAGTTTTAGGTCATCCTCAGGACCAATGAGGCCTCCTTCTTCCCCATAACCTCCCCCTTTACCTCCGAGGTGTTCCTGGCAGAGCTCAGCAGAGAGATGTTTCTCCTCTGCCGGCTGTTCACAAACTGACCTCAGCTAAGGGAGCTGGGCCTTAAAATGGCCACCCTGATCAGGCACCTGCCCCTCCCTGGTCCAGTCCTATTAGTGCCCTGCCACATCTATGTATACCAAACTTCTGTTATGTTATGAGTATAGACTGGTTTTGCGTGCCAAACTTCTGTTCTGTTACAGGTATAGACCAGTTTCCAATCACTTATACTGGTAAAAGTGTAATGTCTGTACCTGACCTCTATTTTAGGGCTTTATGCTATAGCCTATCACCAAGATTTGGATAAGCCCAAGTCTTCACAAAACAAATCCACATCTTTCTTAAGTGTTCTCCTCACTAGTGCAAATCTGGTTTGTAGTCTCATGTGTAATCACATGCTGCTCTCCTAGATCTATCCACACAGGACTTTTGATCACAGAATCACCACACAACTTGGACTCCATGGGGAAAAATGTAGGTTATCAGGAAAAATGTAAGGCAAGAGTTTTCAAGTTTTTCAAAGACTGACCCAACTTCTGTACTTGTGACCTCATCTCCAGCCATCTAGCAGCTTCATTTCCAGTGTCAATGTGCCTTATTATAATTGAACTTCTATAGAGCATTTGACCATAGTTGTAAATTGTGCAACCCTATGTGAGGTCATAATCCCATGCTTGGAAACTGCTCCTGTAATGGGAGACTTTTAATGTTCTGCCTATATTGAGATCTTACAATAGCTCACATATACATCAATAAGCAATAAAACAAGATTGAGATTTTTTAACATAACATGTTTTTCGTTCTTACCAGACTGTCCACATCTATGCTTGAATTCACAGTCCATTGTAAGGTACTCATAATATTCATGGCTAACGTTAAAACAATGCCAACTTTGGGTTCTCCTTTACCTGCAGGTAGAAAAAAAAAGTTATAAACAGATTTAAGTATAAAAAGTCAACAGCTATTAAATAAAATCGCCAGGTAAATCTTAAATTATAAATATCAAGTAAAAGCTTTCCTTTTTTTATGAACCATTTCCTCTGTTCAGAAAGGATGCATGCTTTGGTGATGAGAGCAAAGGAGATGGCAGCTGGAATCCTGGATTATACTTTTGGCTTTAACAGTAGACTTGCTATAATGGAATTTTGTTTTGATGCGAAATTTGCCATTGACCAATGATGAATTGGTCACTGAATCATTGACCAATGATTTGGTCAATGATTTCCTCATCCTCTACTCTATTAATTTGTAAAATTTCTCTTATCTGCCTCACTTAGGTGTTAAGGGATTGTTTAGGTAGAGGCTTGTAAGCAGTTTTTCATTTTAACAGCACAAATAACAAGATGAAAGTATCCAAACTACTTAACTCACTAGCTCAAGACTGGGTTTTCATCTGCCTGACAAATATGACGATATAATTTTTGTGGGTTGTTTTTTTGTTTCCTTTTGGCATGGGTAGGATTTATCTGCATCACAATAAATTAATACAAAGTAACACGAGTATTATAAAAACCCTAGCAAGGCCAGTCTTGAATCTGAGGCCCTTGGTAAAGGTTAAAATAATAGCTCACTTAGGATCAGAGGAATTTTATGCCCCATAACAAAAACCACACATCCTGCCATGCCAGACATTCATCAGATAAGCAATGTTTCTGATGGGTCACAAAATTCCTTATATCCTAACTGTACCACTACAGGACTACCCTCAGCTTGATCCTGCGGATTGGATAGGGGCACTCTGTCCTGGACCTTGGGGCTACCCTGTGCCTGATCCTGAAGCTCTGCTGAGCACTAGAATTGAGCACAGGTAGCTCCATGTCCCAGTCAGAGAACCAGAACTGCCAACTGGGGATCAGGCTGAGGTAGTTTTGGGATCCAGGGCTGTCTGGGCTTGTGCCAACAATCGGGTGATTTCACTGGCCTCAGATCACGGGTCTGGTTCCAGGCCTAGAGCTATCCCCAGCCAATGACAACAATCAGCTGACTTTCATCATTGGTAGGACAGACTCATTCTAAAACACAACACATGCCACACATTTATGACGCCATATAAATCAGCTACAAAGTTGTTCGACATTATACATGGAATGTCTTTGCTGTTTTATGGTGCCATAAATTGACTGAATATGTGGCATCTTGTAATTTATGGTGCAATTAATATGTTGATTACACCATAAATGTAATGCCTGTCAGGGGCCTGATATACCATTTTCAGTATGGCTAACAATGACAGATGATGTTTGGTTATATTCAAGATACCTTCCTCTAAGTTGTTGACTGCCTCACCAAGCCATCTCCTATTTATTTTGTTTATAGACTACTTCTCTTTATCATGTAATTAGAAAAACTAACTAATAAAAATAGTTAGTTCTTTTGAAGTCTGGAAAGTTCAAAAAAAATCTGGGATTGCCTTATGTAGTGCATCTACCCTTTTGTTCTAAAATCAAATTTGTATGTTTATTAACATTGTTTGCATTCCCTGTTCCTCTGTAAAAGACCCACATAAATGAACAAGAGAATCAGCAAACGTGCCTATAAACTAGCAGCTTTAAAGGTATAAAATTAAAAATGTTGGGGAGGGAGACTTTTCTCTGTAATTTAGTCAGATAAGATTCTCTTATACAATAATTGCAAACAAAGAAGGTAAACAATTTCAAACAGAAGTGTGTCTTCTTTTTCAATTAAGAGTGTTTCATTAAAGATGGGAAATAAGGAAGAATTATATTCATATTGCAACTACATAAAACTTTTCTCTACCAATTACTTTTACCTTTGAAATTTTGCCAGATCACATTAGATAATATCTGAATTGAACTCTTACTATATTCATTAACACCACTAGGTGAAGAAAAAACTGATGATTTGTGGATAAAATGATCCAAAATTCAAATTGTAAAACTTCATTCATATCCAAATGTGTGGTCTGAAATCCAGCTGTACTTGGCAATAAAGTTTTTGTCATAGAATTAATGGTTTTTAAATGCTTTTAGCTTTTTGAACTATGCAAATGCAAAGTGTTAGTTGTGCCAAAGGATATGAAAATAGTTCACAACAGATGTCTTTTGAGCACAGCTTTGCAAGTATCAACCAAACTCTCCTATTTGCTGCATCAAGCTTCTATTGGTAACCACACAGTCTTCTAGCTAAGTATAATGTACACTTGGCAATAGAATTTCAGATCTTTGTATATATACTTCCCTTCAGACACAGCTTATAAAATCAGCATGCTGCATTCTTAATGGGTTTTGTTAAACTACAGCAGCATAAATATTTAGTTAATGTATTATGGCACTATTCAATCTAATGTTTTCTTGGCTAAAACTTGATAAACGTTGAAATGTAATTCATCAAAATCTTTTACTCTCTCATATTTCTCTGTAGTCAAAGGAAGAACATTATCTATCCCCACTTCCTTTTTCTCTCTTTTACTCTAGTCTCTGTGCAGTTAATTCCATCCTAAAGAATGACAGCTTGCATTGCATGGTTAACATGTTGACATTCTTAGTGATCTTGTGTTTGAAATTGATGTTACCACACTCAATAGGGTTAAGTGCAGAAATTCAAGGGGGTTAGGGAAAGGTTAGATTGGGTTAAAAATGGCCACCTTATCTAACTTAGTTCAACTAAGTGCAGACCTTACACTTAAACCCAGTGTCAGCAATCAGAAATCAATCTAAACCTATAACAGTACAGAAGTTCCATTGACATATAGACTAAACTAAAAAAGGCAGAACCTGGTCTAAGAAAGACCTGGATTGATGTATGCTCAGCCTCCATCAATCTAGATGCATGGAACTTCAGTACAATTATGTGTGCCACCCTGGAGTTGGGAAAGCCCAGCCATTGGCCCCAGCCCCAGGGCTGCACTTTTCATACTTGGCTCCTTGACACCAAGCTATTTTTAGCCCCCCAGTCCCTTGCTGTCCCCTCCCCTGCTCCCCTCCATGGACCAGCCAGCCCCACCCCCAACCCCTCATCCCATAAGCTGCTCCAGGTGCCAGATTTATCAGTGTTCACTGCTGTTGGGAGCCAAACAAGTAAGTATCAGTGGGGGGAGAGATAGGGGTATAAGTTCCCTGGAGGAACTGAAGGGGTAAAAATAGCCCCTGGTCCCATCCCCCCCAGACTCTCCCCATAGAACCCACAAGCCCCCCTGATCCCTCCAAACCCTCCTGGACTCCACCAAGCCCTACCACATGGACCCTGGCTGCCCCCCTCAATTGCTCCCATCAATCCTGCCTGACCCCCAATCCTTCCTGCAGATCTAATTTCCCCCCCACCCAATTCCATATGGACACAGCCTGCCCCCTCCCACCCCTCCACATTCTGACTTACATTAGATTGAATGGCCCTTTTTAATGTGATCTAAGTTCACTCTAACCACCCCAAATGTCTGCACTTAGCCTAGAATGAGGGTTGTGGCAAAAAATACTGTGCACACATGCCTGCATGTGTATTCTATAAGTTGGCCCACAGTCATAAAATTTACAAGCCAAATCCTGTCCGCCTTATTTACACACAAACCTAATTGACATCACCAGACAATTGTGCTATTACAGTAATCAGGAATTAGCCTTTGATGTAAATCTTGGCATCTATCCTTTTCTTTTGCCATACTACTGTGCTCTTGAACTTTACAGTCTCCAATGCCTGTGCACTGTAATGATTTTATTTGTTTTTCTTCCTACTCCAAGCTAAAGATTTTGCTTCAGTTATGAATTGTTTTTATTTTAGAAGTTTTGAATGAAAGTGTCCATGCAAAACTTGAAAAAAGAAAAAAACTAATCTAAATCAGAACCAAAATATATATAACAGTAAAATATTACACATTCAAGGAAAATATATGCAGGAAAACTGCATAGTCCTTAGTAATTTCAACATAGAACAGTACAAAAAAGGAGACAGGTTTTGGAAAATTCTCTTACATTTTCTTTACTTAAAATTTCCTCAATCATTTCTTTTAGATGTGTTTGTCTGTTTCTGCCAGAATTTTAGTGGTGCTGTGCTGGTTAAGGATTGCCAACTCATTGTTCAACTAGCAGCCGCTTTTCATTGGTGAGGGAAATGGTGAGAGTGTATAATAACATAATTCTGTAATTAGTTTGTAAAGTTTGGTAATCTGTTTTGTTTGGAACTTGCTAAACTGATGTAGTTGCGTAACTATGTCAGTAGATTGAAACCTGGGCCAGGAATCAGGAAACTGGACATTCTGTCTTTGACTTGCTTTGCATCTTCACAGGGTTCACTGAATCTTTCTTTGTCTCAGCTCTGAGGAATGTTAATATTAATCTACCTTTGCTACAAACTTTGAGCTATCCAAAGAAAGAGAACCTTGCAAACAGATATTTACTTCTTTACTCAACAGTATTCTAGCATGGTAGTACACTCTCGCATTACATGAAATAACTTCTAAAACAGTCAGAGGTCAAAGAATGCAGGTCTTGGCTTCTTTTAACATTGTTTTATCACTTGGATTTTTTTCAAATTGACCCTTTCAAACAATAATATATCCTAATATACATCCTAATTATTTTATTTCTAATTTTAACTGATTGCTCATATCATATCAATATAACAACAGTAAACTGCTATCTTCTGCATATAGTATAATCTTGCAATAGTTGATAATGAAATGGTTTCTAAATATGGGTCCTTGACTAAAAGCAAAGGGTTCATTTTAATATACCACAGGATTCTCAAACAGGTGCTGGGGCATCCTGAGGTGCCACCAGATCCTCTGAAGGGTGCCTTGATATATGAGAAGATAAGCAAATAAACTAAATAGGTAAACAGAGGCTCACACTTGTTTTTATCTGAACCCTCACCAACATTGCCCAACTCCTCTGCAAGGAGGTAAGCATTGTAGTATTTTACAACATAAATTCACAAAAGTTATGGAGTGCCTCAAGTCCAATGAAGGGTGCCTCCAGTCCAAAATGGTTGAGAACCAGTGATATAGCAGTTGGATTTACCTGCAGTTATAACAGAGATGAATGTCACAGCAATGAAGAAGATGACAAAGATCATTTCTATTCTCATCTGGAACCAGCGCAGTGTGGACAAGTAGAGGAACCAGTGTGCTGTGTGCAAGTTCAGAGCTTTGTGAAACAAAGTTTCAAAGTATGGTTGTCTCCCAAAAGCTCTTAACGTCCATAGCCCTTTTAAGCTTGTAACAAGATGCGTGAAAATTGGACTCCGGGCTGTAAAGTATTTAAATTAAAAATGAATTAAATGCACTAGGATTAAGTGTCTTTCATAGCAAAAGCATACGGTTCCACCACCCCAAATTAAAACAGTGCAACTCTCTTCAATGTTATTCAATATAAGTATGTTCTTGTTTCTTTTACCACTAACACTGGACAGGGTGCAATCCCATTCAGTGTAATATCAGTGAGCAATCACTTATAAAGATGAAGTTACACATTAAACTTAGACCATATTAAGGGCACTTAAAATGAAGCATCAGCACATTAAAGCTCAGCTCATTAACTTGTGCCAAGTGCCCTCTGAGCAGCTCACAGCTGCATCATTTCAGGCACAGGTTAACTTAGCTCAAGTTAGGGCAACATCAGTCTGCTCCCTAGAGATAAAACAAGCAATTTGCAGTCCTCCAGCATCCCAGGATTCACCACTCCTAGGCCCCCTTCCTTCCACTCTGGATAAATATTTCACCGTCCAGAACTCTACTGCTGAGGGGGTGTGACTGCCTGGGAACAAGTGGGGCCCTGCCAGTGACAGGAAGGCAGGTTGCAGCAGTGGAAGCATGGAGCTGGGAGATGGAGAAGCTTGGGGGCATTTGGACTATAGCTTCTCTCTGCAGGCAGCTTCCCCCATGCAATGTGGGGTTGTGGGAGAAAGTTGTGCTAGCATCACAGAGCCCCCAGAGTTTAGCATGGTGGGAGCATAGAGTCATGGAGAACAGGGAAGACTGCTTCCCTGTGGCTCTGTGCTGCTGTTGACTAAACCCTGATGGCTCCACTCATTAATTAAACCTCAGTTTCCGCAGCTTTTGCCTGTCTCTAGACAAAAGGCAAAGCCCTCTCCAGGGAAGGCTGAGGGGGCTAAGATCAGACAGCAGGGGTTGGTGGAAGGCTTCCTGAAGCACAGGCCTCTCCCTCCACCCCAAGAGGTGAGGTGGGGTGAGGAGACTGTTGAGGAAAGCCACAGCCTCAATGCCTCTCTGCCTCCCAGCTCCATACTCCCATTGTTGCACTTCCCCTTTCCAACACATCCCCAACCCAAAGTGAGGATAGAGACCAGGTGTCCTATCTCCCAGCCACACTCCTGCTCACCAGCTCCCTAGTGATAAGTCAGAGCTGTGCAGGCAAGAAATGGTAATAACCCTTAACATGCAACTGCTCACAGCACATTCTAACTTTAAAACCACTTAACATTCCACAGATTTAGTATGGTCTAAGTATAACATGTAACTTCACCCCTAATGTCTTCAAAGTTAGAAACCCCTGCTATGTAGTTTAGATGTCCCAAGGAGGACAAAAATCTCCTGGCCACCAAAATTCCTGATGTTCCGAAAATTCCACAAGGCATTTTTTAACAAAGATAAGAGTGCTTCATTTCTCTGCGTTCCACACTGCCAACAGGGGTTTTTTTTAAGGATACTCTACAACACCATATTCAAAGTATTACTGAGCCAACACTGGATTTCCAAAACTTCCAGGAAATTCTGATCCAGATCCAGATTGGAACTCCACAGACTATCAGATATCAATATTAACTTTCATGAGTTGGATGCAGGTCTGCCTCGAAGCCACAATATTGTGCTTGAACAAATGATCCAGCAAGCCCTTACGTCTAAAACAGTATTTCCATTACATGTTCCAAATACAGCTTTAAGGAAACAAATATGCTTACTCAAATAGGTAACTTAGACACTGACAAGAGAGGTTTTTACCATCACAGCAGAAACTGATGATAGGCTCATACATTTGCACATAGAAGGTATAGACCTGATTGTTGCTAGGAACCTGCAAGGCATGGTCCCATACTTTCAAGTAAGTTTGTTCTTATTAAAACTGTATTTCAAGACTTTATTTGTTTTCAGCTGCACTGGTGGTACCCAACTTGAAACCTGTGTTTGTTAATTGCTTTTGGGGGCAGAACACTGTACTGGCTGGTTCACTAACACCAGTTGCTATCAAGGGAGATGACTATTCTGCTCCCAGAGACAATGAAACTTGCAGTAGAGAAGGCAAAGAAAAGGTAAAAATTCATTTTCCATGGATTTAGGATCTATCAATATTTCTGCTCATACCTTCAGATTCCAGTTGCTTCAGCTGCTGAGAAGTGTGGAGGAAGTATGCCCTTAACATAACAAAGGCTCCTATCACAGGCACTGATGCCAGGAAGATGTAGGGTTCTAATATTGAGACTACTGTTATAGCACCAATCACAATCAGTATTAACTGTAGAATGAAAGAAAAATACTATTGATACAGCAAACTTTGCACTTTATAGACTACAGATTGGTGATGAATCTCTTCCCCATGGCAGCTATGTACCATTCAGCTTCATGCTTACCAAAACGATGTGCTGGACTAGCTAGGATTTGCAGCTGAGAACAAACCTTATAATATTCAGGGCACTAGATGGATGGTTCAGACAACGGCTATTTTTTTTACTTAAAGTTAATCCTCAAAAAGTAAGTACCTCCCCAAAATTGTCTAGATATTCCTGCATTCTTTAAAATACACAATCACAGACAGTTTTGATCAATATATTGCCCCCATCGATAGTTTCTTTTTATATAACTTCCCATCTCCCTTAATATTTAATTCCTAAATTTTAAAACTATCATTCCAACCCAGACCACTATGAAAAATATGGTTTAAGAACAGTGCATCCTCCATCTGGGGAAGGGCAAATTTAGACTAGACGGTCCCTGAGGATCTAAACTCCGATTCTATTCACTGTGGTTTTCCATCTTAAAGAAATAAATACCTTCAAAGGCTAATGTATATATTTCTGCAAGAGGCTTCTTCCTTTTCCACAAGATCTTGTTATCAATGGTTCTAACAGATCTAACAAATTATCATAAATACTTGGGATTAGATCTCATTCTGCCTCTGAGTGGCCCTTATGCAGCCTTTAGGTATCTAAGTCACTAAACACAATCCTATTCCGCTCCCTTCAACAGCTACAGGCAGGGATGTCAAAGGCATCTGAATGAGGGGTCAGCCCTGAGAGCGGGACTAGTCCCATGTTCTTGATCCAGCTCTCAGGGCTGATTTGGTACAGACGCTGCAGGCAGCATGCACCCTGGACCAGCAACATGTGTTGTTTGCAGTGTGTGCGCTAGCTCAAGCCCCATGCACCACAGAGCATATGCTGGCCCTGACCTCATGCACAGCATGCTACATATGGGGCCAGTCCAGGATGCACACTCTGTGCTCAGCCTGTGTACTGAATCTAGAGGCGATCCAGACTGGGTTAAAAAACTGGCCACCTGCACGGGATCCAATGCAAGAAGCTGGTCCAGCATGGGCGCCATATGCAGTACACATCCCAGGCCATCCCCAAGCACTGCATGGAACAAGTGCCAACTCCAGCCTCATGGGGCATGCAGCACACAAGGCCAATCTAGGACATGTGCTGCATGTAACACCTGCACCAGACCAGCCCTGCATACTGGATGTGGCACAGGTAGCCAGTCTGTGGGCTTGATCCAGATCGGCTCTGAATCCAGCATGCAGGGCTGGTCCAGCACAAGGGCAACATGCAGCACACACCCCAGACTGGCCCCACATTGTGTTCAGCCCACGCCAGATAGGCTCCACAGACTTTGACCAGCACACACTGCAAGCAGCATGCAGGGCTGGCTGGACACCCCCAGGCAGCACTATGGGCCAGAAGATAGGGCTCTGAGGGCTGAATCCAGTCTGTTGGCCTGGATCTTTGACACTCCTGCATTAAAGCATATAGATTCACTAGGCACCTCCATTTTCACTTGAAACAATCCCTAGGCATCTAGACTTGGACTACTTCCCATGCTCAGAAACAAGCTGGCCAGAAAAACCATACCAAGTTGCTTAAGCTTAAGATCATGCATGCAGCTAGCTCAGTGGAAGAGAAGCAGACCACTATTTACCTAATAGCTTAGTGGTGAAAGCACTTACCCAGGGTGTAGAAAACCTGGGTTTTGGCTACCTGACCTGACCTTCTTTAGTCTGAGGAGTCTGAACCCAAATCCCCGAGAACCCAAGAGAGGACCCAGAATTTGGGTGGGGGTGCTACTGTCTCTTGCTGACCTGGCTCACTGGGCAGCCTGAAGTGAAAAATTCACAGGACCAGAAGAAAACATTCAAGTGGAAATGTAATGGCTTCTATGCTTTGCAATCTCCCTGACACCCAGTTAGGGCCTGGGAAGCCATGAGGCTTTCAGGGCTTCAGGCTTCCTGCTACAGAGTTGCGAGCAAGAACCTGAGAGTGCTTACAGCAGCTGAGTGTCCCAGAAGTTGTTTGGGTTTTTAGTTTCTGCAACTAAAATCCTGAACAACAAAACCCAAGACTGCCAAGCTAACTAGCAGAAAATCCTGTGTTATTATGAAATTTCTTCAAAACAAATTTATTTCTATGGAACATTTCTCTTTCAATGAATTGATAGTTTTCAGTGGAAAACTGTTTCAACAAAAAATACCAGGAAGTTGAATTTGATCTTGAACTACTGAGAAAGAAGAAAGAAAGTACCTAGAGACAAAGCTGTTTTGGATCACAGCTGCTAAAGCAAAAAGTTAACAGGAAAAGGTAAAAAATAAAAAACATAACAGCAGGGAAAATAAAGCCCAAGAATCAAAAGCATGAAAACTTGAAGAACCTATTTAACTTGTGACAGAATATAAACCCAGTTAGGCTGCAAGTGGCCTCTTTTTCCCTTTGATATTTTGGTTTCATCTGGACAAAGAAAAAAAAAGGAATATAGGTCTCAAAGTGGAACTCCCAGTGGAACTTACATTCCACATGGCCCATGAAGTACACTTTTCCTTTCTATCACAGGGTCAATTATTCCAGAAAATAGCTCATGGCTTGCACAGTCACTATAATGCAAAACATTATATAAAACCTAATTGTTCCCATCTTCTATAGCTATGTGATCAGCTACTTAAATAGATAGCTTAATCTTAAAACTACTTATTTATTTTGAAAGTGGATCTTGATCTTACTGCTTCAGCATGGTGTATATATTTAGCTTGTATGTGTGTGTATAAAATGTTGCTAGCTGCTTAGTTCCTTTTATTTTATATGATTCACTATCCATGATGTTGGATGTAGTTTTACTGCACTAGAAGGCAACACAAAATTTATAAGTTTGATTTTACATACCTGAATAAAGTCAAATATAGTAAGAGGCAGTATGTCATCCAATATTGCCGTATCTTTTGAGAATCTGTTAAGTATTCCTCCTATAGATTGAAAAAAACAGAAAAAGGTTCTTATGGGATCATTTTACACCAAAGCCTACAGAAACTAGCTGTAGCCAAAACTATAGCTTTCCTGAATTAAAGAATATGCTGATCAAAGATATCAAGCTGCAGTTTAAAGCTTATGGGCTGAAGTCAGCCTTAGGACATGTACATCTGTATGTGTAGCTTCTATATCCAGTTCTTACCTGCTTTTTATGCCTCACTAACATTTAATCATTCCTTCTACCTAACCACTGAAGTACACTGTTATTTCAAAACAAAAAGCTGACAACAAAAATGTGTCATACTTAAAATGCAATCAAGGTTTGCACATGACATTTAAGTAACAAACTTTTAAACAATCATTCAGCAAACATTCAGCTAGACTCTGAGACAGAACAGAAAACAATGGTACCCTTTAACCAGAATGAACTATGTCTCAATTAAAACAAAAACCATAAATAATTCAATCAGTCAGTTAACTACTGATTTGATTACCTGCTTTCAAAGTGTTGAATGTTGACATAGGTGCCTGAAGAACAGCATGCAACATCTTCTGATGGAGAGTTTTAGACACTGTTATAAGAGTATGCACCAGTGGTATACCTCTGAAAATTCCCAAGGCAAGCAGGGTATCTGCCACTCCCACATAAATGTAAAAGACATAGTAAAAGCTACTTTTCGTAATGATTACTGAAGGGCCATCACCAGGCACATGAGATGTGGTGTTTCTCCTGTCTGTTGTATTTGTACCTGGAAACTGTCTGTAAAATACAAATTATAAAAAAATACCATAACTGAGACTCATAAACAAGTTGTATCTGAGAATGTCACTTAACCTAAATCTATATTAATGCATTTTTAGGTGTAAAGCTATTTATTTTTCTTATTGTTTTTAAACATCAAACTGCATTAATAAAAAATAACTAATTTATTACCACATATACAAGATCCTTATTTCTCTCTTTAGAGGCCAAGGTGATATCTATCACTTTAGCTATTCTTGGATAGGGGAATACTCATCAACACCTGTTGTAACTTCCAAAATTAACTTCAGCAAAAAGCACTGTAGATGTTTTGATGAGTAAATGGCAGGTCTCAACTGAGAAAGGAAGAAAGCCCTAAGATACACATAAAAACCTTTGAAATTCCATCTAAATTATTATGAAAAATGAATTATTTTAGTAATCTTGTCTGAGTCCAATACCTTCTTGGTTTCATTTATTAAAATTGATTTATAAAATGCATCACTATCCATCTTGTTTTAAAGAAAATTCTTTTGAGAGTTGAGCAAAATTAAATTACTAAATAAGTGAAATGCTTTGTCTCTGTTATTGCCACATAACATAGAACCAAAAGTGAATCAATGAGCTGGTAAGAATCACTTTATCAAATGCATTTCTGGCCATAAGGATTTTCATTAACAGATACTAAGAAGGGTTTAAAAAGAAATACAAAATCAGAATTAGAAGAATTCCTCAAAACTGTAATAAAACAGTAAATACTTACTGCTTGAGAAACAACAACCCAATAAGAGAAGCGGCTACCTGCAATCAGAGAATATAGAGTTACTTTTTTTCCTATCTACATCTGTTTGTAATAATACCATGCCTGGGTCACCTGGAAACTCTTAAGTATAAAACAGTCCATTCTACTTGGTATAAGAAGCATTTACAGAATGCTCCAGGAATGTCTCTTAGAATCACAGAATGTCAGGGTTGGAAGGGACCTCACAGGTCAGCTGGTCCAGCTCCCTGCATGAATGCAAAAATGTTACTCTTCCAGTTCTAAAGACTGTAGTATCAAGCTCCCATCTCAGTTTTACTTATTACCCTCCAACTTTCAAAGCTAAAAATGTCTACTGCTTGAGATAAACAACCAGTGCCCAGATCGTCAAAGGACTTTAGGCACCCACCTACTACTAACTCCCATTGCTCTGAAGTCATTTAAGTTAGGTATCTAAATACAAGTGAATAGCAAACTGAATAGCAAACTGCAGCTCAGTCTAGAGTCCCTATGCCTATACAACTGCTTAGTAAATTAGCAAGTCATGTGAAAGTAAAATTTAAAATATTAGGGTCACAACTTTAAAAAGGGCTTAAGCTAACTGGGGGCACAAATTAGGTCACCCAAACATAATTTCATTTGCGGACTTTTCTACACAGTTGTCTAAATTAGGTAATTTAAGCCCGTACATGTTAAGATCAGTTCCAAAAAGACTTGAATATAAGTGCTTAAATTTGCTATATTTGGAAATTAAAATGCCCTTTAGCCAGTCTTTAAGTCACTTTTCACTGTATTGTTGTAGGTCCTCCACAGATGATGTAATTGAAGCTGATGGGTAACAGCAAACTTAAGCCACATATTTACAGAGCAAACTCCATTTGAAAGCAACATCATATTTTTGGGTCATAGATCCAAATAAGACCTGAAACCAAGGTTTTGGTCCCAGGCCTCAGAATTCATTTAAGCCTACCTCAAAACAATATTAATGAAATCCAGAGCTATCTGTCAATCACCTCTACTTCTGAATAAAATTTTTAACGCTTCCTGTGAAGTATTGAATGATCTCACCTCCCACAGACATAATAAACCAGCCACGTATACTAAGTAGGTCCAGTCACCTCATCAATCCATTTAATAAAATGGTAAGAAAAGCTGGTACAAAATTTCATAAGATCCATCTAATTACCACTGCAGACAGCATGTTAACTCGTCTTTTGTCTCAAACAGCAATTAGATGTCAAAAGGACACTGAGCTGTTGGGTGGACAGGGTAAAAAACATATTCCATTATGCCTCAGGCAATTTTTGTAGAAGACTCCAGAAATACCACTTAACTGTGCAGATTCAGAAGTTTTATATACTGGTAGGTTTTCATAAAGCAAAAAAAAACTGAGGACTTTGGTGGCTGTCAATCCTTGGTTATCCTTACACCAAATCATTGTCTTTAACAATATTCAACTAATGTAGGAAAAACTAATATCCTAAAACAAGCCAGCAGTAATGGCCAATTAACAGACATCAAAATATGCATATGCAAAAGAATTAAAAGTTTCCTTTGGCATTTACATAAAAAACTACATGTTCAATTTGAATAGCTATTAATAGTGACTAGATCTGAAGAGCTGAATAGTCTTACCTCAGCTAAAAAGATAACAGCACAAAAAACTAGGACAAAAATCAAGTTTTTATGGATGGTAATGTATCTGAAATATGTATTCCATGTAGTAACACCATTTATGTTTTCTGATTCATCCATAAAACATTCCTGTCAAGGGAATGGAAAAGAACATAGTTAGAATAACAATATCTATCAGTAAGAACTCTTAATACATATATACACTCTGCCTTCCTCATGGATTAATTTCTAGTACTAGAATTGCAGCATTTAGACTGGAAAAGCTACCTTAATCATAACAACTCCACATAAGAATGACTTGATCTATTGATACCTGAGGAAGGAAACTTGCCACCCAAAAGCTTATCTATATCCTTCACAACTATGCAGTTGGTCAAATAAAAGATAGCACCCACAAAAATCTTTGTCTTGAGCTATAGATCGAGCTCTCATTACAGTGAACCAATCAGTACAATACTCCTAAGAACTAAGATAAATTCTGATCTTATTTCCTTAGAATCAGTTTTCAATGAGATTTAACCCCATGGAAACTCTGTTCTATTAAGATCATTCAGGAAAAAGAAAAGCTGAGAACTTCTGATCCTTAGAAAATGATGAATTCAAAAGTTTCTTCTGGCAAAATAAAAAATATTTTATCGAAGACATGACTTTAAAAATTTCATAGATTTCATAGACATTAGGGCTGGAAGGGACCTCACAAGATCTTTGGGTTCAGCCCCCTGCCCAAGGGGCAGGAAGCCAGCTGGAATCAGATCACCCCAGCAAGATAAGCATCCAAGCAGTTCTTAAAGGTATCCAGAGTAGAGTGCACCACTTCTGCGGGGGTCGTCTATTGCAGACTCTGGAGACTCGGATGGTAAAGAAGTTTTTCCTTATGTCCAGTCTAAAATGGTCTTCCAGCAATTTGTGACCATTAGACCTTGTCTTTCCTTGGTATGATCTGGTGAATAGATGTTCTCCCAGTTCCTGATGCACACCCCTTATACACTTACAAGCTGTCATCAAGTCACCCCTGAGCCTTTGCTTCTCCAGGCTGAAGAGTCCCATGCCTCTCAACCTCTCCTCATAAGGCCTGTTCTCTTGAACTCCAATCATGCACATGGCTCTCCCTCTGGTCTCTCTCAAGCTTCTCCACATCCTTTCTAAAGTGTGGAGCCCAGAATTGGATACAGTACTCCAGCTGTGACCTCACAAAGACTAGGTAAAGTGGGAGGATGACTTCTTGGGTCTTGCTTGAGATGCATCGGTAGATGCAAGCCAGGGTTTTATTTGCTTTGCTGGCTGTGGCATTGCATTGCTGGCTCACTTTCATCTTGTGGTCAGTCATGACCCCCAAGTCTCTTTAGATCATGGTGCTAGTGAATGATGCACTGCTGAGCCTATGAGTATGATGTGGGATTTTTCTCCTGAGGTGGAGCACCCTGCATTTCTCAGTGTTGAATGTCATCAGGTTTTGATCCGCCCACCTTGCAAGCCTGTCCAGGTCAGCCTGAATTGCTAATCTATCCTCTAGAGTGGCCTCACTTCCCCATAATTTGGTGTCATCCGCAAACTTAGCCAGTCCACTTCAGACACCTGAATCCAGATAATTTATGAATATATTAAAGAGTACTGGTCCAAGTACTGAGCCCTGGGGAACACCACTGGTCACCATGTGCCATGCTGACTTGGTTCTATCGGCTATCACTCTTTCCGTCTGACCACAGAGCCAGTTCCCGAGGCATCAGACCGTAAGGTTGTCAAGGCTGCAGTTTCCCAAATTTACCATGAGGACATCATGGCAGACCAAGTCAAAGGATTTTTGAAACCTAAATATATGACATCAACCTCTTCTCCTTTGTCCAGGTGATGCATCACCTGGTCACAGAAGGAAATAAGTTTGGTCAGGCATGACCTACCCACAATGAGGCCACGTTGGCTCTCTCTCAGAACTCTGCCTTCTGTTAGCATATTGTTGATGGTTTCTTTAATGATTTTTCCAAGAACTTTCCAGGGATTGAGGCCAAACTGATTGGCCTGCAGTTCTCTGTATCTTCCTTCCTTCTTTTCTTGAAGATAGGCACCACATTGGCCCTCTTCCAATCTTCAGGAACCTCTCCTGGGCATCATGAATTCTCAAATAACCTCACCATTGGTCGTGTTGTGATGTCAGCCAATTCTTTGAGCAATCTTGGGTGCATTCTATCCAGGTCAGCTGACTTGTGCATGTCCAGCCTCTCAAGCTGTTCCCTCACAAGATCTTTGCCAATTATAGGCATATGATCACCCTTATGGTGTATTATGGCGTATGATCACCCTTACCCTGGTAGTTTTGCATCCTGTCAGGTAGGGTGATCCTTTTGGGCTGGTGGAAAACTGATGCAAAGTAATCATTGAGAAGATTTTTCCTGGGTGTCGGTTGTCAGTTGCCCCATTTGGTTTAACAAGCGTGTGATGTTGCCCTTGTGTATTTTTCTGACTTCCCATGTATTTGAAGAAGGACTTTTTATTTTCCTTGATTCCAGTAGCCAGTTTGAGTTCAGTTTCAGCCTTGGCTTTTCTGGTCCACTCCCTACAGGTGCAGGCCAGTGCTGAATAATCCTCCTTAGTGGTAGTTCCCGACTTCCATCCTTTATAAGCTTTTCTTTTCAGATTCAGGAGGTCCATGAGTTGCCTATTGAGCCAAAGGGGTCTCCCAACCTTTTTGCTATCTTTCCTACAGGCCAGAATGGACTTCCCTTGTACTTTTAGGATCACATCCTTAAGGAGTGATCAATCATTGTGGATTCCCAACCCTGTCAGATCATGGTTTCTCAGGACCTCAACAACCAACCTCCTGAGCTTGTGAAAGTCAGCTTTCCTAAAGTCAAAGATTTCTGCACTGCTAATTGATTTGCCAGTTTTGTGATGGATAAAGAAAGTGATCAATTCATGATCACTGTCTCCAAGCTTCCCTTTGATACTCAGGTCACTGACTAGATCATCCCCTTTGGCCAACAGCAGGTCCAGCAGCGCCTTACCTCTTGTCGGCCCATAGACTTCTTGAGTCAAATAGAGCTCTCCAATGTAAGTGAGGAAGCTTTGTGACTGATCAGATTTGGCTGAATGCTCTTCCCATGAGATGTCAGGGTGGCTGAAGTCACCCATGATGACCATACACCCAGAGCGTGCATCCTCAGCCAATTCCCTAGCAAATTCATGGTCAAGCTCTTCCTCCTGGTTAGGAGGTCTGTAATAGTTATATTCCCTTGACCACGTTCTCCCCGTATTCTAAGCCAGATGGTTTCAAGTCACCCTCCTTGGGTGCCAATCTCTACTTGTAGGGAAGTGTACTGTTCCTTCACATAGACAGCTACACCCCTGCCCTTCCTTGCAACACAATCCCTCCTGTACATCAATACCTGTGGTCCAGTCATAGGTGGAGTCCTACCAGGTTTCCATTATCCCTATGAGATTGTATTCAATTTTCCTCTGAAAGGAACTTTGCCAAAAATAAATAGGAATTTAATCTGGTTATAAATGAAAATTTCAAGATTCAAGATTTTAAAAACTTGTCTAAATCTATTCCAAACATGCAGTTGGTCCAGTACAAGATATCACCACAAAAATCCTTGCCTCTTACATATTTCCTGGACCATCAGAGGTACAACATTACTCCAACTCTAACACAACTCTGTCATTACCAATGCATCCACAATAATAAAATTAGCTTAATCTCATTTTGCATATCAGTACATGAAATGTATTCTGTGCTTTTATTGCTAAATAAGAAATGATAAACATGTTGCTTTAATCAGTTACACTATTGCATGTTGAAATAGTAAATACTCCAATTAGCTTACTTTATTCTGGAAGTTAACCTTACAAATTTCTATTCTTGATAATTATTTAAAAAACAAACTTCTGTAGTTTTGTTTCAAATTGTATTTAAACATAATCAATCTTACAAGGTAATAGCAATGCATAAGTTAAAAGTATTTTTAATAAAAGTCTCAAGAGGTGTCTTTCAAAGAATTTAAAAGATTTGTTATAAAATCTAAGCTTAGCCAGAAAGCTGTGTTTTTATATTTCAACAACAAAATCCTTCTAGAAACACTGTTCAAATGAATAAAAGTTGTTTAAATTAAAACTTGTATGTAAGATAGAAAAAATAATAAACACTCTATAAATGAGAAAGGCATAATGACCAAGAGAATCAGATGGAAAATTCAGTAAAAATATATTATCCTGTACTAGTGTTAAAGAAGCTCATCAAAAATAGTGTACAAATACAAATATATACATACCTTCAAATCTTCTTCGTTAATTTCATCACTTATTTCCAGGACACT
This sequence comes from Gavialis gangeticus, assembly GCF_001723915.1. Taxonomy (NCBI): domain Eukaryota; kingdom Metazoa; phylum Chordata; order Crocodylia; family Gavialidae; genus Gavialis; species Gavialis gangeticus. The sequence continues at coordinate 491,694 of NW_017729022.1, forward strand.
GTCTTGAGACAAACGTCTAGTATAGATATCTATCTCAGAAGACAGTTTTGACTGGGGGATCATTGATGTTTTACGTATTGGTGTAGTCCCTCTTGTGTAAAAGCTTTGGCCCTGGATAACTGAAGTGTGTGTCATCAGGTTCAGTACAGACTGCCTTCTCCGTCCATGCAACAGTGGACCTGTGTTTAGTATATTGCTGCGAGGCAGAATTACCTCTCCTTGTTCAGAATCAGGTATTAGTGACAGTCTTCTGTCTGATGGATCTCCATGACTTTCTTCTATCCCATTAACATGTGCTGAGTTTTTTTGTAGTATAGAGAACTTTCTGCTAGAATTAAGTGGATTAATAATTACAGAGTTTTTTCTTTTTTCATTGAAATCTGAAGTTTGTTTGAAAGATTGCTTCTTCGCTTCATTTCGTGAGCCAGCCCCATCTCCATCAATAGAAAACCGTCGGAGGGTTTCAGTCAGAATTGAGTTTCTTCTTTCTGCGCTGAACTGGTCAAAAGCATCAAATCCTGTCAATTTTGAGCTAAAGTCAGGGCGTTGACCCTGAAGTTCAGAAAAAGTTCCATAGAAATAACTGCTCCCTTCATGTAAAATTAATATTTTGTCAGCTATCTTTAAATGTTCCAGCTTTGAGGTGACCAGGATTCTAGTTTTATTGGCCATTAACTTGCAAACACAACTACAAAAAACACAAAACAAGCATTATGTTTTATTTATAAAATCACAGAATCTCTCAGTATTTTCTCTCCATGTTTACACATTATTTCTAGTTTTGATCTATATGCTTCTGTATGTATCACCTCCCCCTCCCTTTTCTGCTACCTGTGGTGCAAGTGAGAGGAGCAGGAGCATGGAGACACTATAGTGAGCTGTGTAAATAATGTACTTTCAGTTCTGTGGTCATATTGAAAAAATAAAATAAACCAATTCAGATTGATTCAAAAAAGCACTGTTTGACCCCAGAATAGAATTCATTTAATTTATTGGGTCATGTGAACTTTTCCTTAAATCTGTTTTTTAATTTAAGCCAACTTGATTCTTTTAATAAAAAAAATCAAAATGTTTTAAAGAAAATATACCATCTTTTCTACAAATTTTAGTGCATTATTTTTGTTCTAAACTATTCACCAAATTCTACCTGATTTCACAGTTAGTTTTATTCCTCTTGAAACATGCATTTTCCAGTGAATTTATTATCGCCTAAAATACCCAGGCCAGCTCTAAGCATGATAGTGGCAACACAGCTGAACTGTTTTTAGATTTACCATTTGTCACTGCGTGAAGGTTTTTTTGTTCCACACAAAACTGACCCTAGACAAGAAAAGAAGTTCTTGGGAAGATTCAGAGAGGGCAGGGTGTCACTTTTGTATGATACATAACTCAGGCACCACGTATGGGTCTAAGCGCTTGCCACAGCTATCGATCAATCTCTTATTCAACTGGCCACTACTTTTAGTTGGCCCACTCTGTTTGGGTTTACCAAAAAATGGACAGAATATCCTTTTCTGTAAAGACTGACACCCATGAAAAAGTTTGAGTTCTTCAAACTTAGGATGCAATAAACACTTTACTACACATGTATACTGTTTATAAAAGAGTGTGTCCTGAGGTGAATGCATTATAGTAGACACAATACATTCCATTGGAACCATAGCAATCATAGCTATAACATGCCTTTTACTTAAGAAGGCATGTATCATTACTGGGCTTTTGCACACAGAGTTCCAAATCATTGCTAAACATAATAAATGTCCACCCAAAGCTATCATATTGACCACTTTTATATTTTTGCAGTATTAATAAAATTCAGTGCTGAAGAGATGTGGAAATCTATTCTTGTCTTTGCGCGTTGCATTGTGCTACTTGGCAGAACTCTCAAAAACAAACCTCTGGAACTATACAATACCTTTCAAATATATCCTTTTCTGTAAACATATCTAAATAGCCAAAAGGAGAATCCAGGAGATACAAATCAGCATCTTTGTACACTGCTCTAAATAAAGGAAATGGGAAAAAATTAAGTTCACTAAGATCTAACAGTTCAATTTAAGTTTCATTTTAAATGGACATTTTTAAAACTCTATCCCAAAACAACTCTAATTAATAGACTTAAGGATAAACACTACCTATTTATAAGGAATCCTTGTTCAAAATTAACTCTGTTTATAAGACCCTTTTAAATAAAGCCTTTTCTCATTAGGTATGTGGTACACTCCGGTAATTTTTCATGAACTTCCCTGTAAGCAAAAGCTGGGGACCGACTGGCTAAGCAGCAGCTCTGCAGAAAAGACCTGGGGGTTACAGTAGACAGTAAGCTGAATATGAGCCAACAGTGTGCTCTTGTTGCAAAAAAGACTAGCAGTATATTGGGCCACATTTAGCAGCAGGAGCATTGACAGCAGATGGATAGAAGTGTTTCTTCCCCACTATTTGGAACTGGTGAGGCCACATCTGGAGTGCTGTGTCCAGTTTTGGGCCCCCTGCTATAGAAAAAATGTGGACAAATTGGAGAGAGTCTAGCAGAGAGTAATGAAAGTGGTTAGGGGGCTGGGGAGCATGATGTATAAGGATAGGCTGAGGGAACTGGACCTATTTAATCTGGAAAAAAGAAGACTGAGGGGGATTTAATAGCAGCCTTCAACTACCTGAAGGGTGGCTCCAAAGAGGATGGAGCTAGACTGTTCTCAGTGGTGATAGATGACAGAACAAGAAGCAATGGTCTCAAGTTGCAGCAAAGTTTAGCACGTTTAGGAAGAACTTAGCACGTATCAGGAAGAACTTTCTCACTTGGAGGGTAGTAAAACACTGAAACAGGTTATCCAGAGAGGTTGTGGAGTCGCCATCCTTCAACGTTTTTAAGACCCAGCTAGACAAAGCCTGGGCTGGGACAATGTAGTTAGGGATAGTCTTGTTTTGAGCAGGGTGTTGGACTAGATGACCTCCTGAGGTCCTTTCCAACCCTAATTTTCCATGATTCTATGATTCTACACAACTTCTTTTGTTGTGTTTTTTTTTATTTTGGCTTTTAGATACCTGTTTAAGAACTGATCTTGAAGGTTGCATTTATGTGCATGATACCTAACCACTTTAATGGGAATTCTGGGTGTCTTCTAAAGCCCTCTGAAGTCAATGGAGAGATGGGTTTATGCCATACCCTGCTGCCTGGAAAGCTTGCAGGATTGGCGACTACAAAGTAGAATACATAAAGGTCTTTGAAGTACCATATTTACTTAAACATTAGACAACTCTGAATATAAGTGCCCCCCCCCAATAATTAGATTCTATATATGGAAAAATTATACGTTTCTTACAATTTTCCAAGATGTAGAATCTAATTATTGGAGGTTTGCCTTGAATTTTGTCCCCTTCCCACTGCTACAGCAGGGAAAATAAACCTGGGGGTCAGATAGCAGACAGTAGTCAATATGCAAAATGCAGGTCTGTGAAAATGCAAATACATGGCAGGGAAGATCAATGGGAGTTACTTTATAAATCTACCGAATACAAAAAATCATGGACTAAATATAAACATTGGATTTATGGCACATTATAACCTGCCTGTCATCTGATAACCCCAGGTAACCGCCCTACATTTTACCAGCTACATTTTATCACTGGTCAACATTCCCCTCTTCCTCCCCCCACCTATTAACTCCTATCCCCTCTGATCTTCCCTGCCACGCATTTGCATTCTGCCTATTGCCTTAAGCTTCTAGTCCACCCAAGAGAACACACAAACACCAGCAGACTCTCCTTATGCCTGAAGAAGGGTATTTGCACCTGAAAGTTTGTAAAGAACAATTTTTCCAACTATTTAGTTGGTTTAATAAAAGATATCACATTTACCCAAAGAACTTTGTCTGCCTATTTACCTGTTGAAGGTGGTTTTCTTCACAGCTGCAAAAGCTTAAGACTTTTTTTCATGAAAGTTAAGACTAGAGAAGAGCACAGAATTCTCTCTTTTCCCCTCTACTGGATTAGATCTTTTCAGGCCACAAAGCAGAACATTTGCAACTTTGGGAGTGTCTGCTTTGGTCCTCTTTTAACACATATGATATTTCTTTAAATGCAATTATTACTGAATAGATGTCTCTCTGTCTTAAATGAGGAGAAATAAGTTAAGTATGCGTAAGAAATAAAAAGTCTTCCACAACATACTTTTTATTGAGGACCATCACTTAACTGAATTCTTAAAACACAGCCCTGAGAAAGTGATGAGTGTCTCTGCTGGAGGAATAGCACTGAATAACTAGGAAGCACTGTACAGCTGGTACAGAGAAGAGATAGAGTTCAGACCTGCTTCTTTTGAAATGCCTTGCATCCCAGGGATATTTGAAGTGATGAGTCTTTGTACTCAAAGTGCAGACACTGCATTTGTAGCTGTCTGCTGGGTAAAAGGGAAAGGGAAAGGAAGCTTCTGACCCCCATCCCCTACAGGCATCCCTTTAAAAGCCAGTCACAGCCTGTCACAAAATCACAAACACAGGGACAATTGCCTATTTTACCATACTACTTTGCTCCAGTAGGTTCCAGTGATCTTGTTTTTATAACACTAATTCTAAATAACTGTGTAAGTCTTAATGCTTTTAACTTCCCCCTACACCTTTTGGATACCACTTTCAGTATAGTACCTAACCTGAAGCTGGAAGATTAATGAACTATTTGGAGAAAACACTTGCTTTACTTCCTAAATCATGTATCATAGTTGACTGAATGGTAGTGCAGACCAGATTCCCCACCTTAAAAAGCAAGTGCACAACTTCTCTGACTCCCCCAGATACAGGATGAGACAGGGAGCCACTGCCAGAAATTGCTGGAGATACAGCATTTGGTACCATCATCCCATCAGAACAGTTTACTTCCACAATGATCTATTTTAATATTTATGTATTTTAGTGGCTGTTTGCTTTGTTTCCTTCCTGATCAAGTAACTTTAATTCATTGAAATAATATTAAAGTAAACTTTGGCTTAAGGCCTTTGATTAAATTAATCTATCTACTGTTGTGTATATCAGTCTATTACCGTAGAGCTTTCAGAAGCATCCACTCACTTGGAAAGGCTGAACTGAGATCATAAGACCATACTTTTCAAAGGTGTTGATTACCCATTTCTCTCACTGATTTTACTTAGTGGCAGATATTCAGTTGCTCTGAATTTTGATCCCTGGCCATATCATGGTCCAAAAATGCAGACATCTAAAATTAGCAAGTATATTTTTTAAAACATGGGCTTTATCCATGCTGTGCTTGAGTTTACATGTCAAGAAAATGGAAATACTATAATCTTTCAATCATTTGATTTGTGAACTTCTTAAAGACCCTCTGGTGATAGGTACTGTAATAAAGGAAGATACTAGAATATTTCTTATTTCTATCTTCCATGACAAACATTTCTTTGGCACTATGGAAATTCATACTTAATGCTGTGATTCAAAGTGGCTTTCTCAGTTAACTATCAAAACTTTGATTTTGGCTGAACCAATGAGTGTCTCTGATATCAAACTATTAGAACTAAATTAATAAATATATAGGTGTGTCTATAGCATCATAAGGCAAAACTCTGATCTCAGATAATACAATTCAGTTTCCACACAAACTAATAGGCATCATCCACATAAATTCCTTCATGGTATAATTTGACCACATTTCATTAAACTTTTCATATTTTTTTCCAAATGTAAAATATCAGCCATTCAAATGCTAAAATATTCACCTTGCTAGTGAGATTCTTGCTCGTTGACCTCCACTTAGGGTGATTCCACCTTCCCCCAAGACTGTATAGTCTTTCTCTGGAAACTTTGAAATGTCCTGGTAAAAGATTTTTAAAATCAGGTGATGCATTTTTCATATTCAAATGACATAAGATGCAGATTAAATTAAAATAACAGCAGGCAGACAGGTCAGATGGAAACAAACTTAAAAACACATGTACAACTATGTATTTATTTCATTTGTTCCTGTATTCAGAAACGAAGATGAAAGATATGTACATAACACATACATTTCTGTACGTCAAAGCACAAATAAAAATTGTTAAAACTCAAGAGCAAATATTAGTCATAAACATCAGTTTCTCAAAAGCAAAGAAGGGACTTTTATTTCATGTAGTTCCCAAACTTGATCATTAAATAGATTTCTTGTCAGGGAAGAGTGATAAATGTGCGCCTTCAACTGAAGTTAATGAAAAAAAAAATTGTGGGTCTGATCACCTCCAGACTTCATGGAAGTCCATACTCTCAGTGGCTCCAATAGGTAGGCTGGGTTCCAAACCTTCAATCCCCAAGCCACTCACCCTTGTGGAGATTTGAAATAGATCCAAACATTACAGAATGAGTTGCATCTTACTTAAGCAAACTGATGAATTAGTATGTTGTGCTTTCTGGCAAAAGCACAAAACCAACAAATTCAAAGTTTGGGCAGAGCTCTGCTACACAAAGGAGGCGGGGAAGGGAAAAAAAGCAGTGGGGATCTGTTTGCACCCCCCTAATAGAGGTGGTCAAATTGGACTGAACATATTTACTCATCAGAAAATGATAGCTGATTAAAATGAAAATGTCCCATGGAAACATCAGTTGCAACAAACTTCCATCAAAGTACAAGCAGGTTGATGTCAGAAACCTGCCTGCTTTCCCATTAGATCACCAAGTGAGCTGCTGGGGAACCTTGCCTTCCACAGTCCCCAGCTCCAAGCCAGTCTTGGAAATTAAGCTGCCTGGAAGCTGGGATCCCCATGTTCTACAGTTCCAGGTCAGCTTGCATTTTGAAATGCTGTAAGGGCTCTCAGCATCCAGTCTCCCAGCTCTACAGCAAAAGATTCTCCCCTTTCAGGGCACTCTGTCAGCTGCTCCTGGGAATCAGAAGGGCAAAAAGCTCCTCAGGACACAAGGCAGCAGGTAAATTCATGTCAGAAAAAATGAGCCCAAACATTTCAATTTCTTTCCTAAGTTTTTTTAAATTTCTTCTCTGAAAAAAAAAAAATCTGAATTTTTTATCCTGAAAACAATGACACTTTTTTTGAAAACAGAATTTCATGTAGAATGGAAATTCCAATGTTTCACCCAGCTCCTCTTCTTTCTGTACCCCATGGCTCTGGACTTAGAACAGCTGAAGGGTCTCATGGCATTGGAGAACCATAAACCAGATGCTTAACTTTTACCTGTTAAGCAGAGCAGATTACCCCACTTACCTGAGTAAAGTGAACAAAGCTCATTGGACAATCTGGGTCCAGATCATTTTATTTTTCTTGAGTACAAAACTGAAATATTTGTGGGGATTTTTTTTCCTGTAGGCAATTATTGTTTCTAAAATATAAAAGCTGAAGTTCATTGCATTCTAAATGACATGGGTGAGAATATGTTTTGTTACTTTAAATCTTCCTCTGGTCAGAAAATGTGATCAACTATTTCTCATCAGGACGTTGGAAAAAAGGTCTTGCCTCACTGCGGCATCAGACGGGACATTTATTAACCTGATTGACTAAATCAGCCACCATATGACTATATTTCAACAACTGGACCAGGATGGGAAAATTATTTTCAGTTTGTACGCTCGCAACTAAAACACCCTGCTCTCCATTAACAGGGATGGCTGACTCCCAAAAAATCAGACATATATGTCATCCACCTAGATTTCAGGGAGAGTTAGATCCAGGGTTCTGGCTGTACCCCCATATAGGTAAGGTGTGTCAGTTGAAGCCCATTTCCTGAGGTTCCAGGGGGCCAATTTTTAGTTATCAAGATGCTGGACTTATAACCTGTGACTGATCCAGAATTTCATAGTATTATTCATTCTGTCTGATGCGAGTGCAGTTTATAAGGGAGGAAGAAGAAAACCTTTTCTGGCAAGTTATTTATATGTTTATTTTAAAACTCTTTGAAATGTCTCAGGGGTTTGGAATGTTAGAAATTATCAGGTGGAGAATGATTTGTGGTTAAAACCACAGGTGAGGCAATTGAAAGCATATTATAAAGCATCCCTGCCCCTCCCAAGGGGCTCCACAGGCTGGCTGTGCCCCTGCTAAGCCAGTGCAGTGGGAGGGGCCCCTGGTAAGGGCAGCAGCCCATCATACTGGTCAGCAGCACAAATCCCTTCCCAGTGGTGGGCCCTGCTGCAGGGTGGGCAGAGCTGCAGCGGGCTGCACATGACACGCCCAGGGCCCAGAGGGGGCCAGACTTCCCCCCCCAGCACTGCCACCGCAGCCAATTTCCTTGCCCCATAACATGCCTTCCCCCTCCCACCCCCCCGCTCTGGGAAGGGGCTCCTGCCCCATCATGGTTGTTTCCCCCTCACCGCTCCAGAGGCTAGGTAGGGACACAGCCAGATGCCACAGACTGGGAGAATCTGGCCTGCAGAGGGGCTTTGTCTGGCCCCCAGCAGTTCCCTCAGTCCCACTGGGCTGAGGCACCACTCCCTGGGCTTGCAGCGGGGCTAGGGCTGCTCCATGGCGGGACTGCCTTTCTTGGCAGCCCAGCCACAGCAGTTCCTTTGCTGCTGCTGCTGGCTCCAGCCCCAGCCCTAGTCCTGTGGTACAGGCAGGGACCTGACCCTGCGCACCCCACACCAGCTCCAAGCTCGCCTGCCAAGGCTGAGCAGCAGCAGCTGGAAAAAAACAGCTGCTCAATGCTGGGGAAAAGCCCCTCCCTGTCCCTCTGCTGGTGCTCCCAGGTGCAGCCGCCTGAAGCGAACACCCGGCTGCCCTGTGTCTCCACCAAGTCACCACCACGGGGCAGCAGTGGCAGCAAAGCAGACACAGGACAGGCTGGTGCCGGCTCTGAGAGGCTGCAAAAGGAAGTGCTGGAAGTGGGACAGGGAGGGGTCGCTCAGCAATGGTGGTGGGGGAGAAACAGCTGCTCAGCACAGTGGGGAGGGGAAAGTCCCTCCCCCGCCTCCTACCAGCGGGACAGGAAGGGGGGAATTAAACCCCTGCTTGGCCAGTTCAGCCCAGACTGGCCATGCCCCCTTCCCACAGCTTCCCTGCAGCCAAGGACATGGTCTAGTGCCCCCCGCTCCTGGCCTGAGCAACTCCAGGCATGTGCCCACATGTCTGTTCTGTTACAAACTGGTTCACTCTCTGCAGGCTAGAGTAACCTGCAAAGGTTGAATCAGTTTAGGCTCCGGCTTTCTGAATGTCTGTCCCCACCCCTAGAGATGTGAGTTGATTGCAACTGTAATTTTTTCCCAGTTCTCTTTGGAAATAATGTTGCTGGTTTCTACTCTTGTACTTCCAGAAGTGCAACTAGAAAGCTGCTGTGGAGCTTACTGAAACTTCCAGTCAGATGAGGGTGAAATCCTCTGGTCCTTGTTCTACTGACCAAAATGGTACAGGATTTCGTCCTGCATGTTTGTATGCAGATGCATATAAAATATTTTGTACCTATACAGAATTCCTGTGAGTGACCCTATTGTGCTTCCACCCCAACTCAGATTGCTGCACAGACAAGGAATATCAGTCTGACGATGTAACAAGTTGACTAATTTCTTCCGAAGGAGAAAGTGCAAGAAGAAATCCAATACTTCTCTGACTCCAGTTCTTTCATAATTAAGGGATGCTTTCAAAGCTAAATCCTATTTTATATTTCCCTTTCCCCATTTCCCCTTTTCCATTCTGAGGTACTTTTCAATTACAAATATTAACAATAGGGTTGTCCTAGATCCATCCACAGACAGAAACGATCTAAAGGATTCTCCGGCTCCCCTGAAGGTAGGTTGTTTTTGTTGTTGTTGTTGGGGGGGAGGGGCTGCGTGCAGAGTTCTGGAGGCAGGGACCATTGGGATGGCTAGAGAGGAGACTCCTGGTGAGAGAAGGAATGGAGGTTGATGGAGCTAGCTGTGACCGCGGGGAAGTTGATTGCAAGAGATTTTCAAATGAATTTTTATGAGAGCTAGGTAGTAGTCTGAACATAGAATAAGAGTTTTGACAGTTTTGTTTTACCATACTCTGTCAAAGTATCTGATCGCTTTTTCTTTTTTAAACCATTTATGCTTCCATTTAAAAAAAAACAAACACCCCCCCCTTGTTTTTCAGTTACTTTATCAAAGTACCTGTGGCAAATCATGACTTCAATGCAAATCAATTACCTGGTGTAACAGGAAGCGGGGGGCTCCTTCTTACTTTAAGTGGCCAACGGCCACAGGGAGCCCCAGGTGCAGGGTACCAGCTGCCAGGAGAGGCTGACCGGTGAGGGACTGATAGGCTGCAGGAACCCAATGCAGAGCCAGAGACTCAGCAGTAAGGCAACAAGACAGAACACTTATTTTAGTGCTGGTAGCACAGCAGTAGTACTGTAAGACAGAGTTCAGCCTGGAGAAGAGGAAAACTGCTATGCAGTTTGGCTGGTCTGCAGACTTAACAGAGGACACCTGCAGTGGGACAAAGGAAGGCACATGATTCCCCAAGGCATGGCTTGGTGAATATATAACCCAGGCTGAGTCTCTAGAAAGAAGCTGGCTCTACAAGCTGCCAGGGAAGGAGTTCTACATATTAGTGATGGTGGCTGAGGGGCTGTTGGGGAACCCCACTGCAAGTAAGGAGCTGGGGGTCTCCCAAGAGCCAAACTGTGTTGGATAGCCTGGGTGCTTCTAGTTGTGTTCTAGCCAGAGGGCTTACCTTTTCATTGCAGTTATGACTGATGGACTAGGTGGGACTAACAAGGGAAGGTGGAGGTCCCAATAGTGCCAGGAAAGCACAAGGAGGTTTGAGCCTGCCAGGGCAGGACACAAGCTACAGTTTAGTTGAAGGAGGCAGAGGCCAGAAAGAGCCACGTATTGAACCGAGACTCTGAGCCCACTGGTATTCTTAAAAAGACACAGAGGCTAGAGGTGGCTGTAAATTGAACTGGGGCTGCAAACTGCTGGGATGTAAAGACACAGAAGCCAGAGAGGGCTGTATGTTGGACTAAGGCCCATTTGAACATTAACAGTTAATATTGGTGAGGCACGGGTGTGGCTAAAGGTCATGAATTGACCCATAAGGCTAATGTTGCTAGTGCACTGACCAACAGCAGACCAGAAGTCATTCTGGGACCTGGACAGCCTCCCTTTTTCGAAGTTAAACAGTTCCAGCAAGGTGTGGCAGATGAGAGCTGGAATGAGACCAGGGAACCAAAGCAGAGCAGGAGCTACTTGGCTGACAGGGACTCCACCACCACCATGTCTGAGGACATAGCCCATTACACCTGGGTATATTCATTCAGCAGGATAGGTGACCAATAATCTTACATAAACCCAGAAGTATCTCTGGGAGTACCACAACACCCTGGAGTTTTGTCACAAGGGTTATAATAAATAAGATGCACATTATTTGCTTTGAATGTAAATTACAACTGCAAAAATACCCTACATAACCTTCTATTTCAGCTCTTTGCTACAAGAAAGCTTTGGTATCAAGTTTGTCAAACAGATATGTACAAATTTTCTTGTTAAGAAAAAGATGTGGCAGCAATAAACATGATAAAGCTTAGAAGGAAAATAGCGTCCAAGAAGTGTGTTTAAGGCAGCTACCAGTTTGCAAGTTTGTACGTCTTGCATTAAAGGTTATACTGTATGAGGAATTCTGATGTGAGACAATAGGTATTGGGCATATTAGAAGGCCCCTCCTTTCCCCCAAAGTATAGTAAGGAAGGAGGCTATACTGGTCTACCTTTTCAATTATTATCTTTTGAAATACTTTCACAAAACCTCAACATAAGACAGTCCTACAAAAGGCAAGAGGAAGCAGAGATCTCAACTACTTTATGAATTTCATTGTCTCTTCTTTTTTTAGTCCACTCCTGTTCCCTCCTCGTTGCTTCTTTCACTCCCCAAATTCTCTACAATCTACTTCTCTTCACCACCTCTTCATTCCTGTACTCCATTCCTTCTCTCTACTTCCCAGATGTCCTCCTCTGCACACTGTGCTCTCCTACCTTACCTTTCAAAATATTCCCCTCCTCTTCTTCCTTTTCCTTCCCTGTTTAGGTTGAGGAGATGGGCCTTTTGAGCCTAACCTGTGCCATCTGTTTTTTGCTAGCAAGCCTTTAAAGCATTCCCAATAACTAAAAGCCTGAATACTGTACTGAACGCCTCATCATGTGGAATACCCTAAGTCAGTGGTTTTCAACCTTTTTTCATTAGTGAAGTTTCAAATGGAGGTGCAGACGCCTTTGAATTGTAAGTCTGGGTATTCACATATTTTTGATCACAGTCATCTTTCATGGACACATTAGACATAATCTGCAGAGCACAGATTGAAAACCACTGCTGTAGGTAGTTAGTATGCATGTTTGAGCTGAAACAGTAGCAAGGATTTCAAGGAGGAGTTGGAATACTATTACATCCAATTCACCCATTTCACTCTAGTTTCAAGAAAAATTCACTCCCTCTTGTGCTGACTCACTCACATAATAATTTCTGTATTTGCAGGCAATCTCACACACTTTTAATATCTCACAGAAATGGAGAAGCAATCCAAGCAAACTCCCAAATTCTCTACCCTTGAATTTCTGGAACTGGAACTGTGTAACCAAGACCCATCTCTAAGCTAAAGGGCTTGTAGCAAGTTTGAAACCATAATGACATTTCTTTTTAGGCAGAGACTATACCCTAGAGGCCAAAACCTGCTCAACATAGCTTAGTAAAGATTGCTAAAAGATTGGCCAGCTTTGCACCAATCCAGTACCCTAGCACTAGCTGATTCCTTTAACTTGAGCATCTTGTCAGTGACCCAAATATCTTGGAATGCTAAATGAGAATCCCATTATCAAAAGGTGATCCTGTGAGGGCTGGATCTGCTGAGCTGAAGTAGCTTTGCAACAGTGGAGCACTATAAACATGCTGGAATACAGGGCAGGATTTTGCCTAGTAAGTGTGGGTGAGGAAATACTGACTCAAAAAACATGAATACACCCAGTTCATAAAGTCTATTTAATGACTATGATAACCTCTAACAGTTTGAACATTAACCATTCTCTCAGCAGTAAAATAAATACAGTGAACAGCGGTGCTTTGTAGAGTCCTATGCTGATACTATTAGCTGAAGTGCTATTTTCATTTTCATCAGTCTCCCTCATACCCTTCCCTCCCTCACACCCTGTGTAAAATACAGGTTTCTGAGCAGCTTAACTTGGATGCTGTCCTATCTTTCCCTGTCTCTTCTCGAATCAATTTAATTCCCCTAGCCTGACTTAACTTATATAAATCAACATTTTGTGTATTAAAATCTACTGCCAAAGGAATAGTTCACTATGGAGTGAGCAAGTTCTGCCAGCATTTTCTTGAGTTTTGGGTGGACCTGAAATTCCCATTCAAGTATGAACTCTTGTGAAACAAACCTCCTGATTTTGGGTCATAAACATTCTGTAAATGATTTTACACAAAGCGAACAAGTCCCAGAGTCAGGAAGCACAGGTGATATTTTATTCAAATAAGAGACCAGTAGTTTTTTAAATAACTAGTGATTTTGGACAACTTGAAACTTCCTAAAGATACCTGATTTTCAGACAAGGAGTATTCAAGACTTTCTAAAAATCAGGCCTTAATACACCCCAGCTGAAATCTCATAGCAGCAATGGTCAAAAGCAAAAATGAGATAAACCAAAAGGTTCCATTCCAGAGCTGAAAATCTTCAAACGTTTCCATCTGGTTGAGATGCACTGTATTTTAAAGACCACTTACATTTTTGATAAAGACAAGGATATGACAAAGTGAAATTTATGTTCTCCAAAATTAACAAGCATCTGTTACAAGTACATCTAAGACTGAAAAAAAATAATGAGGAAAAGGAATGTGAAAAGCTAATAGTCACAGATTTTTTTTTAAACTTGGAAAGACCATTGAAATTCTCCCAATAAATTGTAACTTCGTTTTGAGCTAGAACATATTTTTTTATGAAGATATGAAGGCATTTAAAGACATCACAAGTTGGAAAAACTACATTTTCCAGTGAATTGTTCCAGTGATTACTCTCTGTTTAAAAAAGTGCATCTTATTTCTAGCCTGAATTTGTCTACCTTCAGTTTCTAGCCCTTGTAGCTCATCATATGTTTTCCTGATAAATTAAAATAAAGTTTATCAGGAATTTCTTCCTAATGTGAAGAAATGTGTCAGGCTGTGGCCTTGAACTTGGGGCCTTAACCTGCACAGCTGCTCATCCCAGCTCACAGCTGCCCAGCTGACTACAGCAACAAAGGAACCACACAGAGCCTAACTCCTTGTCAGGGCCCTCAGACCAGTTCAACTCAACAGCTACAACTTGGCGGGGGCAGAGGGGGCTGGAATTTGCAGGGCAGGCTACCCCAGGCCAGCTGACCCAGTTGGCCTCTGCCTATCAACTCCCAGGAGATCAGATATAGCTGTTAGCAGAGAATCAGTTCCTCCACTCCCAGGCAACATACCACCAGAAGGCTAGGCAGCACCAGCGTAAGGAGGCCTGTCAGATCTTTAGGCGAAGTTGCTGCATGTCAGCCTCACCCCATGGCACCCTGCACACCCCTCCCACTACCTGAGATGGCAACTGGCAGCACATTGTGGAATTCATCATTCAGTGCCACCTATTGTTTGTAGCCCAACCCAAAACCTTGTTGTAAGCCTTCTGAATTGGGCTGACCCCTCATGAAGCACAATACTCTAGGTCCTCCAAAATTGGGAAGCGTTCCTCAAGAGACCATGTTCAATGACCTCCACTGGTCTCAGATGGTGTAAATCACATTACAGTCCCTGCATCAAGGAAAAGATTCTGTGTCTGCATATGCTCCCCACTTTCACGGCTATGCAGCAGAAACCCAGAGGATAAGCTAGCTCTACTTTATCAGTTCCCATGGGGACTGCAGGAGAAAATTAAGGATGAGCTTGCCTGGAGGGAACCACCATCAGGATTCAATGCTTTCATGAACCTAGCCATCCAGATCAACACTTGCCTCCACAAGGGCAGGGAGGAAAGAACCCTAACCCTAACCCTTATCCTCCAGGGCTCATCCTATTACCCTCAAACACATGCAAGTCGATGCTGGGCACTGGCACCTAACACCATAGAATGGGAGCAATGCTAGTGGCAGAAACTGTGCCTTTAAGGTTGGGACACAAGCTGACCATGGGCCCCAGAAGAAGTCATCTTAGGGTCACCCTAAATCCCCAATACCAATGCAACCTACAATGCTTGTACTAAAAGGCCCACACACAAATCCTCTGGATTCCTTGAGCCTCTTCCCATTCCCCCTCAACTGTGGTCCATTATCTCACTGAACTTAATTGTGGAGTTGTGTGGATTAAATGGGTGCTCCATGATTCTGACAGTGATAGATCAACTAACCAAAATGTCCCACCTTGTCCCATGTGCAGGTCTGGTCTTGGCCAAAGACATTATCTAGTTATGGTTAGATCACACAGTTTGCCCCCTCAGCTGCAAAACATCTGACTATGGGTCCTAGTTTGTCTCCCAGTTTTAGCTCAAGGCCTTGCTAGGGGTATGTGCTCAACTCTCATCAACATATCACTCAGATTAATGGCCAACATGAAAGAACAAACCAGATTTTGGAACAGTACCTCCAGTGCTTCTTTAATTTCCAGCAGGACAACTGGGTCCTCCTGCTAGTACTCACAGAGTTTACCTACAACAACTCCATACATGCCCTGCCTGGGCAAACCCCAGTCTTTGTTTATTACTGGTTTCACCCCCAGTTACACTTTGCCTTACCTACTAACTCCAACAGCCCCATAGCCATGGACTGGGTACAACATATGCAGGAGGTCTAAGAGGCCACCTGGAAAAGGCAAAGGAGGCATACAAGCAAGAAGCACAGAAATATCATCAGCAAGGACCTGCCAACTCAGAAGGACAGAAGGCGTGGTAATCATCTGAACACCTCGGCACCCACTGGCCCTCACAGAAACTGGATCACAGATATACTGGCCTCTTCCATATTGCCCAACAAGCCAATCTGGTAACACTGAAATGCAACTTCTACCAACACCAAAAATCCATCTGATATTTCACATGTCCCTGCTCAAGCACTATACAGAAGTCTCACTCCCACAGCAAACCCAACATCCTCCACCTTCCGTAATAGTTCACAGCAAAGAAGAATACTTGGAAGGGATGGACTCAAAATGGAGACAAGGGAAATTACATTACTTTGCAGTTGGGGGCTGGAGGAACACATATGGGAACCAATGGGAAACACACACGCCCCGATCTGTTAAGAAAATTTTATGAGGACCATCCAGAAAAACCTAGGCAAACACCTCTCCACCCTTGCCACGGGGGTGGAGATGGAAGCAGAAAGTGACAACTCATGATCTCAAACCTGGGGCCTCAGTCTACCCAACATGAACACACATCATCTGCCCAGCTAACCACCTGCCTGTCATATGCCCAGCTAACTACCCAGGCTGAGCACATGTGGCCAGAAACCTCCATCTGCACACTTCCAGGGTGGCTGAGCAGGGTCAGCTAACCCTTTACCCCCTCCAATTTCAATATAAACTTCTTACCTGGAAAATGAAGTGTCTAGGCAACAGAGCTCTGTACTTACTCAGATTGCCTTGCTGTTCCTCAGAGCTTGTGCCACAACCAACTCTCTGCCTCATGTTTCAGCTACCTGACACCTGCCCCTCCAACTCCATGCTCTTCCTGACCCTTCAGCTTCCTAGCTCAGCTTCTCCCTCAACCTGACTCCTGGCTACATTGCTTGCCCTGAGGGCCTTGTAACATGTTGCACTTTGAGATGCTCAAATGTTGATTGGTGTTAGTGCTAGCTTGAATTTGGAGCAGTTACACCTTAAAGCTAAAAACCTTCTCCAACTGTCCTCCACCTGCACAACTGTGACTTGCCACTAAACGGCTGGCAAGCACGGGCCTGACTGGGAGCTACAGCTGTGAACTGCCACAACAGGGTTGTGTGTGAAAAATAAGTTGGGGGGCAGGAACATGAGGCTAAAAAGCCAAGAGTTAATGGGATGGGGGTGGGCAATGAAATGGGACTTGGAAAGGAAATGGGGATGGGGGAAGATTGGTGAAATGAAGGAATTCAGCCACTAAATGATTTTTTTTTTTACTTCTTTATAAAGAAATAGAAAGGAAATACATTTAGAAAGGTTTCATGCTTTAATAAATTGAGATTTGGGAATGGGGGCCACTGCATCTCCTGTATCAGCATCCCTGCACTTGAAAATGGTGGTGGGGGCACTTGAACTAAAACTTATTTGATGCGCTTCAGTTCAAGCACCCCTGCCACCATTTTTAAGTGTGGGGACACTGATACACTAGACACAGGAGGCTGCTGGACTGTGGCAATTGCTGATTTCCACCGATTAATCGAGTGTACTCTAACACACTGGAATTCCAATGCATTGAAGCAGCCTTGGCGCCTATGTATAGGCATCAGGAGTTACTAGATTTAATTTGCATTACCTAAATTGCATTAATTGTGTGTAGATGTGCCCTGTGGGGACCCCCCACCAACCCCCATGATATTTAGAGCCCTCTCACACCATGATCCTATAATGTGCATAGGAAGGATAAAAGAAAGCCTTTATACTCTTTCAGTCCCCATCCTCTGTAAACCATGCAGCAAAAGGATTTTAGTGCACCTTTCTTTTTATTATTTAATTTTGCATGGAAACAAAGCCTATGTTTGTATTCTCTGTTAAACATTATTTCTGAGGACAGATAAGGACTCTCAGACCATAAGTCTATTTACTTTAAGGGTGGCAGCCTCTTCAAGAGACTAATAACTTGTAAATACAATTCTCTATAATGTGATAGCTACTAATGTAGTGACTGAATGAAGTATAGAATATCCATATTCTCTTTCAAATTAAAAAACAAAGAATTATATTAGGAATATGATTTCCCAAACTAGTGACAATATGATTTTTTTTTAATACAAAAAGTTATTATAGGGCCCATTTCTGCAGGCTTAGGTCTATTGTACACTGCAAACATTTTGCTGGCTATAGGTATGTTGGCTGAAAGTACAAAAAAAAAATCATACTCTTTAGCTGAAATAGCTAGCAAAACCCTTGGTGTGGGCATCACTATGCCAACAGCTTAGCTTCTATCATTCAAAGAGGTGGTATAATTATACCAGCAGAAAACCCCTTCAGCCAGCATGTGTGTCAGCTCCACCTGAGGGCTCTGCCAGTATACCCATGAAGGCATAGAAGTAGCAGCAGTAGCTTAGTAATGGGATAAACCCTTTCTCTAGGGACTCCATTTTTCTGTCAGATTGGGTTTTTTTTCTCTCACTGGAGAGAGAACTAACTGTAGAGACTCTATTTGTAAACATCCTAAGGCTCTAGCTTTACCAGGTGTTCAAAGCATATTGCCTTATCCACAGTGGGCTGTTAGCACAAGTTACCCAGCACCTTTCATATATTAGTCTAGGTTATGGTCTTGGATGGCCCTTCATGGATCACCTTGATCTCCTTTAGGAATGATTAGCATGTGGGTATTGAAAGGATCACAAAAAATCACAAATCAGTTTTAATCTCTTAAAGTAACTGGGTTATCATTTATCATTTTTTTTCTTAGTTAAAAGGAAAACAATCTTTAGAATGTATGGATTGCCCATTTCTGCTAAAAGGAAAATTTAAGACCACAAATAGAAACTACCAAAAACTGCTATGTTAAAAGATGGACTGTTGTAATATTGGGAATAAATGCATTTGAAACCTGTGCCAAAGAGTCATAGAATAAGGACAGAATATTTTTCTAGTTAACATGTTCAACTTGAAGTATCAACTGAAATAACTTGGGACCAGAAAAGAATTCCGTTACAAATAAAACTCTGAACCTTGAGTTATAGGTAAATAGTCAGGGTGTAATACAACCATATGAAATCACTGAATTGCCTCTTATGATAGGTAAAATGAATACAGCATTATCTGGCCATGAGAAGTGAGTCAATAAATCAAATGAGTCATTTCTATCATCAGATAGTGTGAAATAAATCACTTCATTTTTACTGATTACAGGTCAACTTTCCAGGTTTCCTTTCATGATGATTGTGAACTCATATTACTGGTATTCCAGATCTTAAGATATATTTTTAGGCATTTTATACTAATGTCCTCTCCAAGCACAAACACATTTATAAAAACGGTGTTGGAATAATTCATGTTTATTTTTTATCTCAGATTTCTGAATCAACTAGCTTCAGCTACAAGTAAAAAGAGTTTTTGATTTCCCCCTTCCCTCCATCTCCTCTCCACCCCACAATCTGCCAACCCTCTAGACTCAGACTGGGCTCTGAAAATCATGCTATATTCTCCCTTTTTGAGTAAACACCAGTACGATTCTACAGGCCAAATTAGGCCTCCAGCTATACCTGTGCAGGCCACTGTATCTAGATTTTACCTGAATTTGCCCTTTGATGGGATTGCACAGGTGTAATAACTCAAAATTTAGTAGCTAGTTTCTGTGGATTAGCTCACTCAGCTCATATTCTTCAGCTGGACTGGTTAGGCAGGGCTAACAGTAAAAAACAGTGATTGTTAAGGGGTGTTAGGTTTTCTCAAGTTACAGTTCCTTAATTTGCAGTGCTGTGTCAAAGTTTACCTTTCCTTTTAAAGTGACTTTAGTGCTCACAAAACTTGCTGGCTAACAAGTAGGGTGTCTTGCCACAGAAGAGGAATGGCATAAGCTGAGGCTGTACAAGTTTATTGCGTTGCACTGTCAATGTGCCACAAACCAGGCAAAGGAGACTGTTTCTAGAAGGCATAGCAACAGTT
The DNA here is from genome assembly GCF_001723915.1 of Gavialis gangeticus. Taxonomy (NCBI): domain Eukaryota; kingdom Metazoa; phylum Chordata; order Crocodylia; family Gavialidae; genus Gavialis; species Gavialis gangeticus. The sequence continues at coordinate 511,407 of NW_017729022.1, forward strand.
CTGACAGCCTGCCAATTCAATCCTTGGCTTCCCCATGCCAGTTATACCAAGTGTACAAGATAGGGCCTACAGTAATGTTTTTTGTTTTGGGTGGGTTTTTCAGGGGGGGTGAGAGGACTGGTATTGAGACAACACCTGTCAGGCAACAACTAAACTGAGACAAGCAACTTATTTTAAATAGGCTTGTTTTGAGCAGTTGCAAACTGGTAATGACTACTGATCTGGCACGGACTTGAACCAGTTAATCTAAAGATTGAAAGTCATTGGGCATTTGGACCCATCTATGCATTATTTACTTACTGTGCATTATTCACTTATTGGATCTTGTTTTGTAGAAATTATTATAACAGATACATACTCTACTTGTGTATTGAAAAACAAAAATCAGCTTCCTGCTCTACTTCCCTCCTTGAAGAGTTTTCTACTACTCACAGATTTACATGGGAAAAGGCAGAGAAAAGAACGTAAGCAGTCTCTGCAGTACCTTTGCATGTAATTCTCTCCCCCCACCCCCATGCCTCTACAAAAGGTTTCATGTAACTAAAATTTAAAGGAATTCCTTTAATATGTCCTACCCAAAGAGTATTTCAAGACTTAGGCAATCTGTAGTCCTCACTCTGCTCTTTGCACAAAAGTATCTCATAGAAAGGACTATTGTTAAAAAGACCATTCCTGTAACATACAGCTGTATAACCTGTGCTTCATAACATGTAATACAAGAAAAACTATATACTATTACTCTGATGCAGAGAATGTGTGGGCGAACAAAGCTGAAGAAATATTTTAGAAACAATATTCTTTCCAGCATATAGACATATATTATACATACAAACTTTGCCCTCTTACACGTGCAATTCCAGCAGAGTGATCATTACACCGAATTTTCAGCTGCTCAGATTTAGACAAGTTCTTCATTTATCCTTCATAATGTTTTTACTATGCTTGTCCAGTTTAGGCTGAATATTTTACCCATTTTAACTGCATCTGCTGGAATCAAGATATCCTTATCATTCTAAAGTAGTGGTCTCCAACCTTTTTAAGTAGGAGATCACCTTTG